>NC_080844.1:15688409-15991439 GCF_030435755.1 Ochotona princeps | reverse complement strand
AAATCCTTGCACCTATGGAACTGTATCATTTAAAAAAAAAACAAAATTATGCTAGCAGAGAAATAAATCTATTTTGTTTTAATATCCAAGGTATCTAATGGAAAGAAAAACAGATTTGGAGTAAAGCTATGAGCAGGGAACTCCCACAGGAAAAAGAGCCCTGGGTCCTGAAGTTATGGCCACGGGGCTCATGTACCATGCAAAAGAATAAATGGAGAACTGCTTATATCAGTAATCTTTGAATCCCTAAAGACCTGCTAGTTCTGGGCATTGGCTTTTAATTCTGAGGGAAAAAAATCAAGTTGGGAATAAAGCTATTTTTGAGCTACATTTGAAAAGAGAAAATTTTGAAGAAATGATATTTGCTATTAATAACTTAATAACAAGCATGTAGTTATTAAAGCTGCACCTAAAGGAAAACTGTACTATTCTTCAAAACTTGTGATTCTTACAAAAATACCTAAATGGCAATGATGATGACTATTCCTGAAAAACTCTATAGGGAGTCAACACCAGTAGCAGTTACCCAGATTTGAGGTGCAGTGCGATGAGGAAACAGAGGTGTAAACACATTACTGCATTAACAACCCTGTCACAGTAGAAATTTGAGATTTCCTTTAAGAAAGTTTACCACATGTCATGCTATATTTTTTTTTCAGCTTATCCTACACAGGATTTAATGCAAATATGGTTTGGTTTGTGTTTTTGTTTCCTTCCTGTGCAGTTTCAAACAAGTTAAGTCTTAGTTTCTAAACACCTTTCATCCTCTTACAGGTTCACTTTTGGTTAGCAGGCATCAGGGCCTTCCACATCCTCCTTTAAATGTAGGCAACTCAGGACATTGGCTGACTTAGAAAGAAGGTAGCTTATCAACTGATGCATTGCAATAAGTGAAAAAGGACAAGAGCCTTGTACAACTGGCCAATGACTGATGACTCCAGAGGAAGAACTGGAACTGAATGGTGAAAGCAAGCATGCATTTGTACAGCTGGGACTCTGCGGAGAGGAGGGAGGAAGGCACGCCCGCACAGAGTCAAGGGTCTCCCAGCACTTTGGCAATAGGCTTAGCCCAGTAGTCATTATTTAATCCACTGTTTTCCATGCTCACAATAACACATCTGTTTGTTTAGACAGACACACAATTAAACACTTGGTATGCCACAGACAAAAACATTTTAAAAACAAAACACTCTTCAATTACTTTCTGTGCTCTTAAAAGATTCCAAGATGCTGTTATACTATAATTTTCACCCAAGTTTCAAAATTCTTTTTTTTTTTTAAATTTGTTTATTGAAAGGCAGATACACAGAGAGGAGGAGAGACAGAGAGGAAGATCTTCCGCCTGATGGTTCACTCCCCAAGTGACTGCAACAGCTGGTGCTGAGCCAATCTGAAGCCAGGAGCTCTTCCGAGTCTCCCACGTAGGTGCAGGGTCCCAAGGCTTTGGGCCATCCTCCACTGCTTTCCCAGGCCACAAGCAGGGAGCTGGATGGGAAGCAGTGCCGCCAGGATTAGAACTGGTGCGCATATGGGATCCCAGGCGTGCAAGGCGAGGACTTTAACCACTACACTATCGCACCAGGCCCTCGAAATTCTTTACATTCTTCTTTCAACAGGCTATCCATTCTAACAGTGCCAACAGAGAAGTACTATTTTCTTCCATGGACTTCTATAAGAGATCTGTGGCTGTGTCACTAAACATATGTTACTACCAATCTGGGATGCATAAAATTACACTAACACTGAAATGAATCACTTAACATCATGTCGGAAAGAAAGTTCTAGCCTTTAATGGAATGGCTTCCCACAAGTAAGAATGCTAAATGGGAAAACGGGGTATAATAAATTATGAAAACCTAGAGTGACAGCTTTCAGTTCGTAAGAGAGCAGCAAAATATAACTCAGGTTGCCTTGATCAGCGATTCCCAAGTGTGCTCCATACGCCGACATCCATCACTGTTCTCAAGCGTTCCAATTAGAGGCTGTCTAACTTAGATCAAAAGAAATCTCCAGCTGAACAACTCTAGTTGGATGAGGATGAAGGGTCCCACAGACTTGATGTTTTATACCCTTGCCCCACCTGTGGCAGCCCTTGACAGGGTTCCAGTGTTAACCTGCAGGATTCTGTAGAACATTTGCAAAACATTTGCAAAAGTTGCACAACTTCTAGGGGAGCTTGGATTTATGGACAGGACTTAGTGATTGTTGCAGAATACCAGTCACTAGTATGAATTTACCATGATATGAACATACAGGGAATTTAAAGACATGAATACATGGCTACTGAAAGCCAAATACTACAGCTAGCTCCTTTGCAGCTATTCCAGATGACCCAGATTGCCAGAGCCTTCTGTGTTTGAAAACACCTGTGAGTAACTCATGACGTGTTTATTAATAAAATGTTAGATTCCTCTAATTGTGAAAAATATATGGCTTTTGGCTACCTTGGACTAGCCTGACCAGTTTAATTATACCTTCTCCCGGGAAAAAGTCTGTGGTTCCTTAAAACTTAGTCCTTTGAGCCTGGCACGGTGACCTAGCAGCTAAAGTTCTAAGCTTGCACGTGCAGGGATCCCATATTGGTGCCTGTTCATACCCCAGCTGCTCCATTTCCCTGCTAGCTCCCTGCTTGTGGCCTGGGAAAGCAGTCAAGGATGGGCCAGAGCCTTGGGACCTTGCACCCATATGGGAGACTAGAAGAGGCTCCTGTCTTCGGACCGGCGCAGCTCCAACCGTTGTGGTCACTTGCGGAGTGAATCAGTGGACAGAAGATCTTCCTCTCTGTCTCTCCTCCTCTCTGCATATCTGACTTTCCAATATAAATGAATAAATCTTAAAAAAAAAAACTGTCCTTCATCAGGGTATTTCCCTCTAAGTAAAACCAGCTTAGCTGAAACGCTCAAGTCTCAAACACTCCTGACAATTTCTTAAGGCCACGGGGTCGGTTTTCTTATTTAAGCAAGTAAGCTTAGTAGTATTGTTAGATTCCTGTGTGAGATAGGGTTTCTGTACTCAGTGAATGCACACTTAGCAGCAATTAATTTACAAAACCAAAGCCTTACCTCTGAGCTAATCTGTCTTCAGTCTGAGAACCCGTATGTGTGTTTCCATGCACATATACAAATGGCAGGTTTTCTCAAATTAGCATCATTGAAATCTGAGGTCAACAATGGGGGTATGGGAGGGTGGTCTTCTGCACTATGGGATTTTATCAGTACTCCTGGACTCTTCCTACTGGATCCCAGGAGTACCTCCCCTCTAGTTATGATAACCCCAAAAAGGCCCTGTCATTTATCTCCCCCTTCTCAGAGGAAACCACCGATTTCTGTAAATGCATCACAAATTACAGAACCACATTGAACAAGCAGTGCCAGCCTCCCAATGGATCAATAATAATACAGAATTTGAGTGCTAGAGGCATTCGTGAGAACGGCTAAGAAACTATCTCGAAAGCGTGCTGGTGCCTGGGGTGCCTTGCGGCAGCTCCGGTGGGAGTGCTGCTTTGAGCCTGCTGCTCTGCTTCTGAACCAGCATGTTGCAAAGTGGCAGATACTGGGCCAAGTACGGGGGGCTTTGTCACTCATGTGGGAAGTCTGGATGGAGTTCCTGCTCCTGGTTGCCACCTAAATCAGCCCTGGCTGTTGTGGGCTTTTGGGGGAGTGACCCAGAGGTTGGAAGACCTCTCTGTTCCTCTACCTCTCAAATAGATCTTTATAAACTAATTTAAAAAAAAACCCTTCATGGAAATGGAGACACTATAAAACAGAGAACCTATTCAGTATCTCTCTTTTATCACATAGAATGGTTTCAACCTAATGCCTCAAAGTGCAATCCACATGACTGTGGCATCTTAGGTTGTCATTCCAAAACGGGTTCTGAGGCTCAGGAAGTTGAAGAAATGCTGAGCACCAAATCTTCCTCTTACGAGTACAGAAAACCTGTTTATTTTTGTTAAAACTAGCGTTTCTCAAAGATTTCTGACTGCAGATCCTTTCATGGTGAATTCCCTGGGACAGGAAGCTTAGATGGTCTTGGACTATGTGTGCACTGAACTCCCAAGTGGGAGTCCCTGTCACCTGAGTGAGGCCTGGGGTGAGTCCCTGAATCTCACCTTTCTCCTGGCCCCACCTAGCCGTTGCAGGCATCTACAGGAATGAACCAGTGGAGGTGAGTGCTCGCTCTCAAATAAATAACTTAAAAATGTATTCAATATAAGCAACATTTTACTAGAAACTCGTCATCATGGGAGTTAAATGGATTTAAGCATAAAAAGGTTTGTCTAAGTGCAAAATATGTTTACCTGGTCCCTGTAACTCTTTTATAGTTGTCCTTGGAGTACACTGCTAGAATGCTGACACCCGAGCCCATGTTAACCAGCAACATAGGGTATGGGTTATCAAGGCAGTACGGCTTTTTTTGACACAATTCAGGGTTTGTGGGATTTTCAAAATAGTAACATTCTGGCTTGCCATTGAAGCCAACGGAGTCGACGTATAGCAGACCCTGAATGAGACAGTCCAGTTCATCCAGTTTGTGCAGCTGCAGGTCAGCAATCTGAAAGAGAAAAACCCTCATGAGATGCTGTGGCCACCTGCGGGAAAACGTCCGAAGTGTCAGCAGGACCTCACACTGAGGCTCACCTCCAAAACATGGAAACACCCTGGAAACGCCAAGCTGAGAAATCTGGCTGGCGGTCAGCCTCTCCACCCTCAGTGGCCCTGCTAAAGGAGTGTGCCTGGCAGCTGGAACTGCATCATCCATCAGTGCATGGAATGGGTTGAACAGTAGTCCCAGAGATGGTCTACGTGATCTCGTGTAACAACAGGTTCTTTGCAGATGCAATTAATTTAGAGCTCTTAAGCTTCCATGATCATCTTAGATTATCTGGCCTGGCTCTAAATGCAATGAGCATCCTTGAGGCATAGAGAAGGCCTGAAAGACATGGAGGTGAATACCATGTGAGGATGCAGAGGCTGGAGTGCAGCCGTGCAAACCAAGGGATGCTGACAGCCAGCAGAAGCTGCACGAGGCAAGGAATACACTCTCCCCAGGAAGTCTCTGAAGGAAGTACAGTCATTCAAGGCTATGATCCTGGACTTCTGGCCCCGGAAGCTCTAAACAGACATATTTTGATTCAAGCCACTGAATTCCCAGTAATTTGGCATAGCAGCTGGAGGAATCCCAGATGGGAGTGGTATGGGGTGTCACTTGTGCAGGACGAGCAGAGAATATTCAGAATGCAGTTGAAGTCCTTCAGCTCCTCAGCAGGGCATGAGATCCTGAGGGCATGGGAGCTGCGGGCAATCTTCTAGGGCCCACAAGCCCTAACTACCTTTTCCCTGGACTGGACCCTGTAGTTAGAATTGTAATTAGAACTGGCTTCTGAGTTAAGCTCTAAAACTCACTGAACGGAAAGAACATCCCAGAGCTCAGTTTCCTCATCTGTAAAACGGGCACAACAGTACCTACAGCATGGCGCTTCTGTGAAGATGACATGGCATGTGGGTTGGTGCCTAGGAATGCTGGCTCTTTTGTTAATAGCCAAGTGGCCCCAGACTGTGCTTCCCTGCTCCTATCAGACAACTCTCATTCTCCTAGGCTTAGAGGGCAAATGGGGAATGAGGAAGTTATGAGCCAGCCTCAGGGGCCAGTGGTCACTGCATATCATCAAAGGTTTGATTCCTGTTTTTAACTGCAATAGCACCGCTGGCTCAAAGGTCTGGGGTGTGACAACATTTTATGAAGAAAAAACAAAACAGAATAAAATAAAAACCTCAACATGAAATCAAATCAAGATGGAAAAAGCTTATAATTATTAAAATTTTGAAAGCTCTCCTTAAAAAACAGTATTTGTTACATGTCAAACCACTGTGTTAGACTATTTAACTGTGGATATAGATATTAGATATAGATAACATACTTAATAAGTTTGTTCTGTGGTCAAAATTCTGTGGAATCTATGCATTTGGCAAATATCTCACAGTGCCTTGATGCTCTGCTCTTTGCAATGCTATGCTGGGCACTGCTTCTAGGACCTGGAAATAAGCAGATGCAAATACTAGACCGAGATATTTCACCCCAAAGACATCATCTTTACAACGAAACTTAACAGATGAAAACTTTAAACTCCATCACTCATCTGCATTTACTGTTAAACAAAATGCACTGAATCTATATTACCAAGCAGGATTAGAATAGTTTACCAGAGGCCTGTGTGATGGTTCAACTGATTCAACCTTCAGCAGCAAGTGTGAGCATCCCATATGGGTGCCAGTTCATGTCCCGGCTGCTCTAATTCCCTTCTAGCTCCCTGCTTATGGTATGGGAAAGCAGTAGAAGATGGCCCAAAGTCTTCGGCCTTCACATGCGAGACCAAGAAGAAGCTCCTGGCTTTGGATCGGCTCAGCTCCAGCTACTGCAGCTATTTGGGCAGTGAACCAGCAGATGGAAGATTTTTCTATTATTAAATCTTCCTAATTAAAAAACAGATAGTTGACCAGCCACGGGGTAGAAGTATTTTACTGATACATGGAAACAAATATCTTAGATCACACCTGGTGACAAAGTAAGTGTATTCTATGAATGGTTTCAAACCTTTCCTTTTATAGCAGGCAGAACTCAGAGTTGTGATGCAGGCGAAGTTTGCTCCATTGAACACTCTACCAGTATAAAAACTTTTGCACCCAACGCGATGGCCTAGTGGCTAAATCCTTGCTTTGCATACACTGGGATCCCATGAGGCACTGGTTTGTCTCCCAGCTGCCCCACTTCCCATCCAGCTCCCTGCTTGTGGCCTGGGAAAGCAGTAGAGAGAAGATAGGCCAAGGCCTTGAGACCCTTCACCCGTGTGGGAGACCTGGAAGAAACTCCTGGCTCCTAGCTTGAATTGGCTCAGCTCCACTCACTGCAGCCACTCTGGGAGTGAACCAGTGAACAGAAGATCTCTCTATAAATCTGTATTTCTAATAGTAAATAAATAACTATTGGGGCACCTACAAGATCAGAGTGGGACACAGCTCCCGTACTACGTAGTGCTCCCGTACTACGCTACCTTCCACGACATTCCCAGCACCAGTTGCATTCTGCCTTTTTCTCTGGTTCATCCACAGGCACCCTCAGCAGCAAGCTCAAAGACGTACCCATAATCACTGCTTAGTGTAGAGAAAGTATGGGGCCCGGGCCACTTGGAATGCTTACATTCCCTCTCACAGTGCCTGGGATTAAGTCCTTGAATCCTCTACTTCCAATCCAGCTTTCTGCTGATGCGCCTGAGAGATGGCACATCATGGTCCAAGGACTTGGGCTGCTGGCACCCATGAAAGAGATCTGCTTCTGCTTTGGCCTGGCCCTTGTCCTCGCAAGGCATTCGAGGAGAGAATCAGAGAATGGAAGATCTTTCTCTCTCTTTGCCTAGAGGTACTACCTCTAGGATCATGTCAATTAGCAATTTCATCAGCCAGTCTTTTTTTTTTTTTTTTTTTAAAGATTTTATTATTATTGGAAAGACGGATATACAGAGAGGAGGAGAGACGGAGAGGAAGATCTTCCGTTCGATGATTCACTCCCCAAGTGAGCCACAACGGGTGGTGCGTGCCGATCCGAAGCCGGGAACCAGGAACCTCTTCCGGGTCTCCCACGCGGGTGCAGTGTCCCAATGCATTGGGCCATCCTCGAGTGCTTTCCCAGGCCACAAGCAGGGAGCTGGATGGGAAGTGGAGCTGCCGGGATTAGAACCGGCGCCCATATGGGATCCCGGTGCGTTCAAGGCGAGGACTTTAGCCACTAGGCCACGCCGCCAGGCCCCTCATCAGCCAGTCTTGAACTCAAAGGTGAGCCTGCTTAAAAATTAATCCGAGGGTCATCCACAATAGTCACAAACATAGACAGTGACACAGTCCATCAGGCTGGGCATCCTGACTACACCAGGGAGGAGCACCTAGGAAGGCACATCAACAAAGCACAGGCCTCTTCGATGTGAAAGGAAATGTTCTGATTTCACATTTCCGTTCAAATCCGTTTCAAATACAGTGGCAGCAGCACACACACATATCTCCCCTCTGCTTGTCACTAAGGGATGAGTATTTCAGAAGCCTGGGCTGAGCAGAATCTCAGCCTAAACAAAGAGGAATAAAGATACCAGTCACTTTGATAGAACCCTCTTTCTGAAGCACTCGTTATCTGGAAAAAGCACAGGCTCCCCAAAATGTGGGCATGGCTACATGGGTTTTCACATAGGTCTTTCAAAATTCAGAATAAACTGAGAATGAACCCTCAGACCTTAAGTTCATTAGAACTGAATCAACTGCTTTGCAAAACAAGCTTAAAACAAGTTAGGAGTCTGCTGACCAGGAAACATTTTTTTCCCCTCTGGATTCAGTTTTCTTTCTACTGTGCTAATCAAACTCAAATGGCCTAAATGAGATGGTAAGAGAACATACAGGAGCGCCCTTTATAAGATTAAAAGTAACAGAATGATGGGAGTTGTAGCAAAACATTCAACTTGTATATATTTAGAGCTCACCTCTACGGGGCTAGTACTGCAGCATAACAGACTAAGGTTCACATATGGTGGCCATCTGTTCAAATCCTGGTTCCCCACTTACAATCCACCTCTCTGTTAATGCATCTGGGAAAGCAACAGAAGATGGCCTAAATGCTTGGGCTACCTAAACCCACATGGGAGACCCAGAAGAAGCTCTAGGCTCCTGTGTTCAGCTTGGTCCAACTGTGGCCATTGTGGTCATTTGGGGAGTGAACCAGCAAATGGAAGGCTTTCTGCTATGTGACTCTCTCTGAAATTGCTTTCCTAATAAATCAAAAACAAACCCTTAAATATAAACAAACAGGGCCTGGCATGGTAGCCTAGTGCTAAAGTCCTCGCCTTGCATGTTCCAGTATCCCATATTGCCAGTTCTAATCCCGACAGCCCCACTTCCCAACCATCTCCCTGCTTGCAGCCTGAGAAAGCAGTCGAGGATGGTCCAAAGCCTTGGGACCCTGCACCCGTGTGGGAGACCCAGAAGAAGCTCCTGGCTCCTGGCTTTGGATCGGTTCAGTTTCGGCCATTGTGGCCACTTGGGGAGTGAATCATTGGATGGAAGATCTTCCTCTCTGCCTCTCCTCCTCTCTGTATATCTAACTTTGCAATAAATAATAAAAAAATTATAAAATAATTAATATAGTAAAAATATAAGATATAAACATAAAATATTAAAACATATAAAATTAAAATAAACAAAAAACAAACAAATAAAATTCACTTCTGGGGCAAGCATTGTGGCACAATGAATTAAGCTGGCACATGAGACACTTGTGTCGTAAAGGGGAGCACTGGCTCAAATACTGGCGACTCTGCTTCCAGTCCAACTTCCTGCTAATACATCCAGGAAAGCAGCAGATAATGACCCAAGTGCTCGCATCTCTGCCGTCCATGTAGGAAACCCAAACGGTGTTCTAGGCTCCAGACTTTGGACTGGACAACCCCTAGTTGTTACGGGCATTTGGGATGCGAGTTACCCAGAGGAAGTACTCTCTCTTTCCCTCTCTCTGTCAAATCAATAAATAATTTTCAATAAAATAAAGTTCCCTTCCAATCCAATGAAGCCGTGTGCTAAGGGGAGGTCCACGTTGCCAGATGAATTCTAGTTTTCAAGAACCAGAAATCCAAATTTTTACCTGACATGTTTTTGTTTTTAAATGTTAGCAGCTTACTTAAAGGTTATCTTTTACTGTAGGCCAAGGACATAATAAGTCTGTGGCCTAAATCTGACTTCAATATTACCAATTTTATATACAGTCATAGCAGCTTATATGCATCTAAGAAATGCATCATTAGTGATTTTCTTATGCAAATATAATACAATGTCCTTACACAAACTAAACCAGCCGCAGGGACACAAGGCAATATAATCTTATGAGATCAGTATAGTATATGTGGTGTGCCATGGACTGAAACATCACTGTGTTTATCCCTAGGATGAACCTTCCTCAATGACAATTCACAATAACATATCCAACAAACATGTAGATGAGGTTTCAACTAATATGAACATAATCTGTAACCAAGGTGTGCAGGTATATGTTAACTGCCAGTTCCCTGGGAACAAAAGCTCTGATTAACTAATTTCTGTAATATAATCACCCCTGCCATGGCCAATTTCAATCTACCAACATGATGTCATCTAACACACTGAATTATATTTACATAGCATGGTTCGTTCTTTCAGACCAAGAGGAGCCAAATTCAGCTTCCTACTGCTTCAACTCTGCTATATTTTCAGAGAGTATGAGTTCTGACCATTCCCAAATCATTAAATGTAAATCACTCCCCAAGCAAAACTAAAGATAATAAACTGAGGGTTGCCTCAACTGTGTGCAAATAAAGGAAGCCAATTGATAACTGCACACACCCGATTTATAGGACAAAGAAGCTACCATTGTGATCCATTCATACATCCCTGGGGTCAAGAGGTAAGTGATTTATGAATTCTAAGGCTAGCAAGAAGGGGAAGGAAGTGTGGGTATAGTGAGGACCTCAAAATGTAGCTAGTCCTCACCCCTAGAGATTCTAATTGCATTTTCAGCAATATTCTAGATGATGCTGGTGGTCCTAGAACCATACTTTGAAAAACCACTGAGATGGAGGGATGGTGTGCAATATGAGTATCTGTAGCTGAAGAAATAGGAATGTATCCATCACCACAACCCAGAATAGAGGTTTGATGGTCACACTCTCTTTCACACAGATGTTCAAGAGTCACATATTCTCCCTGATAGAACCTGACCTAGTTAACTCTCTGGGTTGTTCTCAAAATTCAAGCAAAATGATCGTGCGAAAACACTTCGGAAACTATGAAATACTGCACGTGTCAGTTTTAATTACTATATCCCATGAGAAATAAAACAATCCAGGCCTTGTTAGCACAAGTTGAAAACATTTGAAAATACCATTTCTAAACTGAAGACTTTTAATTTTTACAGAGAATTCAGTGATTACCTATAATGTTAGAAAATATATGGATCCTAAACACAGATATTCACGATACAACTGCAAGAAGTCTTCTCAATGTGTTTTAGCTCCGTCTGTTAAGAATAACTCAGTAAACAAATACAGTACAAACTACTCCACAAGGTTCCGTACTCATTCTAGTCTCTGAATCTACCCAGAAACTACTTATATCACTCATCTGTAGAGAAACAAGTCACCAAATTGTGTTTCAGAAATGAAAAAAAAACAGATATATCTACAATGCTTCACACTTCAAGGCATATTGGCTTCATATACAAAATTTAAAGAGGCAGAGAAAGTTATCTTACTAAACAAGAACAATCTGCATAGAAAATGGCTGATTCAGAATTACAAATTTCACTCAGATTTCTCAATTTCACTCAAATTTCTTTCTGCCAAAGAGACCCAACAGAGATCTAAGAAATCAATTTCAAATATGTTCAGTAAGTAAGAAATACTAACAAACTTCAAAGGTGATTTTTTTTTCTTTTCCCACCCAGTGATAAAGGGTGCCCACTAATAGGTAGTCAAGGATCAAGCAATGTCCCAAATCAGTCCCTGGATTAATATTGGAAGTCAAGACAATACATGTTCTTGAATGGTCCTCTTAGATTTACAGATTCCACATATCCACAACTATTTTAATCCTTACTGGCAATTATTCTGCATGTCTTTCTCAGTCTGTTCCCTCCGAGTTTGTGGCATAAAGAAGCTCAATTCTTGGGCCAGTGTTGTCATATAGAGGGTTGGGCTGCTTGATGTGCTGGTATTCCATATCAGAGTGCTGGTTGAAGTCTCAGCTGTCTGTTAATGAGCCTGGGAAAGCAGTGGAAGATGACCCAACTATTTGGATAGTTGTCATCCAAAGGAAGACCTAGATGAAGATTCAGGCTCCTGGTTTCACCGTCGTCCACCCTTGGCTATTGTGGTCAGTTGGGGAGTGAACCAAAGGATGGAAAATCTTTCTGTGCCTTTCAAACAAATAAACCTTAAAAAAAAAAAAAGTGGGGGGGGGGTGGCCATGGCTGGCATTGTGGCATAGCATGTTAAGCCTTCACCTGCAATGCCAGAATCCAACATGGGCACTGATTTAAAGCCTTAAATGCTCCGCTTCTAATTAATCTGGCTCCTTGTTAATGTTTCAGGGAAACGGGTGGAAGACGGCCAGGTGCTGGGGGCCCTCAGTCTCCCAGAGAGAACTAGATGACGCTTTGGGCTCCTGGATTAAGCCTGGCACAACTCTGACCATTATTGTCATTTCAGGAGTGAACCAATAGATGGAAGATTCTGTCTCTTTTCCTCCTGACTTTGTAATGCTTTCAAATAAATAAAAACTAAAATCTTAAAAAAAAATTTTTTTAACTTGTCTTAGACCTCACATCAACCAATTATTAGTATATTTGTTCAAAAGGTAGTCTTTGCTCACTCTTTTTAATTATTATTTTTTGAACACTTGTAGGTCATTTAAACTTACAAAAAAATATTCTTATTGGAAAGACAGATTTAAAGAGGGAAGGAGAGACAGAGAGAGTGGTCTTCTATCCTGGTCCACTCGCCAAATGACCTCAATGGCTAGAGCTGAGGCGATCTAAAAGACAGGAACTGAGGCACTTTGCAAACAGGATCCCAAGGCTTTGGTCATCCTCCACTACTTTCCCAGTCCACATGCACAAGACTGGATAGGATGTGCAGCAGCCCCATGAACTGGTCCTCATAGGGGACGCCAATGCTTGCAAATGGAGCATAAGCCAATTAAGCCATCATGTCAGTCCCAGCCATTTTAACTTCTAATATTAGCTGTTATAAACACAAGCTTTGCCAATGTGACATAATCCTAAAATGTTAAAAGAAAGGAGTGAAGACAGAGGAAGAAGTAAGGGAAAGATTGATTAAAAATTAACACAGCTTACTGTTTTAGACTAAGGTTCTCCACTATGTCCCAACTAACAAGGTTAAAGATCAAAATGGATTCACACACACTGACATTTCTTATCACCAGGCAGAAACAATCTGACATTCCTAGAAACAAATATTAGGCAGATATCATACTGCCCAGACAGATCAGATTCAACAGGGATCATGACGACATCGCCTCTTTCTTGGGGCCAGTACCATGACTCAGTTATGGCAGAGCTGCCACATGCAGCACCAGCGTGCCAAACGGGCACTGGTTCTAGTCCTAACTGCTCCACATCTCATCCATTCTTGTGCATGTGGACTAGGAAAGCGGTCAAAGACATCCCAAAGCCTGGGGACCCTGCACCCATGTGGGAGACCTGGAAGAGTCTCTGGGCTCCTGGCTTTGGATTGGCTCAGCTATGGCTGTTGTGACCACTTGGAGAGTGAATCAATGGGTGGAAAATCTTCCTCACTGTCTCTCCTCTTCTCTGTATATCTGCCTTTCCAATAAAAATAAATAAATCTGTTAAAAAAAAAAAAGTCATTAAACTAAATTATTGCAAATTTGTCTTTTGATGGATGGAATGAAGGAACAAAAATAAGACGGGTAAAGAACGAAATCAGCTTTGCTCAAATGAAAGTGTTCTGCACCAAGGTCTGATTTAATACTTGTCTTATGGTTGCTGGCTCTTGTTCATTTTAAATTGGATGATGGATAGTTCATATTATCTAAGGATTTAAGTACACTGACTACATATAAAGGGTATAACTATTATCTATAACCAAGGCTAGCTATTTAGGGATCTGTGGAACACCTTGTACTTTATTCTAATTGCTCAGGGGACTTTGCCCATTTCTATCTGAAAGCTTATGTTACACCAAAAACAGTGACTTTATGACATAAAAAGAATAAGAACTTACAGGTATACATACACATTGCTTTACTGTTTGACAAATGACTTAGCATATACAGAAGTACACTACGATCCTTTATAACTAACCACGAATCTTCAACTTTGTGTGCTGGAAAGTGAGGCAGAGAGCTTGGATTTAGGACACCTGTTCAGTCTGCTCCCATACTTTCCCCCTAGTGCCTGCATGGTTTGTTCTATGACTTGTTTGGGTCCCTGTTTCAATGTTAACCCAAGTGTACAAAGACCCTTCCAACGCTCCTCATTTTCTATGCTTTTCCCTTTCCCCCTCTTTTGTAGCACTTAACACCTTTGATACTTTCTATATTCACTGTTTTATTTGATTATCAGCTATCATCCTCCAGTGGAATCTAAGTTTTGTTTCGCACATAGAAGAAGGAGCAGGATAAGAGGGATCTCTGAGTGACTGAGTGAACCTGTAGGAAAGGGGGGTGAAATCTTTTCATGCCTGTTATGTCTAGAAGGATCCAGGCACATTGCGTCCTGGGAAGAGGATCGTGGTTTTCAATTTTTTCTTCACTTTGGCCCAGACTGAGCATGGAAACCAAAGACAGTCCATGGACTTGTCTTGTATAGATGGATTGGCCAGGCTCTTGGCTCCTGCTCCAGTCTACTCATTGGGCTGGAAGCGCCTACCCTGCCTAGCAGACGCTATGTTCTTGCTCACTTCAGAGCCTTAAGAAACTCACCTATTCAGAGCAAGACATCTTGAGTAATCTCCCAGGACATAGACTAACCTAAAGAGGGAGGAAAGCATCCATGGAGATTGTATGCATCCCCTCTCAAGTGAGTTCACTTCAGGCTTTCTAGTAGAAACAGAGACATAGCGTGTCCTCAGACCCCTGGGGAACTCATGGCACTCCTGGAGAGGAGTGGTCAGCATTTCTGAACCAGCATTGAGCCACAGACATAGCCCTCACTAGGAGACACAATGCTAGTGCTAGAAGCTCTTAATCACTCTCTACGCTTTAGTTTTTTTCATTCAGTAGCACAACAGTGCTTGCTATACCTGCCCATCTCCTGAGGTCGCTTTCACTTCTAACATCCTAAAAGCTCTCCCTCTTCTCACCACCTTACTGCCCCCATTTTCCAGATAATAAAACAAAGGCCCACAAAAAGGACATGTCTTACCTGAAGCCACCCATATATTTAAACAAAGAAACAATGGGCAGAAGGTTAAGACAGAATTTGCAGTGTCTGCATCCTCCATCTGATTACCTGGTTAGAGTCTCAGCTCCACTCCCAATTCCAGTTTGGAGCTCATGCACATCCAGTGGATGGGAGAGTTCTATCTCTCTCTGCCTTTCAAGTTAAACAATAAATAGATTTTAAATGCAGAAACAGGACCAGAGCTTTTCCCAGATGGCCCGATTTTAGTTCCTATGTCCATAGATATCAGTCTCAGTTTCAGGATTCTTGGGTCATTAAGTTCCTTTGGTGGGATAATGACACCATAGGTCCTTTAAGTAAACGGTACATCATACTCTACTGCTGGGTATAGAAATGGGACATGAAAAAAAAGTCAACAATCTGAAAATGATCCATCTCACTTAGAATGTGGCTCCCAGATTCTGCTGCTAGCTCCTACCAAAACTAATTAACTATTATAAATGAGGTAAATGCTGTGCTGTTTTCTGATGACATCAATAAGATTTGCAAGTATAGTTTAAGTACCACACTGATGCATTAATAAAATATTTTACACCAAGACTGGGTTAACATTAGTTCCATGATAAAATGGCAGCGATTTGTACCATAACCTTTGAGAAAATGTTCAAATTTCAGTAAAATGAACCCCAAATCTTTCAACCTTTCCTTCTCCCACATTCACCCTACATTTGTTTACCTAGCTCCCTTTTCTTTCTGAGCTCAATCTACATCTATCATTTATTTCATTTTAGTTTAATTTTATCCTATGAGATGAGGCCAGACAATAGAGAGAGTACTATCTTGACTGCAGAAGATGTGGAAATTGGAAAGGCAGGTCTTAACAGAATGCCAAGAAAACCTTGGGCTCCACATTACCCAGCCCTGTCTTTCCAATCAGGAATGCAGAACTGCTGTATCTGCCACTCAGAATATAGCATTACCCTTCCTACATAGAACCACAGTCCTGACATGGTGCTGAACAAAGGAATTCACCTACAAATAATACCAAAGATAATATTTTTGTGTGTGTGAGAAAAACTTCTGAATGATATCCATAGGGGGAAAAAAAGACACTTATGAGAACAAATGGGTAGACAGGGTGGTTTTAGTAGGATTTGTAGAAGGTCATCGATGGGGCCTCAGTCTACACATCTGTAACTCTAGCTTCATTGCAGACATGCATTGAATTCTTGTACTGCATCCTGTAAATGCATACAATTTAAAGAAAACAAAATAATTTTGAATTTAAACAAAAATGACCCTATGTCATGATTCCATTGTAAGTCTGTAAAAAAAATTCTAACTGAAATGCTTCAAAAGGAGGCTTATGTCATTTTGTCCTTAGTATATGGCACAGCAGAAAACATGATGATGTGCCAGGGACAGCATCTAGATGCCAGGTACATGTTATTCATCAACTGCCAGGGATACCTTATCTCATTCAATCCTCCATGCATCAGCCACATTCCATGGAAGCTACTTTTATTCTCATGTAGATGAGGATACTCAGCCACAGAGGGCAGAGTAGACTGTGGACACAGGAGAGGCTTTCCTGTTTCAAGGGCAAACCCAACTTACCGTTCTAAAGTCCTCTTCAAACTTGAAAGCCCCACCTCCTGTGGCACAGAGGGTGGTGTGGAGGCTGGAGAAGTTCTTCTCACTGCCCATCTGGATGAACCTGTGCATGGCACAGCTGGGAAAGCGGATGAAGTGCAGGTTCCCTTTGCGTCCACACATGGTCAGGTTTTTCAGTTCCAGGTGGACGTCTCGGATTCCAGTTTTGCCATAAGCAGTATTAGAAGTCAAATACTTCCGGATGCTCTTTAGGTTTTCCACTTCCTCTTGCTCCTCTTCAGCCGTGATATCCTTTGGTTCAAAGTAGACCAATTTAACCAGAGTTCCACCGATATCCATGCCAAACCATGGGAATGCTAGTGGACAGAAAGGAAGATGCTAAGGTGTACATATACAAAGAAATGTACACTTACTGAATAATAAGTAGGAAAATGCACATCTCATGTACATGTAAAATTCATTGACTCAAATTCAAATATAGGTGCCTAAATTAAAGATACAGGCAGAAAGGAATTCATAACAGAAATGGTATCCACAGCTCTGCCTGCATGCCACTCAAGTCAGTCGGTCTAAGAACCCAAGTGAGATGACAAGTGAATGCCTGCAGGTGCTTCTCAGGGCTCTCTATCTCCCCAAGCCAAGTGCTAGTCTCATATTTAAAAGCATATATGTTTTAAACACATCATAGTTCCCAAGAGCTTTTTTTGTGAGAAACATATACATCTCTTCCTAGCTAGCTAGCTAGCTAGCTAGCTTCATCTGCTCCAGTCCCAAGGAAACTGCTATGCTGAGAGTCTCAGGAGATGGTGCGCTGGCTTCCGACTCACATGGCACTTTCCTACAGCACTTCTCAATGATTTTTGGAGCTGACTGTAAATCAAGACTTCACTGTAATCTACACAATATTCAAGGAATGAGGAAAGCATACAAATTGCATAACAGAAGCTGATGAGAAGACATGATAGCTCCTATGGTGACAGAAGCCTAAAAAGAACAGCTCAGGTTACATCGGATTTTTTTCTCATTAAGCACATTTTTTCTATCTCCAGTTGCCTGCCTGGGAAATTTCTCAACCTGGCTGTGTGGCTGTGTTGTCAGAAGCACCTGGGAAGGTTTTAACATCTCATTTTCTGGTCTGTTCTACAGATTCTGACTTAACTCAGGCATTGGATGAGGGCAATTGTCTGTTTATTTGAAAGACAGAGAGAGGAGAGAGAGCGCGAGAGACAAAATGCCCCACCTACATTCACTCCACAAATGCCTACAATACCCAGGGCTGAGCTAGGCCACTGCTGGAAGTCACTATCACAATGCAGCTGTCCTATATGGATGGAAGAAACACATTGCTTAAGACATCATTTTGTGCTTCACAGAACTTGCAATGACAGCAGACTGGAATTGGAAGCAGAGTTGGGATTAGAGACCAAGCTTGTGGGTTTTTCAAGCACCGCTGCACTAAATGCCCCCTGCAACAGTATTTCCTTAAAATTAGCAGCGGTTCTCATCTACAGATACAGTAACTGTGAAACCGTGGTGACTGTCCCTGCCCAGGTCTGAAACGCAGAGGCATGCCTCTGGGGCTGTACACATGGAACCATCCTGAGATAAGCGTATCTAAGGCTAAACAAATCTCAATTACGATTATTTATTTTTTAAAAAAAAATAGATTGTTCAGGCCTTATTTAGAGACAGCCTGCAAAGCTCACACTATGCCGTCCAAGGCTCTGCAGTGAATGGGAAGCAGAGCCTAACAGAATTTCAAATGTGTGGGTCTCCATCCTCACTCCCCTCAGCAGAATCCACTGGCAAACCTGGCTCCTGTCCTGGCTTCTGATCGGATGAGCTCTAGCTGTTGCGGCCACATGGGGAATGAATCAGTGGATGGAAAATCTTCCTCTCTGTCTTTTCTCCTCTCTGGTAAATCTGATTTTCCAATAAAAAAATAAATACTTTTTAAAAATTACTGTTTTAGTTTAGGTGGTAACAGGAGTTGTTTTGATTTGCTGTGTTCATGTCTTACCTTTATGAAAAGTGTAATGCTCTTCTATGTCCAATTTAATTTTTCCCAGGTCACCATTCTATATAAAATATATGGTTTCATTTGTCTTCCTTGCATTAAGATCTGCCTAACCCTGAGATTCCCATACACAGTTCAGAGTGAAGATGGAAGAAAAGGGGAAGGAATAATATCTGTGTGTAAAACACTTGGTATCTCTTTTGGTATCTGTAATTGACAAAAAAGGAATATTGGTTCCAGACACAGAACGCTTGCATTCAGGCCTGGTGTGATGCCTCAGTGGCTAAATTCTTGCTTTGTATACACTGGGACCCTGTATGGGTGCTAGTTCATTCCCAAACTGCTCCGCTTCCCAACCAGCTCCCTGATTGTGGCCTGGGAAAGCAGTCAAGGATAACCAAAGCCTTGGGACCCTGCACCTTATGGGAGACCCAGAAGAGTCTCCTGGCTCCTGGCTTTGGATTGGCTTAGCTCCAGCCTTTGCGGCCACTTGGGAAATAAATTAGCAGATTACAGATCTGTCTCTCCGCTCTTGTAAATCTGCCTTTCCATTAAAAATAAATAATCCTGTTAAAAAAAAAAAAAGAATATCTGCATTTACCTTTTACTCTCCTTCCTAAACCATATGTTATCTAAAAATTTTCTTAAGTATTAATTCATAATGTTCACTAGGGGACTTTACTAAAGATTTCTGCAAATCGATATTCAGTAAAAATTACAGTAGGTCATTCTTCTGACTAAGCTCATGCACTGGTTCAACAGACCACTTTAAAAATAAAAATGGAGGGACCAGCATGATAGCTCAGTGTGGCTAATCCTCCACCTGAAAGCACCAGTATCCCATATGGACCACGGTTTGTGTCCTGGCTGCTCTGCTTCCCATCTAGCTCCCTACCTGTGGCCTGGGAAAGTAGTGGAGGATGACCAAAGCCTTGGAATCCTGTAGTAAATAAGAGACTGGGACAAAACTCCTGGCTCCTGGCTTCAGATAAGCTCAGCTCCAGCCATCAAAGCCATGTGGGGAGTGAACTAGCAGATAGAAGGTCTTTCTCTCTGTCTGTCCTCTCTGTAAATATGCCTTTCTAATAAAAGATAATGAATGTTTTTTTAAAAAATAACAATGAGGGGGCTGGCGCTGTGGCCTAGCGGCTAAAGTTCTCACCTTGAACATGCCCGGATCCCATACAGGTACCGGTTCTAATCCCGGCTGCTCCACTTCCCAACCAACTCCCTGCTTGTAGCCTGGGAAAGCAGTTGAGGACGGCCCAAAGCCTTGGGACCCAGCACCTGCATGGGAGACCTGGACAAAGTTCCTGGCTCCTGGCTTTGGCTCAGCACAGCACCGGCCATTGCAGTCACTTGGGGAGTGAATCATCGGACAGAAGATCTTTCTCTCTGTCTCTCCTCCTCTCTATATATCTGACTTTGTAATAAAAATAAATAAATCTTTAAAATAAATAAAAACAAAAATGAACCACTCGTGCAAAAGTAACACGTCACCCAGGTGAAGCTAAGCTGCTTATCTGGCTTTTTGAAAAATTAGGATGAGAGATAGCAACCAAATGGCTCAAATAGGACAGTTTTAATTGGCATGACAGCAAGTTCCCTGTGTCTAATGCTCACACACAAGTAACCTGAAATAACCTGCATTAACTAACCAGCTATTCTTTTCTTGTACTGTCCCCATCATCTCCTTACAAGGAACTCTGATAGGACAGGTCTGCCTTTTGTTGTTTTCTTTCTGCTTTCATCAAACCCTTCTCTATCTATAAAGCCAAACTTGTTTGATCAGCCCATTGCAACACTTACCCAATTTTATAGAATGAAGTGTTGCTTGACTCTACAACTAAAAGTAAAGGCAACAAAGCTCTTCAACTGAATTGCTGTAATCTTGACTTTTTTTTTTTAAGATTTATTCATTTTATTACAGCCAGATATACACAGAGGAGGAGAGACAGAGAGGAAGATCTTCCGTCCGATGATTCACTCCCCAAGTGAGCCACAACAGGCCGATGCGCGCCGATCCGAAGCCGGGAACCTGGAACCTCTTCCGGGTCTCCCACGCGGGTGCAGTGTCCCAATGCATTGGGCCGTCCTCAACTGCTTTCCCAGGCCACAAGCAGGGAGCTGGATGGGAAGTGGAGCTGCCGGGATTAGAACCGGTGTCCATATGGGATCCCGGGGCTTTCAAGGCGAGGACTTTAGCTGCTAGGCCACGCCGCCGGGCCCTGTAATCTTGACTTTAACAAAACCAGCGGACTACCTTTGCTCTTTCAAGCTGCTAAGTTTGGATATTGTTTGTCACTGTAAGGAAACCTAGTCCAGTATGGCTAATAGTGAAGTAAAATACTGCTTTAACCACAGAACGCCAGGCAATGGCTTAGAAGACAGGCAGCAAGGAGTGGAAAGTGGCAAAGAACTGGCTAAAACAATCACATGTGATACCTGTAAAACAGAGCATGCACCTAAAGAATCAACAGATCTAGCCACAGTCTGAAAGTCAAACATACATTAATAGCCTGTGTGGTCTATTTTATTCATGCCTAGTGGCTGCATTTCTTTTCTTTTTTTTTTTTATTAATTATTTTGCATTATGTGACAGTTTCATAGGCTCTGGGAATCCTCCCACCCCTCCCCACGCCCCTCCCCCCGGTGGATTCCTCCACCTTGATGCAGTATTACAGTTCAAATTCAATCAAGATTCTTTCCTTGCAAACATATACCAAGCATAGAGTCCAGCTACTTATTGTCCAGATGGGTTGAACAGTTATTGGGGAGACCATTTCTGGTCCAAAGTTAGAGCTGGTAGAATATCATCCCAGTCAATTAAGAGTCCCAATATAACATCAACAGCAATTTGCAATATTATGGAATTGACATGGTTTTGAGTAACCAGTATGTTAAAAAAAAAAAAAAAAAAAGCAAGTCCTAACCACAACCTATGATTAGCTCATTGACATTTGACATTTCAATTTTAATTTATATACAGGACCGGCTGCTATATACCTTAAAATGGCTATAAGGTACCATTCAGCTGTCTCGTGTCTATTTCATTTTAGTATTTAGCCATTTGTTGTGTTGAAGTATAATTTTGCTGATCTTGGCAGATTTTAGGATAATCTAGACTGGCTTGTAACTCTAACAAGATATTTGTCGACATTTAAGGTGCAGAACACATTTTTTGGGGGGTAGGTGTGCAGGAAAATCCTCAACACCATGGTGAGGAGTAACTAATCTTTGTGTCCCACCCAGCGAGGCATGAGCCAACCCACGCCAGCTCTTTCCTGTCAGATTTCAAGCTCTACTTTCTGTTGTTTGTCTATTTATTTTAGGTTTTTTTTTAGTTTGTATGATTGTTTGTTTGCTGTGAGGGGTTTTTGAAGCGATCCCGATGGTCATTGCGAGGGAGGGCGGGGGTCCAGAGGTGGAGCCAGGCTCGGACCAGAGAAAGCTCTCCTCCCTGGTCCCGAAGGACATTTATTGTTCTTCCGTTTCTGCGGACCGCTCAGGGCTTCTGGTTGTCTTTCTGATGACGTTGGTTTCTGCGCGGTAGTGTTTGAACTTCTTCCATCCCCTGCGGAAGCTCCGGTTGGGGGTGGGTGACCTCAGAGTACTCGGCCTCCGAGGGCATCCAATTCCCTGTGGCCTCCTTGGCAGTTGGGATATAGTCCTTGTTGCTCGTATTAATAGTTTGTGGTGAAGGTCTGGGAGTCTTCATGGTTGGGATCCAAGCTTCCTCCTTACCACCTGCTTAGTGGCTGCATTTCAAGAAATAATAACACCAGGGGAAAAACCGGCAAAAAAATAGATGAGTTTGGAAAATAACCGACAGATTTACAAACAAAAAGCAAAGGGAATAAAGTCCACACAGTTGGACTTTCAAGGTTTAAAAAGCCAACTACTCTTACTCAATAGGTAAAAATTAAAAATTGAGAGGGGCTGGAGCAGTGGTATCGTATGATCATACGGTAATCATCTGCTCCGCTTCTGACCCAGCTTCCTCCTGACAGCCTGGGAAGGCAGCAGAGGATGCCCCAAGTCACTGAGCCCCCGGACCCATGTGGAAGACCAGAAGCAGCTCCTGGCTCTCTGCTTCTGACGAGCAGTTCTGGATGCTGTGGTCATCTGGGAAATGAACCAGTGAATGGAAGATCTGTCTCTTCCTCTCTCTGCGACTTTGCCTTCGCAATAAAAAGAAAAATTCTTTTTAAAGATTAAGAACTGAGAAGACCTTGAAATTAAAAAAAAAAGTCAATTAGCACTCAGCACCAAGTGTTTAGTACTTTCATTCTCAAATAAATACAATGGCTACCACATCCAGTGTTAACACTCTAACGGATAAGATCTCTTCAAGGGTGCAGTTAAGCTTGTGACTTCTCAGTCTATGCTTTCAGCTTTTCAGAAGAAGAGCTCAGGGAAGAAGAAAGTAAAGTTGTGGCTCTTTCAACAAAGCCAGTTCAAGGTATCATCTATTGGATCTATTAAAAGACACATTGAGGGCCCAGTGCAGTGGCCTAGCAGCTGAAGTCCTCACCTTGAACGCCCCAGGATCCCATATGGGCGCCGGTTCTAATCCCGGCTGCTCCAATTCCCAACCAGCTCTCTGCTTGTGGCCTGGGAAGGCAGTCGAGGATGGCCCAAAGCCTTGGGACTCTGCACCCGCATGGGAGACCTGGAAGAGCTCCTGGCTCCTGGCTTCAGACTGGGGCAGCACCAGCCATTGCAGTCACTTGGGCAGTGAATCATCGGACAGAAGATCTTCCTCTCTGTCTCTCCTCCTCTCTGTATATCTGATTTTCCAATAAAAATAAATACATCTTTTTAAAAAAGACACATTGAAGCAAAACTATAAATGCAGTAAATATATTGCCCAAATGGGAAGGGGGAGCAGGGAAAGGAGGACTTGACTAATGGCACATAAAAAACTGTCTGGAATGAAATATTTTCTTTTAAGAAAAGCTGGACAGCCCAGGAACCCAAGCGCCTGCACCCTTCATGGCTGGCAAAATTGTTCAAGACCTAAAAGAATTCCCAGCCTCTATAGCAGAAAGCAGCTAAGAGAGCTCCCAGACCCCAAGGGGAACACACTCTGCAGTGTTCCTGTTAGATGCAGCAAAGGACAAAAAACCACAACAATTGTATGAAGCAATCTCAACGGTCTAGGTGTTCTGTTCCAGAATCCGGCAACATTTCATTCCATTAAAACAGAACAGAGGATCCAATCAGCATAGCAGAGGAGTTTGGTTTAACAAAAAGAAGAATCTTTAAAAAGGGAGAAAAAAAGAATACATAGTGGATTGGTCATTTCAGAGTTAGAGACACAGAGCAACAAGGGAGAAAAAAAAAACTGACTGGTTAACTTCAGATGAGTTCACTTTCAGCTATTTGTTTTGTGTGTCTAAAGGTTAACAAGAGGGAATTTCATTCTCTTGCCCCAAGCAACTGGCCTGTTTGGGAAATCTGGATGTTATCTGTCTAATCCTGATATTTAGGAAGGTCAGACAAACAGCTTCATTTCAGCCTGGGGATGTGCAGGTGAGTGGCCCCACTGGGTATTTCACCTAGTTTGGTCTGGTGGAGGAACTTAGTCCAAAACAATGGGCTCTTGTCATTTACAATCAACAGATAGAATGAAGGAGAGAACTAGAAAAGGAGTGAGTCTGCCTTGGCAGTGAAGTCCAAGTGCCTACCCATGCCCCATTCACCGCCTTTACAAATGGCAGCTTACGCTGGGTTGTCTGATCTTTGCTTCACCATGAATGAGCCTATGCAATGTGGGACAGGGGCGGTGAAGAACAGATAACTTGTCCTTTTTGATCCAAAAGTCAAGAGGAATCTCTTCTGGAGTTCAACCAGATGTGACTTTGTCTCATCTCCTAAAGCAAAGCTTAATTTAGACATTATCTGAGTCCACTGGAAGAAAGCATGCATGTGTTTCACTTGCAAGAGGGAGACTGAGTCAAAAAAATAAATTAGGATAGTCATGAGCACACCTGGCCAAATATTTGGGATCTCTTCCTTCCAGGCCCAAGGGGTCAGACTCTAACTCCTGGCTGCTTTTTGACTGAGCTGGGCAATGATCTGATCAAGCCAGTTCATTATGAAAAGAAAGTTTATACATTTCCTGGTAAGAGAACTTTCTGCCTCTATGATATCCTTCAGACCTTTTTTCTATTATCAAAACCAGGAAAATTTAAGATAATGCCTGCTTTACTGTCTGGTTCTCAGAGAAAACTTATCAGCAGGAGTTAACACCTAGCCTCCCTCAACAGACTTGTCCTGTGACATGTAAACCTTTGCTGAGATTTGAGTTGCTACTGTAGGATAAACTTGTATCTCCATGGAACCTTGTGCCTCCATGGAACTCTTTCCCTGGTTTTGCCTGATACAGACTCCCATTTCCACAGATAAGCATATGGCAGTGAAGTATTAATAAAAAAAAGTATAGGAGGGAGCGAGAGGGGTGGGGAGCCTGAATCCACAGTTCAACTGGTTAATCCTACCCCTCACCCTCCAACCTGCCTCCTCAAGCACCAGGATCTCCTACCGGCATCTGTTCCTATCCAAGCTGTTCTACTTCCATCCAGCTGCTTACTTGTGACCTGGGAAAGCCATCAAGGACAGCCCAAAGCCTTGGGCACCTGCACCCACATAGGAGACCTGGACGGAGCTCCTGACTTCTGGCTCCTGGCTTCAGATCAGTTTGGCTCCAGCTGTTGTGGTCATTTGGAGAGTGAACCAGCAGATGGAAGATCTTTCTGTCTGTCTCTCCTTCTTTCTGTGGATCTGCCTTTCTGATAAAAATTAATAAATCTTCGGGCCCGGTGGCGTGGCCTAGCTGCTAAAGTCCTCACCTTCAACGCGCCTGAATCCCATACAGGTACCAGTTCTAATCTCGGCTGCTCCACTTCCCAGCCAGCTCCCTGCTTGTGGCCTGGAAAAGCAGTCAAGGATGGCCCAAGACTTTGGGACCCTGCACCCATGTGGGAGACCTGGAAGAGGTTCCTGGTTCCCGGCTTCGGATCGGCACAGCACCGGCCGTTGCGGCTCACTTGGGGAGTGAATCATCGGACGCAAGATCTTCCTCTGTCTCTCCTCCTTTCTGTATATCTGACTTTGTAATAAAAATAAATAAATCTTTTTAAAAAATCAATAAATCTTCATATATATTTATAGAAAATATGCAGGTTCTGTTATACTTATTTCTGTCTAGAAATTCTAAAAGCCAACCAAGATTGCCAGTCTGAAAATCATCAAAATGAAGAAAACTCCCAAGTACATTGACAAAAGTGTTTTTTTTTTAAAAAAAGTTTTAATTTTTAAAAAGCTTGGTTCTTTAAGACCTTTTTCAGGATTCCAGCTTAGTTTCTGAGGGACATTTATGTTTTCTGCAGAAAATTTCAAGGAAACACTGAATTCCAAATAGCATAATTTAGCAAAAATAAGGGGATAAAAATAAAACATAAAAAGGATTTCTTATCAGTTCCCATATATATATATATATATATATATATATATATATATATATTTAAGTCAAGGTAGCCTGACCTGAGAGAATATTGACTTCCATTTGATTTCACAGTGCCCAGAAATAAGTGTCAACATCTGAATTTCCCTACAACAGTCACAGAGTTTTAAGAAATGCTCCTGGCAAAGCCCAGTGTTCTTGGCCAGCAGGTTCCTGGACACTACTATTGATCTGTGAGCATTAACTGCTCAAGATCAGCACCTATCGGCACTGCTGTATCAGCAACCACCTGGCACTATGGACAGGAACACTTCCCAAGGGAAGCTTCTCCCAGGAGTCCATGTGCTGGAATTGGTTGTAATAATTGTGAACCAGGAGTCATGGGATGGAAATTCCTTTCTTCTTGATTTGTTTATTTTTAAGTGAAATAATGGTTGAGAACAATGATTGAGAATGATATGATCAAAGGACCAAGATTTTTAAAGCACTTCAAAAACAGGCTCAGGGGCTTAAGTCCTCACCTTGCATGTGTTGGAATCCCACATGGGCATTGATTGATATCCTAGCTGCTCCACTTCCCTTCCAGTTCCCTGTTTGTGGTCTGGGAAAACAATAAAGGATGGTCCAAAGCCTTGGGACCCTACACCCATGTGGGAAACCTGAAAGAAGCTCCTGGCTCCTGGTTTCAGATCTGCTTAGCTCTGGCCCTTGTGGCCACTTAGGGAATGAACCAGTGGATGGAAGATCTTTCTCTCTGTCTCTCCTTCTCTCTGTATATCTGCCTTCCCAATCAAAAATATTTAACCCTGGGTACTGGGACATGTGTAAAGTCATGAGTGGTTTTCCCATGTTTCTCCCCTTCCCCCAAGAACAACAAGAAGAAATAAAAGCCCATTTTTCCCTAAACTTCGATCCTTCCCACCCTGATCAACCATGAAATGATTATTTTGAAAATAAATGAAAGCAGTAAAAAAAGTTTAAATAAATACTCTAAAAAATAACAAAAATATTCTTATTTAGTGTCTTAATGTCGCTAAGAATTATTAACGAATTAATAAATTAATTTATTGCTATATGTTCTATGCTTTCATATGATTAGCAATTACATAAAATAATTATTAATGAATTAATAAAGAATTAATGGCGGGCCCGGCGGCGTGGCCTAGTGGCTAAAGTCCTCGCCTTGAAGTAGCCGGGATCCCCATATGGGCGTCAGTTCTAATCCCGGCAGCTCCACTTCCCATCCAGCTCCCTGCTTGTGGCCTGGGAAGGCAGTCGAGGACGGCCCAAGGCTTTGGGACCCTGCACCCGCGTGGAAGACCCGGAAGAGGTTCCTGGTACCCGGCATCGGATCGGCGCAGCATCGGCCCGTTGCGGCTCACTTGGGGAGTGAATCATCGGACGGAGGATCTTCCTCTCTGTCTCTCCTCCTCTCTGTATATCCGGCTTTCCAATAATAATAAAATCTTTTAAAAAAAAAAAGAATTAATGGCAATTAAGACAGCCTCACTAATGTCTTAATAACACTAAAACTGTATAAAATCCTCTACAAATGAAACAACAAAACTTAGAAACCTTTTCTAACTTAGTTTCAAATGTGCAATAGAATTATATTTGTTTAAAAATTTCCTATCTGGGAGGATTAGCCTTCATAATGTGTTAATTCTCTTGAGAGTATAAAGTAATTCTTTGCTAATACATTCAGGGGAACATTTAACTCTAAGAGCCAGAACAAACTATGGAGAGTCCAGCATCCTGTTTACAGATAACTGAGACATAAAAAGATCACAGAACTGCCCCAGGTCAGTCAATGCGGCCGCCAGAGGCCATTTTCAGTCTCAGGAGCAAATCAGTTCTCCATTTTGAGGTCTGAGCTTGCCAATCATTTGCAACTCAAAGAGTTCAAAAAACAAAACCAAAACAAAACAAAAGTTTGTGGGGTAACTTTTACTTGAGCTTTTACTATTCTGTAAATCCAGATACATTAACCTGTACTAAATTTCTATCTAGTTCTCACATTCTATTACCCCATATACACGTAAAGGCCTCCAAAACCACATTTTTAGGGGGTGGGGGTTAAAGATTTATTTTTATTTTTCCTGGAAGACAGAAAGAGCAACAGAGAGAAAGATCCTCCACTTGCTGATTTCACTCCCAAGGAGATTTGCTCTTGCAGTGTCCAAAATGGCCAGAGCTAAATCGATCCTAAACCAGAAGCCAGCAACTTCCTCTGGGTCTCCCCATGTAAACGCAGGGACCCAAATACTTAGGCCATCCTCTGCTGCTTTCCCAGGCCACAAGCAGGAAGCTGGATGGGAAGTGGAGCAGGTGGGATATGAACTGGTGCCCATATAGAATGCTGATGCTGAAAGGTAGAGAATTAGCCTGTTGAGCCATGGTGTCGGCCCCCAAATCAAACTTTAAATAGCATAAGAGTTGAAAAGCCTAAGAACTATTTAAGGATCTTAAATGAAGTGGTAAATGCAAAAGTTAATGAAAGGATTTCTGCAACACTGTGAAGAAACCTGTAATTACTGCACATGGGTCAATCTGTAAAAGATGAAATGCTCTCTGTAAAGGAACGAGAATCATGGTTTCTTCAAAATTAATGCAGATCAATTTCCTTAGTATGAACTTTCGTTACATAAAAATCCCCAAGCTTGGCAAGGGGAGAAGAACTCACACACTAACAGCAGGAATGTTCACTGGTATAGCTTTTCCACAGGGTTATTTGAACATACATACGAAAAAGCTCAAGATCCTACCCTCCTTGATACATTGTTTCAACTGTATCCAAAAGAAATAATCATGCACGTGCCCAAATCCTGAGCTTAAAAAAGAAAACTGAAGTCACTTATTTATAATAATAAGAAAACTATTCATTGTCCAGCAACAGCGACCTTATTAAAAGAAGCAATTATCCATTAACACAAAGGGACAACACATTACTGAATCATGCTGTGAGTCAGTATTCTTGGGGTGACAAGAATGGTCACCTTGAGAATCAAGATGGCAGAAAAGGAGAAATATTAGCCAGAGTGAGGAAGAGAGGGCACATTCCAAGAAATAGCAGAGGACAGAACAAAAGCAGAAGTGTACCTGGAGACTGAGAGACACAGGAAAGCAGCGAAAACAACAGTGTGGCAGTGCAGTCACGGATACTCCAGCAGCATAGATTAGTAGACTGGATTACAAAACAAAACCCATCTATTTGCTCCCTACAGAAGATACTTTTCCTTTTTTTTTTTAAAGATTTATTTATTTTTATTACAAAGTCAGATATACAGAGAGGAGAGAAGAGATAGAAAGGAAGATCTTCCTTCCGATGATTCACTCCCCAAGTGACCGCAACAGCCAGTGCTGTGCCAATCTGGAGCCAGGAGTCAGGAAATTCCTCCAGGTCTCCCCCGCGGGTGCAGGATCCCAAAGCATTGGGCTGTCCTCACCTGCTTTCCCAGGCCACAAGCAGGGAGCTGGATGGGAAGTGGAGCTGCCGGGATTAGAACTGGCACCCATATGGGATCCCGGGGCATTCAAGGCGAGGACTTTTAGCCACTAGGCCACGGCGCCGGGCCCAAGAAGAAAGTTTTTTGAAGAGATGAAACTAACAACAACAAAAAAATCAAAATCGGTGGGATAGTTTCCACTGATCTTTGTTGGTGAAAAGTATCTCCTGTAGGCAACAAATAGATGCGGGTTTTTTTGTAATCCAGTCTGCTGATCTTTGTTGGTGAAAAGTATCTCCTGGGCCTGGCGCTGTGGTCTAGTGGCTGAGGTCCTCGCCTTGAATGCCCCGGGATCCCATATGGGAAGAGGTTCCTGATTCCTGGCTTCAGATCGGCACGCACCAGCTGTTGCAGTCACTTGGGGAGTGAATCATCGGATGGAAGATCTTCCTCTCTGTCTCTCCTCCTCTCTGTATATCTGACTTTGTAATAAAATAAATAAATCTTTAAAAAAAAAACCTTTCTTCTGATCAAATTATTCAGTGACTCATCGATCATACAGTAGCATCATTTTCTTCAAGAAGGTTCTTGATTTTCTTTTTCAATTCTTCAGTGACACATTAGTCATTCAGTAGCATGTTATTTAACTTCATGGTGTTGTTAATTTCTTTTTTTCTTCCTGTTGTTGATTTTGTTTTGTGGCTTTTCATGAAAGGGGATGTATAGTAACTGTGTAATGGAGACTATCATATCCAAAGGTGAGGATACAATGCCGTATGCATCTCTACTTCAAAAATGGACTCCCAATGAAACTGTTTACTGTATCTTGACAATAGGATACTGGACTCTCTGCCATTGTCCATGCCCACAATGATGGACATATGACTGTGTATGAAGAACTATACTATAGTTAGGATATAGGGGAACTCACTGAGGGGGGAGAGAAATGGGGAAATAAGGGACATCCCAGAGCCTATGGAACTGTATCATAAAATGATAACAATAATAAAAAGGAATGGTCACCTTAATAATTGAAAAGGGTAGTGACCGTCATGGTGCCTTGTAATGCATACACTACATATGGCTATCATTTTGTCTCAGAATGTAAAAGTTGCTTGCACAGAGGAAAATAAGACCAGAAACTTCATGCCAAAATGTTACCATCTGTTGTCTCTGAATGGTGGACTTGGATGATTTATTTTATTCTCCGGCTTTCTGACACTTGCAATTTTTACACTCAACACATCTAGACTTCATAATCAGCTATTTTGAAATTCTCCCTTAGGAACATCTCAGTAAAGAAGCAAGACAAAAAGACATTGTTTTGACTTTGTTTCAGTGGGCAAATAGCATTTCTGCAGTCTATTCATAGAAAATGGTATGCCTTCATTCCCTAACTCAATAGTTCCTTCTCTTACATAAGACTCTACTATCTAAGTATCAAGCCTGTTATAAAAATCAATTTGACACAAACTATCAAGAACAGCAGGGAAGGCCTGAGAGTCAAGAACAAGTTGGCTCATCTAGTTGGGACACTTGATGCTGCATGTACCTACAGGTAGCAACTCAGGATGGGAAGGGGTCTGAGACTCACCCAATTTCAGTCCATTGTTTGTTGTGATATCAAAATACTTAAACTTAGATAATGGTGAACAGAATAAAGTCTGTTTTGGCTAATGCTTCTGTAAACAGGCCAGTGAAAGAGCACTGTCATAATCTGCTGGATTTCTGGTGAGGGCATCATACTGCGACGTACAGCAGGGAAGCAGGAAGGAGCAGAAGGCACACGCAGAAACAACAGCGGTGAGAGAGAGGACAAGACAACTGGTCAAACGGTTTTTATAGCAGTCTGTTCCTCCCAGAGCTGATCCATTGCTCTGAGCCCTAACAGTGACACTCAAGGACATTAACGCATTCAGCAGGTCATCTTCCTAAAGTTGATGAACTACCAAAAGTTGATGAACTTCCTAAAGTTCGTAACTCCTAAGACCACCATATTGGAAATTTCAATAGGATTTTTGGGAGGGGCAATGCATATCCAAGCCACAGCATACACTTAACCGACTGTCAGCGCAAAAGCCCATAGTTTAAAATTTGGCACTTTCCAACACATGTAAGATGGCAGAAACATGTGTATGGACCCCACAGCGCCATGTGATCAACCTCTTTCTCCTGACACAGTTGCAGATTCCTATCAGCCTTCCCTTGCTCACTCAGACAACGATGAGGACAGAAATCCTGGTCATATTCTCACAGACAAGAGCGAGAAAGAAAATGGCAAGGATTCCTTGTAGAACCTCTGAGATGAGTTCACTTTTCATATCAGCCATGTTGATTTCACCATTTTTGCCAGATGATCTGTGTGGCACACTCAGAACAGTCCCTGAGACACTCTGATTTCTTTCTAAATGAGAAGACATATGAAGTATTTTGGTTCAAGAAAAGGTAGTGAAAAAAATATGAATACATTTGTCTTTACATTAAAACAGCCAGAAATGCCAAATTCAGCCTCTTTACATTTTCTTCCACCTTCAATCTCAGGACAGAACCGACCAGACCGTCTCTACCTGGCAGAACCACAGGCAGCCTTGCATGGGCAAAAGAACTATGTACTGAGAGGCGTGGTGGCTGCAGAGGTGAACATATCCGTAGCTTGGATTTGGACAGCAGAAATCAGGGACAAAACCTAGCTGCAGAAGGGAAGAGGCAAAAATGTCAGATTCACCAGGTTGGAAAACATATGGCCTGCAACTCCTCTTCAAATGCCTGTGCAATTTAGTGCATGTAGATTCTTTCTCCCGTGTTCTGAAGCCAGCAGAAATCAGAGTAGAAAAAGCAATTTTACTCCAGCAACCATCTTCAGGTGACTTGTGGTTATACTCTGTACGTGTCTCTGCTTTGAGTCTTAAGGAAAACAAACAGGAGGCAGTAGAAATTTGTTTCCCTTTCAGTCATGTTCTCAGGCTGCCCAGAAGAGGTGGGAGGAGAACATAATTACAGCAGGCATCACTGCTGAAGCTCAGCAAGGAGCTGCCAATTCTGAGCAATCCTGCCCAACCCAGAGCAACAGATGACCAACCTTCCATTAGGTCCTCAGTTTTCATCACACCACTTTATACATCAGAAATATGAGTGCAGGAACAGCGCACGTGTGCGCTTGCGCGCACACACACACACACACTAGCAGTAACTGGGCTAAAAGGAAGATTCCATATGTGCACACATGCCCAGGGACATGACTACCGTGCACCTGTGTGACTGTCTCCAACATGATCATTTGTTCCAGCAACCAGAGCCAATCAGAGTCTATCCAGGAACAGCTCCTCCACTCTCCTAATGCATTGAGGCTCAAGACAGCAATGGCAATCTCATTACCTGCTTAAACAAATCCCAGTCGAAAGCACCAAGAGGTTTAGCTTTCTGTCTTGATAAGCCACCAGAGCATGCTTGCTTACTCTGGGGATGCTACTGATAATTTAATTCCAGGGAGTAGATTACTTAGAGATCGGCATTACTAGGTAGCACCATCAGAGCAAAAACAAATCTACCAGAAATGAGTTTTGTTTATTTATTTCAGCCTTCACTGTGAAAATCTGGGAAATATTTAAAAGTTAACAGGGTGCAGAGTGAGGAAAACTTACCTACTACTCACATAGCAATTGAAGCTAAAATAAAGACAAGGTTTCAAATGCCCACCTCAAGACAATTTGACATCAACTCCAGATTTATTCCTCAGTGAAAGACAGCAGTTAGCACTGAATTTTTTGTCCATGCATTAAGCCTGACCATGTATTAAGAACAATCAGAAAGGAGTGAAAACCCTCGTGTGAGTGAAAACCACATTGTCACAGATCCAGACACTACATCATTAGAGCAACCATTTGGAAGTAGGCAATTTGTCTGGTGGTTAAGACACCCATGTTCTCTATCAGTGGACCTCAGGTCAATTCCCACCTCTAGCTCCTGCCAACATAGATTCTGGGAGGCAGCAATGATGCCTCAAGGAATTGAGTTCCTGCCCTTGGCATGGGAAATCTAGACTGAGTTCCTGGCTTTCAACTTCAGCCCCAGCCCTGCTGTAGTTGTTGCAGGCATTCTGGAAGTGAGCCAATGGATGGACACTCTCCGTTATCTCTCAAATATATACATTCACAACCTTTTTGTATTTGTTAATGGCAGATCCATGGAGGGCACCCTCTTCAATACAGTAACTATTACAATGTAAAGTCTGATAATTTTGCCATTAAGAAACTTACAGGGGATGGCACTGTGAGGAGCAGGCAGGCAGGTGGACATCCCATAAGAGCTCTGGCCACTCCAACTTTCCTGCTACTGTGCCTGGAAAGGCAGCAGAGGATGACGCAAGTGACTGGGTCCCTGCCACCATTGTGGGGAATCAAAATGGAATTTCTGGCTTCTAGCTGTGTCATCGTTTGGTATGTGAACTAGTCGATGGTAGATTTCTTTCTGTCTTTCCATGAATGTCTCCCCCTCTCCCAGTCATTCTGCCTTTCGAGTAAGTGAATTAAATCTTTCGTCAAATATAAACATAATTTGGGCCGGCACAGTGGCCTAGTGGCTAAAGTCCTCACCTTGAATGTGCCGGGATCCCATACGGGTGCCGATTCTAATACCGGCAGCTCCACTTCCCATCCAGGCTCCTGCTTGTGGCCTGGGAAAGCAGTTGAGGACGGCCCAAAGCCTTGGGACCCTGAACCCACGTGGGAGACCTGGAAGAGCTCCTGGCTCCTGGCTTCGGATTGGCACAGCACTGGCCATTGCGGTCACTTGAGCAGTGAATCATTGGACAGAAGATCTTCCTCTCTGTCTCTCCTCCTCTCTTTATGTATCTGACTTTGCAATAAAAATAAATAAATCTTTAAAAATAAATAAATAAATAAATAAATAAATATAAACATAATTTAATTGGCCATTACTTTCTAACTTACCTAAAGTTTAAGACCATAGGATTTAAGGCTGGAGAGATATGGGGCTCTGGCTCATACAAGCACATGTGAGGATACTCAACATCATTAGTCATTTAGGGAAATAGAGGTCAAAACCAAACTGATCCTACTTCACACTCACTAGAAAGACTGCAACCATACAAATGGAAAACAAAGTGCTGGCGAACATGCAGAGAAACAGGAATCTCACTGGATGTTCACTTTGGAGAAATGTGATAGCTCTGCAAGAAGCTACAGAGTTAGCATGCACTCCAATAACACACTACCCAAGACAGCTGGAAAGATATATCCACACAAAAACTTGTACATGACTATTCATTGTAGCAGTCTTAACAGCCAAATGTGAAAAAACATAAATGCCCATCTTTTGCTAAAGCATGGGCAGACAACCAGTGTATATCCATACAATGAACTATTGGTTGGCAACACTAAGGCATGAAATGCTGATACATGTTGCAGCAAAGCTAAACCCTGAAAACATCAGGCTATCTGAACGCAGTCAATCATACTAGACCTCACAGGATATGAGCCCATGAGGGGATCCAGGACCTATACAACTACAGAGCCAGAAAGTAGATTCATGGCTGCCTAGCTTTGTGGTTTGTAGTGAGAAAGGGGAGTGACTGCTAACAAGATTTCTGGGAGATGATGAAATGTTCTAAGATGAACTGCAATGCCAGTCGCACATCTCTATGAACTATTAGAAACCACAGACTACACTCCAGACAGATATGTTCCACCTGGGAATTCATCTCAATTACTGCATTTCAGATATTTTAAATGACTTAAAAATCCAAATGCCAAATTATGATAGACGTCAAACAAAATCTCCCCCAAAAGACATGATCCACTTTCCCCATTGTGAAATAATTTAGAATTATTAATAAAAATAAAAGCTTAACTCTTTTTAATAATTCAGGGCCACTGAAGGAGCCATTATTTTTTTAAAAAAGATTTATTTATTTTTACTGGAAAGGCAGATGTACAGAGAGGAGGAGAGTCAGAGAGGAAGATCTTCCATCTAATGGTTCACTCCCCAAGCAGCCACAACAGCCAGAGCTGAGCCAATCCGAAGCCAGAAGCCAGGAGCCAGGAGCTTCTTCTGGGTCTCCCAAGCAGGTTGCAGGGTCCCAAGGCTTTGGGCTGTCCTCGACTGCATTCCCAGACCACAGGCAGGGAGCTGGATGGGAAGCAGGGCCTCTGGGATTAGACCCAGCACCCGTATGGAATCCTAGCACGTTCAAGGTGAGGACTTTAACCTCTACACTATCACACCGGGCCCAGGATCAAATTATTGTACTCATCACACTTTGATATTTTCAGGAATCATGTAACGCTATTATTTCAGAATTATTTTATACTGGCTTTGGGATTAAAGGTCTTAATTTCTTGCTGTTATCAGTATTTCTGTAACATCTGTCAGGATGAGAAACCAGAAGAGCAAGTTTATTCAAATGTGATTTATGTTAAAAATAGATTCTTAGAGAACACAGGACTGTACGATGCACGGGCATCTCCAGTTCACAACTTTCTCTACTTACCAATCATGGTTTGTTTTTTTCTCAGAAATATTTTCATCCTTCCAATAATTTGCTGCCTTTTGGGTTATCACTGGCAAGTTGCTAGCAGTGATGTTTGTGGTTAAGTAGCAGTAATTTTGGTTTTTTATTATAGCAGTTTGTACCAAAGATACAGTTAAAATGTAATATCCGGGGAAGTAAATTAAAACTGAAAACTTAAAAATAAAATACTAGCATTCAAAATATTTAATCATTTGAGATAATCTATTTGGCAGCACAAGGTCTTTATACCACTCAGGGATAATTTTTCTATTCTATAGGGTTTGGAACGTGTCTTTTTTTTTTGCATCTTTATTGTGAATCTCGTATATGAAAGAGATAAAAGAAACATCTTATTTGTATTAGTTGATTTTACAAGTCACATTACATGTGTAATGTAAAGTTAATGATAAGAGCAATGGTATGTTTTCCAATCAACATAAAAGTTGGAAACTTCCACTTCAGAAACGTCAGCACTCCTTTATTTCCACATTTTGGATTGCACAATGTGAAGAAAACCTTAACTCTGCCGAGAGCAGGTGCAAAGCAGCACTGTGTTTTGGACAGCTTTCCTTGTAATGTCAGGAATTTTTCTGAATCAAAACTGATTCAATAGTAAGAAAAAATTTACTGAAAATGTCTCACCAAGAGCTGAACACCAGAAACATCCTTACTTTGCTTGCGATACATATACAAATCAAACAGAAAACAACCAAACCTCTTAATAAGTGCCAAAACTCTTTTGATAGCACTAAGTGTTTGACAGGTTACCCATTTATTTGCTATTATGTAACTGGCCTAAGGCAGAGTGAAAGCATTTGTCAAGTAAACATGCCTGAAGATTGACTAAAATTTGAGTTTGGTACACACGCTGAAGGGGTGTATTAGCTTGCGTAATTTTATAAGGATAAATATATACGAGCCAAAGACTTCAGAGCTAAAAACTTGCCAATTCATGCTCGAGTTATAACAATGAAAAATAAGGCCTTGTGGCAGGTTAAGAAGCAGGTTAGACCATCCATTAAGTATCTCACATCAGAGCATGGCTGTTCTACTCTACTCCAGATAAAGCTCTCTGTTGATACTGGTGGGAAAGCTGCAGAAGATGGCCTGGGTGCTTGGGTCTCAGCAATTCATGTGGGAATTCTGAATGCAGAGCATGGCTGTTGGTTTCTTCACGGCCCAGTCCAGCTGCTGAGGTTATTGGTAAGTACAGCAGCAGATGGAAGATCTTGCTCTCTCTGTCTCCATTTTTGTCACTCTGGCTTTCAAATACTACTAATAATTATTTTTAAAAAAATGTAATAGCAGTTTATTCCAAATCCTCTAACAACCTAGTATATGAAGCAACAGCAATACTGCATCAATGAGGTGTTACTGTGTGTCAAGCACTGTAGCACCTTTATGCGCCAAACTGATGCTCTGAGTACTAAAGAACTTCACTCATATATTAATTAGGTGTCTTTGGCAAGCTTTCTAAGACACCTTTTTTTTTAATTAAAAAAAACATTTAAAGGAATTACAGAGAAAGAGAGGGAGAAGCAAAGACAAAGAGATCTTTCATCCATTTGTTCACTCCCTAAATGGCAGCAATGACTGGAGTTGGGCCTATCTGAAGCCAGGAGCTTCTTTCAGGTCTCCCATGTGCATGCAGGGAGCAAGGCTTTGTGCCATCCTCTGCTGCTTTCCCAGGCCATAAGCAGGGAGCTGGACTGGAAGTGGAGCAACTGGGACATGAACCAGCACATAAATGGGATACTGGTGCCATAGGTGGAGCATGAGCCTGCTTCTGGCCCCTGCTTCTCATTGACTGTTATACTCCTCAATTCTGGAATCCCTTCATGCTAAGACATCTTTTAAATAGACAAAACTGACTTTTGCCATGTTGCATTCCTAAAAGATGGGTAACCAGCAGTTCTACCATTTCCACCCCGAGAAACTGTCCAGGGAGCTTCTCTTGCTGTCTGGTTAAACCAGCAGTCTTATCTAGAAAAATGGTTTCAATATGTGCCCTAGGGGACAGCAATGCAGCAAAATCGCTAGGCCACTACTTATGACACAGGTACCCCTTAACGGCATCAGTTGGAGCTCTGGCTGCCCCATTTCCCATCTATCTTCCTGCTGATGAACCTGGGAAAGCAACAGAAGATGGTCCAAGTCCTTTCTGCTCACAGCCTGGGAAAGCAGTGGAGGATGGCTCAAGTCCTCGGGCCCCTGCACCCACAGGGGAGACCCTGAAGAAGCTCCTGGCTTCAGATTGGCTCATCTTTGGCTGTTGTGGTCATCTGGGAAGTGAACCAACAAATGGAAGATCTGTCTTTGTCTCTTCTACTGTTTCTGTAAAATCTACCTTTTAAATTTAAAAAAGTATATAAAAACTAAAGACAATAGTGAATCATGAAATAAGTATAAGTTCAAAGTTATGCTTTTTCTGTAATTAATACCTTGGTCCATGTATATGTATATAGTTCCATGGCATTTTGCTATATTCTTTTCTTGGTTTGCCTGCTGCACTCATGATATACTAACACCTGCTTGGCCTCCCTTAATCTAGCACTGAGCCCAAGCATATTTGGAATTTAGGAATTTCATAGGGAGAAATCAGTGTGAGTCTAAAAACATTCTACTCTTCGACCACAGAGGAACTTCAGATATTAGTAGGATACTTTTTTACCTGAGCCTAAGGCGTCTCTGTAGCAAGGGACACGTTGACCTTTCCTCCAATGCTTGGCCTCAGATGATCTAATATTGCAAAGTGGTATTACCGATGCCCTCTAGGACTTTCCTCTGAGCCTCTTCCGTGAACTGTGTCCTAGTCACTGGAATGTTGATAAATATTTAACAACTGGCTCTCTGAAAAACATCCAGTTTGCAGTGTTTTTCAAATTCCACAGTGTAAACTTAACTATTACACCAGTTCCAAGCTACTAACATAAGGATACTGAATGCAAGGCCCAGCACAGTAGCCTAGCGGCTAAAGTCCTCACCTTGAACGCACCGGGATCCCAAACAGATGCCAGTTCTGATCCAGATGCCCCGCTTCCCATCCAGCTCGCACTTGTAGCCTGGGAAAGCAGTTGCGGACGGCCGAAATCCTTAGGACTCTGCACCCATGTGGGAAACCTGGAAGAGGCTCCAGGCTCCTGGTTTAGGATCGGCACAGCTCTGGCTGTTGTAGTCGCTTGCGGGGGGGGGGGGGGGCGCGGTGAATCAATGGACAGAGGATCTTCCTCTCTGTCTCTCCTCCTCCTCTATATATATCTGACTTTGCAATAAAAATAAATAAATCTTTTTTTTAAAAAAGGATACTGAATGCACACACTAGGATGAAATGCGAACAATCAGCTCTCAGGGTCTGTTGGAGCTGACTCTAGCAGGAGACAAAAACCACTAGTTTGGGCTGTTGCAATGGCTCAACTGGCTAAGTCTACACCTGCCAAGCACTGGCATCCCATGTGGGCACTGGTTCCTGTCCCAGCTGCTTCATTTCCCAACCAGCTCCCTGATTTTAAGGCTGAGGAAAGTCGTAGAAGATGGCTCAAGGCCTTGGACCCAGAAACTGCATAAGAGACCTGAAGGAGCTTCTGGCTTTTGGTTTTTGACTTGAAGTCAATCCAGTTCATCCTTGCCTCTTACCTGTGGACATTTGCCTACCTTAGGCTGTAAGGTAGTTTGTTCAGAAGCCCCAGAGGACTCCAAGCAACTGGCCCTGCCCAGGCTGGAAACAGCTCAGAAGTTCATGCAGGTCCATTCTGCTGGAAGCCTCTAACTAAACCTGAGATTCAGTGTAAGGTCAAGACCATTAGCCCCAGAAGGACCATACTTGAGGAGTGCTGAAGACACTAAGCACCCAAAAATCCATATCTCATTTTTCATTTGCAAGAACAAAGTCTGTGAGGCCATTTCTCAACCCCTAGAGAGCGAGTTAAAAGATGCTTGAAGAACTGGAGCAATCATTCTGAAGTCTTGTTGAATACATGTAGCTTTTATAAAGGGGGGAGGCATGCTCTCTTTTATGTCTTCTCAACTATTTTATGAATATCCGACTCATTCAAGGGATGAGATATCACACAGTCAAGTTCAAAAGAAGATACTTCCTTTTTTAAAAATAACTTTGTCCTGACACTAGACTTGCTGGCACATAAATCACACTGCCATCTCATCAACCAAGCTGCTCGCATCCCGCTCGGACAGAACACACTGTATACCTACGAGCTGCAATTGAGCAAGCTGTGGAAGTAAGAATACAGTCAAGATTTGTGTCACAGCCCATGTGTCCTGATTCTAAAAATACCAGCGGACATTAGGGAAGCCTCTTTCAGGGCTAGTGTCAAACTGGCCTGGAGGATAGTCAAAACTCAGCCTCCCAAAGACATTCAGGGAAAGAGGAGTTCATGGAAATCCTAAGATTTCAGTAAGTTTTAAAAGTCTTTGTGACTGGGGCCTGGCGTGATAGCATAGCGGTTAAAGTCCTCGCCTTGAATGCACCAGGATCCCATATGGGCGCCGGTTCTAATCCTGGCAGCTCCACTTCCCATCCAACTGCCTGCTTGTGGCCTGGGAAAACAGTCGAGGACGGCCCAAAGCATTGGGACTGCACCCGAATGGGAGACCTGGAAAGAAGTTCCTGGCTCCTGGCTTCAGCTCAGCACAGCACTGGCCATTGCGGCTCACTTGGGGAGTGAATCATCGGATGGAAGATCTTCCTCTCTGTACATCTGCCTTTCCAATACAAATAAATATATCTTTTTTTAAAAAGTCTTTGTGACTAAATAGTAGCAAGGATATTGATATCAAATGCCCTTTATTCATAATAATAGTGTTAACAATGAGGGAGCAGACAACACTTGGATACATTTTCTATGGTTAGTCCTCATTACATCATGAAATCAGCACCATCATCTCCAATGACAGTGACCTTGGAAAAGGTCAGAAGCTCATCTAAAGCCTCATTCTTAAGTAAGTTGTGGGAAGAGATGCTGAATCTAGGTCAGTTGGTGCTAAGGCTCTTCCCACTAAAGCAGAGCGTTTCCCACTACACGACACTTCTGCGCATCTACAAGGGTCAGGCCCAGAAAAGTCAAAATCCCAAGTCCTCCTGTTTCTCCTTCTGTGGAATAAAGGCAACAAACAACAGGAAGCCAGAGCAGTGGCTCAATTGGCTAATCCTACTGCTGCAAGTGCCGGTATTACATATGGTCACTTGTTTGAGTCCCAGATGTGCCACTCCCCATCCAGCTCCCTGCTTGTGGCCTGGGAAAGCAGTAGAGGATGGCCCAAGGTCTTGGAACCCTGCACCCATGTGGGAGACCCAGAGGGGCTTCCTGGTTCCTGGCTTTGGATCAGCTCAGCTCTGGCAGTTGTGGCTACTTGGGGAGTGAATCAGTGGATGGAAGATCTTTTCCATGAACATGTCATATACGAACAGAGCCCTCACCCATTCTTCCCTACCTGGATGTTCTCCCTGGATGACCTGAGAAACCAGAGCCTCCACACGGAGGGTCACCCCTGCTGCTGCCGCCCACTCCCTGGGAAGCAAGAGGGCTCCCCACATCCTTGAACCCTGCTCACTTTCTGCTGCCTAGTGTAGGGTTACTAGATAATCTCTTTTACATTGAATAAGCAGGAACCTATGATGTATATATACTTCATTTATTTATCTATTTATTTATACACACACACTTATGTATCCTTTCAGTTATCCCTCACAGCAATCCCTGGAGATATAATTCTCTTCATTTCACTGATGCTAAATTAGAACATGCAAGTTAAATAACTAATTCTGATCAGACAGCTGATATCTCAACCCGAAATCTTGGGACGGAAGGAAGGCAGTGTGAATGACCACACACTGTTTTTAATATATTAGGCATTCACAGAATCTTCGGACTATCATCAATTTGAAAATATTTGGAGAACAAATTGACATCATGAGGTACTGCTTATCTGCTTATCTCCACTTCAAAGATTTCTACTAAAATCTGCTGTAGAGATGGAAACAGCAACCTCATCTAACTAATGATGAGTTCCCTTGAGCCTTTTTCTGTAGTACTCATCATATAGTCTCAAAGTGCAAAGCATATGAAAACAGCATCATCTCTAATCAAACTCTCCACTTGACTGGCAAGACAAGTAAATACACAAGAAAGCCAGCACAAGGCAAGCAGACACACGCGTACCCTTCCAGGCTAGCTCATGTGCCAGAGTGCCTAAGTAGAGTAGAGGTCACGCAGAAGGAACAGTCAGTTCCAAAGTGTCACACAATCCCGAAGATACAAGAAACACCTAGGCCGCCTGCAGCATTTCAATGAGACAGGGGTTACATTTGGTTGAAATCACAAGGCTGCAAAGTACAGAGGCAGGCAAGACAATCAAGCGGGCTTGATTTGGCAATCCTGAAAAAGCCCTCAAAAGCTGAGCTGGGTGATGGCACCTCAGATGAAATTATGGATCCCATCCTGTATTCCAGGCTTAGACAAACCAACCTTGCACTCATCTGACATTTAGACTGCAAGATAAATAGTATCTACACTGAGAGGTCAGAATGAATTGTTTTAAATAACCTGAGGCCAGTGCTATGACAGAGCAGATTAAGCCCTCACCTGTATCCCACATAGGCGCTGGTTCATGTCCTGGCTATTCCATTTACAACTCAGCTCCCCGCTGATGGCCTGGGAAAGGCAGTGGAAGATGGCCCAAGTGCTTGGGCTCTTGGACCCACACAGGATGCCACAAAGCAGCTCCTGTCTTACAGTACCAACTGTGGGACTGTCATTTGGGGAGTGAACCAGCAGATGTAAGATTTCTCTCTCTGCCTCTCTGTTAATTTCAGCTTTTATATAAATAAATACATCTTTTTATTTTCAATTTTTAAAGGAGAGATGGTAGGTTTTTATTTCTTTTTTGTTGGAAAAGCAGATTTGTAAAGAAAAGGGGAGACAGAAAGATCTTCCATCTTCTGGTTCACTCCCTCAAATACCACAAAGGCCAGGACTGAGTCAATCTGAAGCCAGGAGCTTCTATGTTCCCAGGTGGTTGCAGGGTTCCAACACTTTACACCATCCTCTGCTGCTTTTCTAGGCCATAATCAGGGAGCTGGATTAGAGGTGGAATAGCTAGGACATGAACCATATGGGAAATCAGTGCTTTGAGGTGGAGGGTTAGCCAGTTGAGCAAATTCACCAGGCACACAAATAAATCAATCTTTAAAAAGAATTTCTAAAACAATCTAAAACTATTTAACTTCATATCATCCCATTCATCATTTCCAAGCATATTCTCAGGTCCATCATACTGTAGCTGAAATACTGTCAAAGAAGCAGAACCATCCACATACACCCTCAGGAGCCGTTAGAAGTAACACCACTGGCTGTACTAACTACATCTGGTTTGCACAGAGGCAGACGTCTTATGTTGTAAATTCAATCATTTATCCAATCTGATGCTTTACCGCTTATACATTCTTAGGGTCCATGTGAAGAAATGCAACTATACTTTTCAGTAATCATCCATTTAAAATCTGCCAGTGGCCGATACAGGGATACAAGGATACAGCTAACTCTAATTCCTCCTAGATTACCTGAATATCTCCTAACAGAACAACATCACCTTTGCATAAATATAACTGAACATTAACGAGCAAAATGCAAAGACATTAAATGAAGGCCAGTTTCAACTAACAAGTTTTGTTAGTGAAAAGAGCAGATATAATTCCTCAGAGCATGTAAAATTTATTTCAAAAACATTAAGCAAATTTTGGTGATGAATCCTTAAAAATTACAAGCAACTATCACGATCACTTAAACTTAACAGTTGAGATTTTTATTTGTGTAAAGAATACAAACCACCTTAGTTTGTGGCGTAGTGAGTGAAGCCACTGCTGAAGTGTCAGCATTCCATATAGGCACTCGTTCAAATCCCAGCTACTCCACTTCCATTCCAGCTCCTGTACCCACATGGGAGACCCAAAATATACTTCTGGCTGCTTCCTGGCTTTGGCCCAGCCCAGTCTTAAACACTGCAGTCATTTGCAAAGTGAAGCAGTGTACAGAAATCTGTTTTCTTTCTTTCTCTCACTCTCTTTCTCTCTCTCCCCCGTAACTCTGCCTTTCAAATAAAAAAATCTTCAAAAAGAAAATTATTTTGCATTTGCAAATACAAAGGCTTATCTTTCTTCAAGCTACAAAGTGTATTTTCAATTCCTCAAAAATATTTCAAGAGTTATTTTATCCTCATACATAAACATAAAGCTGGCACTGCTAGTCACAAACTCCGTATATTTCTCCTTTATTATATCTCAACTATTTTCATCACCAACTCAAGTCCAATTTGGTGGAAGAAGTAAAATGTAGTTTCAAAGAAGTAAAACAGGTCAATAAATCATAGGTAATCAATGCCACGTCCATAGAGAAAGTTTCTGACAATCATCAAAACCAAAAGTAGGTAAAACACAGGTGCTATATTCCTTCCTCACAACTGTAACCAAATCTCCTGCGTGGCTTCAAACTTCCATAAAACCTTAGAATCCAATCTTCGCATATCAGACCTGAAAAATCCAATTATTGTAGTCACCCACAATCAAGTTAAGGGGTTTTCCAAAGTCTTAGACACTTCAATTCGGTGCGAAAACAATCAAAAGTCAACTTAAAAAAAAAAAAAAAAAGAGGTTACAAAAAGATACACAGGTGAAGGTGGTATGCTGTTTGCCAAATTCCAAACTTTTTGGAGAAACCCAAAAGCTAACAACATCTCATACCAAACAGCAGAAACAACAAGCAGAAGAAGCATGCCTAAATATGCATTTATGAGCATGCACTCTACTTACTTTGCTTTTTGCCATTTATAAGCTTCATTAAAAACACAAAGAGGTGGCAACCAGTTGAATGAGGTCCGACTTAGATAAGAAAGCCAGTCGTAAAGTCGACCTACAAATTCACATCCCAGAGTGTCCTGCGCAGAAGCTGGCCTTAACAAACTACTGTTATATATATGTATTGGATTGTGAAATAAAGCCACTCTGGCTTTCCGATCCGTACATTACAATTGCAAATCCTCAACTCTACCTACCCCCTCCACAGGAAAAAAAAAATCCACCTCCAATTCTCATTGGTCCACACAGTTCCGGCCCACATGGTATCAGTGGGTGTTTCCCTCCAAGTAGAGCCTCTCATTGGCTGCAGGGAAACAGGGTTTCGTAGGTTGTGATTTGGGGGTTGTCAAACTCCACGCCTCCAGACTTGGGCTCGCCAATGGCCTAAGGGGTTGGCGGCTGCTCTGCGATTCAAAGGACAGAGTGGTCGACCGGGCGGCAACGCCAGAGAGGAGCTGCTCCCAGGAAGGAGGCGGCAACCTCGGCCAGTGCCAGCCGCTGTCCCCACTCCTTGCACCGCAACCAACGTTCACACACTTGCATTTCCTCCCAGCCACCAATTAGAAAGGCGGGCAGAGCGTTCGCCTCGCGTGCAACCGTGACCTAAAGATACCTCAAGCTCTGTGGCCCTTCGCCCCATTCTGCGGGTTGAAGCGGTTAAAGGGCAGACAGGCGTCAGGTAACTACCGTCAGGGCTTGGCCCTGGGTGAAGTCTGCCCCGAGCCGAGGCGTTCGTTCCCTCGAGCGCGGGAGCGCGGGTGCACGCGACATGTGCGCTGCCCGGGTCCCACTCCCCTCGCGCCGCGCTCACGTTCCCCTCCCGGAGGGACTTACGCGGCCTGTTTTTCCTTCCAGAGTCTATCCTCCTCCGCAACCGGCATTTCTTGGCCGGCGAATCGTGCTGAGGGAGCGGTGGCTGCTGCTGGAGCTCAGGCGGGAGCTGAAGGCGTGGGGGCGCCGCATCGCCGCCTCCTACGGGGCCCCGGCTGCAGGCGAGCGGCGGCTGGGCTGGCGGCGGATGGAAGCCGTTGTGCAGCAGCCCGTTCACGGCTGCGGCGGCGGCGCCGGGGTCCCCGGAGGCCCCCAAGGAGCGCGGGGCTGCGCGCTCCGGGTGCCCGCCGCGATCACCCATGCCGGGGGCTGGCGGGCCCCGATTCAGACGGCCTCGCTGGAGGTCATTCTCGGGCGTCTTTATTTCCTCAGATCTTCTCTGCGGCTTCCGATTCAGCAGCCGCAGAACCGGCTCCGGGGGATGAAGTGCCGGGCGCTCCTCCCCTCCTCCAGCCTCCGACTCCCCCACCTCGGCGGCTCCCTGCCCCCCGAGCGGCGGCTCCGCCGGGCCCACGCGCAGCATGCTCGTTCCGGGCGCCGGATAGCGCACCGCCGCGCACCCCCAACCCGGGCCCCCGCCGCCCGCCGCCCCCAGATCCCCCAGCGGTGAGACTTCAGATGCCGCTTCCTCGCCTCGCAGACCTGTCCCCGCCACTGAGCATGCCCAGTCCTGCCCGGCACCGCCACCGACGAGTTTCAACATGGGGAGTCTGAAGTTCTCTGGGTTTTTAGTAAAGAGGAGATGGGCGGGTTAGGCTTTGTATGGCGGAGCAGACGCGAGGGGACGGGGCGAGGCGAGCGTGAGAGAATGAGAGGCTTAGAGAGGAATGCGGGAGGAGGCCACTCTTTGTAGAGGTTTCAGATTTGCCAATCCCATCCCCAGTGGGCTAGGCACCTTCACAAGGTCACTCGTGCCGCCTCCTTCTCTCCTCCCCGCCCCCGTGAGTGTTGGCGCGCGCGCGCGCGTTTGACTAAGTGGCCTAACCACCCAGGGGCGCGAGGGCTGGGTGCGAAGAGATTATTTATAGAAAGGCAGGCAGCCGTGGGGAGCAAGAGGAGTAAAATTTCTTTGCTGGTGCGCCCGCGCACACAAACACCATGTGACCTCGTGGAGTCGTCTTGTGCAGGCAGGAAACCTGGGACTACAGTGTTAAGGGCAGTGAAGGACAAAACTGTAGGCGGGATTAACCGATGCTGGAAGAGACCAAGTAAACAAAAGCCATCCCAAGCTATAAAAAGCGCTTTCCTCACTCAGAAAAGGCTTCCAGACACAATGTCACCTTATTCATAGGGAAAGGAGGTAGCTCCTGTCTTAAAAAGTGAGAAGACAGATCACAAGTGGATCCACGCCAGGAGCTTGAGAGTCGGCCGTGGGTTCGAATTCTAACTCTCGCCCGATGTATAAAAGCCGGAGAAACTCGATGCTCCACACACCTGGCAGCAGGAAACAGGACTGGGCATGCCCCGTAGGCAGCACAGATCTGGGTGGTGAAGACCTGGCCAAGGTTATGTAACCCTTTGTGGCTGTGGATCCTTGTGAGGAAATCTGCCTTCGAGCACCTGGTGCTATCCCCGCACACAATACATGCTCTAAAGAACGGGAGACAAAAAAAAAAGGTCATTGTTAGTGACCTGCACAGACTAGGCTGCAGGTCAAAATGGGGTCACCTGTGTCACCAAGTTAAAACTCTTAAACTGTGTATCTGGCCTTACAAAAACAAAACAACAAAAAAAACAACAAAAAGCAGGTGAGCGATAAATAGCCAAATTTCCCAATAGGTCAGTTACAATTGGTATGATAATGAAGGTTCTTGGCGCTTCTCCTTACAGAGAAGAAGCATTGTGAAATAATTTGGTATTAACTAAACAGTTACTTTCCTATTTTCTGTCTCCCTGTCCCTGCCTTGCAAGGAAAGTGACTGAAAGTGCAGCGAGCCCTTGCTTTTGTTTCTGGTTTTTTGCAGTCCTTCTTTGTAAAATCAACCTCCTTTACGGGAACACTTGTTCTATGAAGTGTCACGCTATTCTGCGATGGAAAATAAAGCCAATTAAATCTCTAAGTTTCCTTTCCCTTGACAAGAGGTTATTATTATGCTTCTTACACTATTACTACCAGTTCATCCTTACTTTCAAGTGAGGGGAATAAACCATGCTCACAAGCACATTTATGGTGGGATTTCTTGTGTGTAATGGTCTCCTGTATTTGTACTCACACACAAGGGTCAGGGCTTGGCAAGGAATGACTGTGGGCTTGTTTCTCAGACTGGTAATTCCTTCCATGAGAAGCTTGCATTTCATCAGAGGTCTAGAATGCTAAGAATGGCTTGAGCCCTCCTGACTGGCCCACTTATTTTCTGGTTTGTTTCAAATGAGGAAACTGAGCCACTGAGACATGGTGACACTGAGAACAAATTGAGGACTAGACCCTGTTTCTCTACAATCTTACCAGATCTTAGCCTAACTGATGATTTAAAGGAAAAAAAAAAAAAAAGAACTAGGTGATAGGGCACCCGCCTGTGTGTCCTGTATCATTTTGGGCCCCCTGGTGCTCGTCCTCAAACAGCTTGCCTCTGCTGTTTCCATTGCCTGTGCTTCCCATCCCTAGGATCTGTTTGGTCTGCTCAGATGTCATGGTTTGGATCTGTGCTTCTGCCACTTATACTTAGAGGAACTCCCCTGATCCTTTAGACTATTAGGTCTCCCTGCTAGTAGCCTGGATAGTTACAGTCCCTCTGTGACCTTTTTATCAGTTTGTAACCATAAAATACATCTGTTCTCATTTGTAAATGGAGATAATAATAGGATATCATGAAATTCAATGATGAAATGAACTATATCTGTCAATAGCCCAGCACGTCTCAAGCACTAAGATATTTTCGTGTGATTATCTCTTCCGCAGTGTACCCCATCCCCATTAAGGTCTGTGACTCTGGTGTTCACCATTATTCCTAGGATATTCTTGGGAATTATTTGTAAATGAATAACGCACTTTGTTGATATTTACCCAGGGTCCCTCTTACTTTGAACTGTAAGTTTGCTAAAACTCACCATTGCCATAGTTTCCAGATTACCACATAATAGAGCTTCGACTCTGAGGAAGCGACTTAAATCAGAGAAGTCGTAGCTCTGCAGTCCCTCCAAGGACATAGTCTCTCCAGCACGGTTCCCAGACAAGATGAGGGAGGCCTGAGCCAAATGGCTGAGGCCCAGGCAGGGCAGAGGTGCTGATCCTGGGGACAGAATGTCTTCCACATGCTTCCTCTCTCCCACCCTTGCCAGGCTAGTGCCCTGGATCGGTTATACTGTGAGTGTGACAGTGACTAAGCCAGCTGGCTGCTACAGGTTAATTCAGGAGGTGTGTAGGAGGTGTGACTTTGAGGCACAGGCTGTCATGTGCTCCAGGGGGAGCCTGGAACAAACAAAGTTTGGTAGAGAGTTGGGAACCTGCAAGGGACTTCCCTCTCTTTTTCATTCACTTACCAAGCTTTTCATTAGGTGTGTGCTGGGCCGTGTTCAAGGCACTAAAGTAAGCTGTGAATACAAAAATCAACAGAGTTTGCCCTAAGGAAGATTCCAGGTTAGCAGAGAGATAGAAAAGAGTAGTTCTCCAGCATCAGTGTCACCTGGAGACTTTTAAAAAGCCTTTTAGTTGAAAACTAATGCACATATAGAACAAGATGCATGTCCTACAGAGCTCAATGAATTTTTGTCCAAATGACTACTTGATGTAACTACAAAAAAAAAAAAAAAAAAAACCAGAACAGAACATTACCAATAAACTAGGAAAACCTTGAAGCATAGATTCTGAGCCCAAGTCTGCAGACTGACTCTTAAGTAATGATGATGATGGTGATACACAATTAATTAAAAAAAAGGAAAGAAAGAAAAAGAAAAAAGTTAGAGGCTGTGATAGGGTTAATTGTCAAGGTACCTGTACTCCTGGAAGTCTGGAATCTGCAGAGACACCTGCATCCTGTTGTGAGAAAACACTCCTGCTTCCTGGAACATCAGGAGGCAGACAGGAGAGAAGGAGAATCTTGGAGTTTTGAGATTTATGGGAAAGACAGCTACCTTCGAGGCAGGCTGTTTTACTACTGTCTGCATTAAAGTGATATGATCAGAGGCCTAAGCCTCTGCATTGTAAATGTCTATTGCCTGATTTCTGTTTTGTGTCTCTGTAAGCCCTGAATCGTGTATTTGCTCACTGTCACGTAGCTTTTGATTTTCTGATAGATACTTACTATAAAAACCCCACAATTATTTTGTTCAAGGTGCTTCTTGCTCATGGCAAGAGGTCGCCCCGGATTGGAAATTAATATCATTTCACTTACTTTGGAGTCTAGCTCGAGTTCATTGAACCCCAACAGGGCTGGCATTGTAATGCAACGCGTTAAACTTCTACTTGAAACTCCCAGCAACCCATCTCAGAGTACCAGTTTGAATCCCAGCTGGTCGGCTTCATATCCAGTTCTCTGCTAATGTTCCTCCGAGGTAGAGAGTGATGGCTCAGGTGCTGGGAGCCCTGTCGCTGACATAGGGGACCATGGATCCTGGCTTTGGTCTGGTCCAGCTCTGTTGCGGCCATTCAGGGAGTGAACGTGGACATAGAGGTCAGAGAAGAACATTAAGTGGCTCCAAAAATTATTCTAGATGGCATCCATAGTGCTCTGTGACCTGTTGGAGGATAAGGGACAGATACAGCGAGGATGACTTCTCTGCTTTCAACTTTTGCCACTGGGGCCATGATGCTTTCAACATACAAGATAAAGACTACAGAGCAGGAACAACACCCTCTACCTATGTTGTCTTTGCATCTTTAAAAAGGAATACCTTAATAAAAAAATTAAAAAAAACAGGGCCAGTTCCTTGGCATAATAGGCTAAGTTTCTGCCTGTGGGACTGGCATTCCATGTGGGTGCTGATTTGTACTCCAGCTGCTCCACTTCTAATCCAGCTCTCTGCCTATTGCCTGGCAAAGCAACAGAGGATGGCCCAAAGACCTGGGCACCTACACCCATGTGGGAGACCTGGAAGAAGCTCTTGGCTTTCAGTCAGCTCAGTTTTGACTATTGCAGCTATTTGGGAAGTGAAGCTACAGTTAAGAAGATCTCTCTTTTTTTTTTTTTTCAGCATCAATTTCATACTTTATTTTCTACATTAAGTCTTACATCGAGCAAAAGTTCAGTTGCTTAGGAAAAAATAGCAAAATGTCCAACCTTTTGCTGTTGCTTCTGTTGTACAACACAACTACATTTAGGAGCAAACTTGTGAAAAGCATTCTTTTGGATGATCCACTGCATGTCCTTGGAAGATGGATGTTGTAAACATGGAATTATCTCAGATTCTTCTCAGGGAACCATCACTTAGTAATATAAAAAACACTTAACTAGTAGTCTTTTTGCCTCATATTTCAGAATCATTGTAAGGATTTAAGATATGACAAGGATTTAAGATGTGACATCAAAACGTCTGCAGATTAAGCCATTCAGAGAAGTTACTAATATTGAAACAAGTTGTCTTTTCCAACAAATAAACTTTGTGGTGATTGTATGCATGGGTAAAGGAATATCAGATGAATAAAGCATGGGATACTGAAGTCTCTTTGTTGTGTCAGGGTCTATGTCTCCCACTGTCATCAGTGGACAGATTATTGTTTTTTAATTTATTAAAAGCTGATTTGTCTATCCTGGAGAATGCTCCATGTGCTGATGAGAACATATATTCTGTAGCTTTTGGATGCAATGTTTGTAAATATGTCTGATTCGTTTGGAATATGGAATGGTTCAGTTCTCAAGAAGATCTCTCTTGAAGGCCCGGCATGATAGCCTAGAGGCTAAAGTCTTCACCTTTCATGAATCAGGATCCCATATGGGCACCAGTTCTAATCCCAGTGGCCCTGCTCCCCATCCAGCTCCCTGCTTGTGTCCTGGGAAAGCAGTAAAGGATGACCCAAAGCCTTGTGGGAGACCTGGAAGAAGCTCCGGGCTCCTGACTTCAGATTCCAGCCATTACAGTCGCTTGGGGAAGATCTTCCTCTTTGTCTCATCCTCTCTATATATCTGACTTTGCAATAAAAATAAGCAAATCTTCTTGTAAAAGGCTCGTTCTTTGTCTCTCTTCCCTTCTATCTGTGATTCTTTCAAATAAAATAATTTTTTTAAATCTGCTCATGACATCTTTGTAGCTGAGTTCTTACACGGATGCCCCACAATTTATAATGTATACTGTTTAGCAAGGCACATGGGTTGCCGTGCCCTTCCTGTCTCAGCCCTTATCTCCTCTGCTTCCCTTTGCTCCTGTGAAATCACACACTGTGCAGCTCCCCAAAAGCACCTTGTGGTTATCATCTCCACAGTGCTCAAAATTCATCCGAGTTCCCAGGGAAGGCCTTCACTAAGCAGTTTCCCATCACAGCCTGAGCTCCCCCACATCTAGGCGGCACTGGGGGCTTCTCTGCTATAAGTAAACCACTCTGCCTATCTCTGTCTAATTCAGTACTTATCGAATTTCAGTGCAACTTTCACTTTCTTTCTCCTCCAAGATCAGCAAACGTGCCACCACAGCCCCCTGTAGGCCACAAATGGTTCTCTGTGACCAGGTGAGTGCTTTTAAATTAAGAGGGGTGGGGAGAATCCAAGTACCTATGAAACTGTGTCACATAATACAATGTAATTAATGAATTAAAAATAATAAATAATTTAAAAAAAAAGAAGAAGAATCAAAGCAATGTGTGTGGAATCCACGCAGCATGCAGTTTCCCCGTCACACAGGTGAAGATGCCGCGCTGACAGAGTGGGAGAGAAGCAGATGCTGTTACCTTCAAAGCAGGCTCCTGGGGTCGGTGTTGTGGTACAGCCCATAGAGGCACTCCTTTGTGTCCAAGCTGCTCCACTTTGGATCCAGCTCCCTGAGAATGGCCTGGAAAAGCAGCAGAAGATGGCCCATCATTTGAGAGACCCTGTTGCCCACATGGTGGATCCGGATGAAGCTCCTTGCTTTGGCCAAGCCCAGCCCCGGCTGTTACAGCCATCTGAGAAGTAAACCAGAGGATGAGAGATCTAGGTCTCTTCCTCTCTCTAAACATTGACTTTCTAGTAGGGGGAAGCCAAACTCTCTGAGGGAACTCAGACTCAGAAAAGCAATTCTGACTGGCTAAGTCTGTGATTGACATGGGAGCTGCTTGGCCACTGAGTTACCAGGCAAAGCCTTCTCAGGGATTCTGCAACAGACTTCCTCCTGATTAAAAGGGGAGGTATGTAATGTGGGTTTGTTTCAAGTTCTGAAAGATTCCTAGAGACACAGAGCCTGTCCACTAGGCCATCATTATACATTATCATTGTAGAAATTCTAGTTATTTGCTAAAGTAAAAATACAGTTATGCCCAAGCTTTCACCAACATTAGCTGTAGCAGAAACTTACAGAAAAGATTTACCTCAAAACATGGTTTTAAAAGAATTATCAGAACGTATGACTGCCAGAATGAAATGTTACCTGTTTCTAGAAGCAAAGATAAATGCAATGAAAACATTCAAGCAAATTTTTACTTTTGTCCCTGGGTAATGTGTACTGCAAAGTGCAGAAAAGGTGACTCACTTCAGGCCGTGTGAGCATACACTAGTGCAATCTACCTACTTGTAAACTTTAGCAAAGGAACTTACATTTGAGTTCTGAGTATGAATGGAGACTCCCAAGGTTGGAATGAAAATAGAGAAAATATGTATAGGATATTCCACAATGTAAATATGATAAATACTTCATAAATACTTGTTCATTGGAAGAATAAATTGATCATGTCCCTCTCAAAAGAGCAAATCGAGGGTACGGAAAACCATTCACTGAAATACTGAAATAATCTCTAGGAGAGCATTTGGCTAACTTCTTTGGGAATCAGTCTTTACTAATGCTTGATTGCAGTAGAGCAATCTATGATGACTGATTTTCTGTCTAGCAATATAGTCTTTTCTTGAAATACTTACATCCAAGATAATTTTGTTGCCTATTTAAGCGGTTGCTTTTTTTTTCGGGGGGGGGGGGGGTTGTATTTTGGTCAACACGCATTGGAAAATTATAGCATCAGCAGCTACCACTACTAGTAATAACTGTGTGTACAACCTTGAAACACACCCCACATAAACAAACTTCCTGTCAGTCACTGATATTTTGGAGTATCTACTAATGATTATAGGACGGGAGTTGGGATGAGTCAGCCTTGAAATGTGATAGGCTAAAATCAGAGTGCCCTCGAGTGACTCTTAAATGGAGGGCATAATTTCAGAAATGGAGTTGAGCCCCCTCGGCAGGGAAACAGAAGCTAATAGACCAAAGAAAGGAGACTCTCCCTCTTGATGTTAAAATGTAAATACCTTAAACCCTCCTCCCTAATGCCTACTCAGTGTATAAAAGCCTGATACTGTTAATAAACTTCAGCTTTTGACCATCAGACAGTAAGTAGTCCACGTGTGTAATCTAGGCAGGGAGCCTAGATTAGTTTGAATAAACCGCCTTTATGTGTTAGCACCAACTTCAGACCCGATGATTTTCTGGGGATCTCATCATCTGCTGCCTGCCAGGATATACATTAACAGGAAACTGGATCAGAAGTGGAGGTGAGATTCGACACTTGGGATTGGAACTCAGAATCCTGGCCTGAAATCAGCCATGCTAGCGTGGGATGTTGGCTGCCCAAGTGGAGGCTTCACCTGCTATGCCATAGTGCTCTCCCCTGGATAGAATCCATTTCACCATAGACAGAGCAGGCTTGGGAGGAAGTGTCTACTTTTGAAACAATCATAAATAGAAATTAGGTGACACTGATTCTGCTGCGAATGCTGGTACTGACTGTTTCCGCTTGAAACTATACCTGCAAATCATCTGTTCAGTATTGTGTTTGAAATCCATCCATGTAAGGACAGGATGACCCTAAGGCCTCTGCACTGCCTGCCAAATAAAACAGCACAAAGGCAACCTCCTCTCCAATCAGATCTTCCAGGTGCTTCCTAAGTGCAGCTGCTTGGCAGAGCTAGCCCATGTACAGGAACCAAGCTATAAAGAAGTCTGGAAACCAAGTATTTTTCTCCCTTCTAGCATTCAAGCATGGCATATTTAGAGTGGCTGAAATGGAGTTTAGTAAACTCATCTATAGAACTGTCTCAAACCTCAACGGAGAATTTTAACAAGCAGGTGGCATGGCTTAATTTGTTCATTTGAAAGGAAGAGGGACTGGTGTGGTAGCCTAGTGGTAGCCTAAAGTCCTCACCTTGCATGCTTTTCAGCAAAAAATAAATTTAAATACTTAAAAATAAAGTAAAAATATTTTAATTCTCAGTAAAAATAGATAAATCTTAAAAAGAAAAAGAAAGGAAGATAAAAGTGATAGACAGAGGAGGAAGGGATGATGGGGGAAAAGGGAAAAAGAAGAGATGGCAGATAGAGAAAGTGCGCTTCTATGTGAGGAGTCAGATGGGACAGGAGGCAGTTAGGGTTTCTGGCCCCTGCTGAAATTACTTTTTAAAAATACAAAATCATATTTCTTCCCCATTTCTTAACTTTTCAAGAGCATGTTTCTTTTTTATTATTATTCATTTTTATTGGAAGTTCAGCTATACAGAAAGAAGAGACAGAGAGGAAGGTCCTCCACCCATTGATTCAGTCTCCAAGGAGTAACAATAGCTGGAGCTGCATCCATCTGAAGCCAGGAGCCAAGAGCCTCTTCTGGGTCTCCCACGTGGGTGCAGGGTCCCAAGGCTTTGGGCCATCCTCAACTGCTTTCCCAGGCCACAAGCTGAATGGGAAGTGGGGCTTCCAGGCTTAGAACTGGTGCCCATATGGGATCCTGGTGCATGCCAAGGTAAGGACTATTGCTACCATGCCAGGTCTTCTAGAGCATGTTTCTTTCAAGGGGAACTTCCTCCCTTGAGGGAGAACAGAGGGGCAGAATTAATATATCAATTCACCATCTCAGAATTATTACAAAAGTGACCCACCTAATCTCGTCACTGGGTCACTGTCAACGAGGTGGTGCCTGGATGATCAGCTTATCATTAGACTGGGAAGAGGAAGTTAACCAGTCCCACCCTTCTGAAGTTCTTTTCAGAGGCAAGTGCTATTATGAACAAGCCTTACTTTTGTTCTTTGGGAAACTCCCTTGAGATGGAGTATAAAAGATATAAATATAAATATATATATATTTAAAGATTTATTTGTTTTTATTGGAAAGGCAGATACACAAAGAGGAGGAGAGAGGGGAAGTTCTTCTGTCTGACGAGATGATTCACTGCCCAAGTGACCGCAACAGCCAGTGCTGTGCCAATCTGAAGCCAGCAGCCAGGAGCTCTTCCGGGTCTCCGCCATGGGTGCAAGGTCCCAAAGCATCGGTGACTGCCTTCCTGCGCCACAAGCAGGGGGCTGGTTGGGAAGCGGGGCTGCTGGGATTAGAACTGGTGCCCATATGGGATCCCGGCGCGTTCAAGGCAAGTACTTTAGCTGCTAGGCTACCATGCTGGGTCCAGGGTATAAAAGGTAGTAATTCCTCTTGGTCCTTTCCTCCCTTGGAGCCTCCTCCTGCCGCTAGGGGCTTTCTCTCTTTTTGTTAAATAAACCTTGTTTGTTAACTAGAAAAGATTGTATGAAAATTATTTTGTGAGAGACAAGAAACAAGGTTTCTGCCATGTTTTACATCGAATTCCCTACAACACTTCCACTGGTTTGTTTCACAAATGCCGATAGTGGTAGGGACCAAGCCAGATCAAGGGAGAGAACTGGGAGCCCAATCCAGGACTCCCCTATGCAGGGCAGGGATCCAAGTGCTTGAGTTGTCTGCTGCTGCCTACCAGGACATGCATTAACAGCAAGCTTAAATTAGGAACACAGCTGGGACTCAAACTCAGACACTCCAATTTTGGATATAGGCATGTTAATCACTATGCCCAATACCCCGGGAAGCACGGTTTGCTGGAACTTTCTGCATTCTGGGAACTTCCTCAGTCCCAAGTAAAATGCAATAATTGATTAACCCTTAAGGGATCTTGGCTTACAGTCCCCTATAAATATCTGCAGAAGAATTGAAACTGAAGTTAGAAATAAGTAATTTATTTCTTTCTTTTTTAAATAGTAAAGGCCTTCCCTCTTTTTTTTTTTAGATTTTTTTTTTTTTTTTTTTTTTTTTTGGAAAGACGGATATAGAGACAGGAGGAGAGACAGAGAGGAAGATCTTCCATCCAAAGGTTCACTCCCCAAGCGGCTGCAACGGCCAGAGCTGAACCAATCCAAAGCCAGGAGCCAGGAGCTCTTCCAGGTCTCCCATGTGGGTCTCCCGCGCGGGTCCAGGGTCCCAAGGCTCTGTGCCATCCTCGACTGCATTCCCAGGCCGCAGGCAGGGAGCCGGATGGGAAATGGGGCCGCCAGGTTTAGAACCATCGCCCATATGGGATCCCAGCACGTGCAAGGCGAGGACTTTAACCACTATGCTATCGCGCTAGGCCCAGTAATTTCAATAATCACTAAGTTATGGTATTAAGACTTCAATCTGTGAAGTTGTTCCGACATAGGTTTGAATGCAAGTTATGTTACCTTGATTAAGTTGCTTCTTTTTTTTTCCTTTCCAATACTACATAATTAAATTCCACGATGAGAGAAATGCACTATATCTACACCAGATGTAGGTTGTTCTACTCAAACCTGGCTTTTGAGAAAATGACATATGGCTAATTAACTACATGTTCATTTTAGTTAGTTTTCTGTTCTATGGGTATTTTTTAATGATTTATTTATATTCACTTGAAAGGCAGATTTTTACAGAGAGAGAAGGGAGAGAGAGAAAAAGCATTCCATCTGCTAGTTCATTCCCCAAGTGGCTACAACGGCTGGAGCTGAGCCAATCTGAAGCCAGCAATTTCTTCCAGGTCTCCCACATGGGTGCAGGGTCCCAAGGCTTTGGGCCATCCTCCCCTGTTTTCCCAGGCCACAAGCAGGGAGCTGGATGGGAAGTGGAGCAGCTCGGGCACGAACAGGCATTTGTATGGCATTCCAGTGCGTACAAGGCAAAGGATTAGCCAGTTGAGCTATCTTGCCAGCCCCTTTAATTAATGTTCATTTAAATTTCACTATCAGCACGTGGTTAGTGACTACCATACTGCACAGTCAACAATGTTGTTTAAAGTAGCATTAAAAATAATGTCTACCTCATTTGATTTATTATTCAATATATTGTGGGGTGCGAGCAAGATCATGCCAGATAAGTCTAGGGTTTATTAAGAAGTCTTGATTAACCAAGGTTGGTGATAACAGGGTCCACTAGAAATAGCAAATGACAAGTCCATACGGCAATCCAGTGAATTGAAACCCCAAGAGGAACAAATGGTCATCACCCTAAAGTCCATCCATTAAGCTGAAGACCTATGTCCCAACTTCCCCAGCAATATAAGCTACCCTGAGACATACAACGAATAACCTGGACACACTTACAAAGCTGCAGACATTCACCTTTCCCTGGCTTCTCCGTCCACATTCCATTACTTCTAGGTCTCACCTCTCCTGGAACTCTTGAAAGTACACAAATTAGAAATACAAACCATCTTAGCATTGCTATCATTACTATTCCGCCCAAGCAGTGAACAGAGGGTGAGGAATACAGACATATAGGGGCCATGCCAGGTACTGTCCGGTCCCAGAGTCTGTCCGCAGGAAGCCAGAGAGCAAGCAGGTACTGTGGAGGCCAAGAGCCAGAACGCGAGAGCAATGGAAGCATATGACCAAGAGAGCGAGCCTCTCCCTATCATTGGCCTCTATGGGGCTTGGGAGGGGAGTGGTTACACAACAACTGCCCCTTCTCAGGTTTCAGGTGATGATGGGTGGGCAGAACACCTACATGGTGATAGAGAGTGGCTTCCAAGCTCTTGACCCTGAACTAGCCACCTACCTCACAACAATATTTGCTAATTGTCTCTTACCCACACTTTGCAGGTGTTATGAAAAACACCGTGAAATTTATAGGTTAGTGAAGCACTTGACAAAGTTAACAAATATAATACTATTTGAGATTAGTAGTACAAAGGAAGTAAACAGTGAACTTAGGGACGAAATTACAGGGAAAACCTCTTCGAAGAGATGGTGAATGACCTAGACTCCATTCACTACCATTGTCTAGTGTTTGGTGGCCATCCAATTCAACTTGGACCAGTGAGATAAAAGTGGAATCTGATCAAGTGGTGTTTTAGGAAAGCTTTTCAGGAATTGGTGAATCAATTTGAGGACAACCCTGCTGCCTGAACACATGGCAATATAAGCACCAGTTAGATTAACTGCATTGTATTGAAACACATCAAAATGCTTATATAACGTCAATTTTTTTAAAAAAGGCTTGATTGATTACTACTAAAGGATGCTAAGGAACAGAACATATATTTTAAAAACTGGTAAGCTTAGTGAAAGTACCAAGCACTTATCTTTCCTTAAATGGCTACAGTTATTGGGTAACTCAGTAATACATGCTTTTGTTTTGTTTTCTATTTTTATTTACTGCTGCATTTATCTTTTTTTTTTTTCTTTTTAGCATAGTTGAGAAAGTTGCACAAGTAAGGTGGAGAGGGTCGAGGTATAGAGGAAGGTAGGTGAGACAAATGTTTCGGTTTTTTCTTTTTTCTCTGTGTCCACAGGCAGGGAGAGAAGGAGGCCACTCCTTGGCTGTCAAACATCTGCACTTGGGGATGGCGGATGGTCATTTGGTGGTCCGCTGGGGACCCTGATTGGTGTGTGTGTTGGGGGGGAGTGTTCTGAGGGTGTTATTTGAATGTTTTTTAGAGTTCTGAAACGTTGTTGGTCCAGGACTGAGAAAATCTTTCCAGGGTCTGTTGGCTGACCAAGTCCATCTCAGTGCATCCACAGACCCAGGAACATGCTGCCGGTGGTACAAGAGAGTTATCCAACCTATTCTGCTTTCTGTCCTCTAATGAATTACTCAGTGTTCCCTGCTGGCCAAGATAAGATGGCTGTCATGATCTCTGTGTGCATCTGGGCACACTATCTACTTGCACAGGCATCAGCAACTGAGAAGACCCAGTCCTGACACAAGCACACCAACATTGGACCACACATTTGGTGATTTTACACTGTGGCTAGGGTTTGAGTCCAGTGATCTAGTTGTGAAATCCTCCAAGAAGTCTCACCTGGGGTGACCTCAGACTTAACTCTTGTGTGCCCCAGCTAGTGTAGTGTCAGGTTTAGTCTGCCACCTGCACCAGCCAGCACACATACTGGTGGATGCAGCTGCCTGGTCAGTTCCATCCCAGCTCCATCAGACATGTGAACATGTGGCTGCTGTGGTTCAACTTAGGCAGCCCATAACAGGCTTGGTTCCCACACATATCAGTAGGTGTCATGGCCTACTTAGAGTAAACCCCAGTAACCTCTACCAGACACCTTCCTCCCCAGTGTTTGTGTATGCCAGTTGAGGGGTGCCACAGTCTTGTCCAGCCTGACCCACCTCCAGCCTTATTCTCATGTTCACGTAGCTAGAAAGTGCTCAAGTTCCCCTATCAGGCCTGCTCCTAGTTCTGGATCTTGTGCCTGCCAGGGAATACTGCCATCCAGCCTGACATGACTCATACCCAGTCACAGTATTTGCCAGATGATGCTGTGACCTAGCCCAGCCAGCCCATACCCATTCTGGCTCTTGGTGCATGCCAGTGGGTATAGCAGCCTAGCCCAGCCTGACCCATCCCTATACCCAGCGCAGATGTTTGTTGATGGATGGTGCATTCCTGCTCCAACAGGTTTGCTTGCAGTCCCAGCTCCCATGCTCAGCAGTGGAAGCAACAGCTGAGCCAGAACTCCCTGAGGTTTCCCTACCAGGCCTGCTTCCAGGGCTGGGTCTTGCGTGAGTCAGTGAGTATTGTAGCCCAGACTAAGATGGTCCACCCCAGTATAGGCTTTTGTTAGCAGGTACTACAGGCTTGGGTCAGTTTGGCCCACCCCCAGTCCCAGATATCTTGCATGTGCCAGCAGGTACTGCAACTCAGCCTGACATGACAGCTTCTAAGTCCAGGCACTACTTGCAGGTACTGTGGCTTAGCCTGACAGGCCCACACCCATTCCAGCTTTTACTGGTGGGTGTAACAGCCTTGCCCAACCTGGCACACCCCCAGAACTGGCTCTCATATGACCCAGCAGATACTGCAGGCTAGCCTGATCTGTCTCACATCTATTCTGGCTCTTTGCAAGTGCCAGTGAGTGGTGGAGCCTAGCCCAGTCTGGCCTGACCCCAGCCCTACCCCACACACATGCCTACAGATGCTACAGCCTTGCCCACCCAAGTCATCTTACAACCTCGGTTCTTGCATGCACCAGTGGGAGCTACAGCCCAACAGGGGGGTGCCCCAGAGTTCCCTTACCATGCCTGTTTCAAGGCTCGGATCTTTTTTTTTTTAAGATTTATTTATTTTTATCCCAAAGTCAGATATACAGAGAAGAAGAGAGACAGAGAGGATGATTCACTTCCCAAGGGACTGCAATGGCCAGTGCTGCGCCAATCCGAAGCCAGGAGCCAGGAACTTCTTTCAGGTCTCCCACGCGGGTGCAGGGTCCCAAGGCTTTGGGCTGTCCCTGACTGCTTTCCCAGGCCACAAGCAGAGAGCTGGTTGGGAAGCAGGGGTGCAAGGATCAGAACTGGTGCCCATATGGGATCCCGGTGCTTTCAAGGTGAGGACTTTAGCTGCTAGGCCACCGAGTTGGGACCCAGCTTCAGATCTTGATGTGCTAGTGAGCGCTTGAACCAAGCCTGGTGTAGCCCACCTGCAGTCTCAGCTCTTGCTGGCAGGTGTTGCAGACTACACAGTCAGGCATGGCCCACACGCTATCTTGGCTCTCATGCATGCCAGCAGGTGCTGTGGCATGTCTTAGCCCAGACTGTCCCCAGAACCCGCTCGCAGTCATCATGCTAAATGCTGCAGCTTTGTCTGGCCCGGCCTACCCTCCAACCCCAGCTCTTAGGCTCTCCAGTGGGTAAGGCAATCCCCCAAGTTTCCCTACCAGTACTGCTCCCAGCTCCAGATTTCATGTGCACCAGTGGGTGCCATGGCCCTGCTTAATATGGTCAGTCTGTCCTCCATCCTGGCCTTTATATATACCAGCAGGTGCTTCAGCCTAGCCTATCCTGGCCTCCTCCTAGCCACAACTCATGTGAATGTTAGATGAGCTCTTGTCAGAAGAGTTCCGTGGTCCAACCTGACTTGGCCCATCATTACCTCCAGTTCTTGTGTAAACTGATGGTTGCTGCAGTCCCAAAGAGGCAAGCTAATAAGTCCCCAACAGAATCTGCCCCCAGATCTGGTTCTCTTGCATTCCAGTGTGTGCTGTGGCCCAGCCTGACATGGCTCACTCCATATTCTGATCCTTGTGAGTTGGTACTGCAGCCTAGTCCAACCAGGCATGTCCCCTGGTTCCAACTTTCATGTGTGCAGGTGGGAGGTGGATGATGTTACTTAGCACAAACTATGTCTTCCACATAGGTGACTCAGACATGCCCTCTAGTTTCCCTCTAAACCACCACATCTCACCTCCCTTGCTTACCTGCAAGTACAGTGGCCTGATCTGTGGAAGCCCCCAAAAGTCATTCCTTCCCTGGCAAACATGTTCTCAGCTGCTCCAAATCCAACATATTGCCAGACCCACTTCCTGGGACAATCTGCAGGCTCCCCACAGTCTGGCCTGGGAGACAATGTGGCAAGTCCCAGCCCCAGGTTCCCCATCTTCCCAAGACATTAAAAAAAAGAATAGGCAACTAGGGAGCTCTGCTGGCACACTGGTAAAGTTAACAAGAATTTGGCCTTAGCCAGGTCCAGAATGCCCACCAACTACTGGCTGTTTTTCTCCCAACACTGTAATACTTGCCTATGTACAAGGCTACCTAGGCAGTTGTTTATAGCTGGGGATACAAGTTTATTTTCATTAAATTATTTCAGCTTACAAATGGAGGAATGATGGAATTAATATGTCACTATTTTATAATATGGTGAATTAATAGATTTGTATATCAATCACTAAAAATTGGCAATGTCACAAAAGGGGAGACAACCAATCACCAGTTACTCTAGAAAGGAAACATAATACCTCCTATAAAGTAGCCTAAACAAGAAAACAAAAATCTGGATCTTATCAAGCTTAAAAATACAACAATTAACTTAGTAAGATGTATTGAAGATTCCACAGGGACCCAATCAGGAAAACCCAGGTTCTTGGAAACTCACTGGAAAGATGCGCAGTTTGTCCAACAGGTTTTTCAATAGTAAGTTCAAAGAGAAAATCACATGAAGGGAGATCCCATAGATTAAAAGGAATTTCGAGGACATATCAATTACACCTATTTTATCTTGATATTTTAAACCATAAAAATTGATTTCTATGGGGCAATCGGAGATTTGGATACTGGGTATTCGGTAATATTAAGAAGCTGTTATTTTTTTGTGTGTGATAATGTTATTTTTTAAAAGGAGGTCTTATCTTAGAATTTCACACTAAAACATTGAGAAAATGTCAGAAATTCTGATCTTATTCAAAATAATGACTAAAGAAGAGTTGCATGATAGGTTACAGAACAACTGTAACTTGACAGCTCTTTTCAGTTTTATAATAGATTTATGCAAAGCCCCTTATGTACTAGTTTAACTTCTGGAAAAGTACAGTAAAGAGTGGGCTTTATCTTTTAACCTCCTGCTCTGTTTTTAAGGTGTAGCAGCCCTCTTCTGACCAAGAAAATGAGCACTTCCATGTGGGCATACAAATGGGTCAGTTTAATACATGAAACGTGGTGGGGGCCCAGCACGATAGCCTACTAGCTAAAGTCCTCACCTTGAACGTGTTGAAATCTCATATGGCACCAGTTTGTGTTCTGGTGGCCCCCCCTTCCCATCCAGCTCCCTGCGTGTGGCCTGAGAAAGCAGTCTTGGGCCCAAAGCTTTGGGACCTTGCACCCGCGTGGAAGACAGGGAAGAAGTTCCTGGCTCCTGGCTTTGGATCGGCACAGTACCAGCTGCTGTGGCCATTTGGGGAGTGAACCATTGGACAGAAGATCTTCCTCTCTGTCTCTCTTCTTCTCTGTATATCTGACTTTGGGATAAAAATAAATAAATCTTTTTTTTTAAATATACATGAAGCCTGGTCGAGGTGAGAGGTATGAGGGGGCTGAGTCTCTATGGTCTCATGGAGCTGGGTGACGATTTCTGGAAATTCTGTTATTATATTCAAACAAGCCTTCAGGTATTGATGCTATTCTTAATTTTTTTCCTTAAATTTACATTCAAGGCTCTATTTATAACTAATTTGGCTCCAAAGTATGAGGAGCAATCTAGGTGAAGGGTAAGGCAGAGGGCACTAGAGTCGAAGATGGTAACCAGTTTGGATTTTACTCAAGGTAGAATGAGAAGCTGGTCACAGGTGTGAAGCAGGTAGGTGTCTGAATGAATTGTGTGTGTGTGTGTGTGTGTGTGTGTGTGTGTGTGTGTGTGTGTGTGTTGAGAATGGACACTGTATTGTACAGAACTTGGACTGGAACGGGGACAAGAAGAGGAACATGCAGGGATCAGACAAAGGCAGCTATTCAGATGACATCCACCAGTAGATGGGCTCAAGTGAGCAGTTTTGAGGCATATTTTAGCAGCAAAAGCAGCATGCAGTATTATTATACCAATGTTAAAAACTGAGAAAAGGGAAAAAAGCAGTTGGTATTATTCTCCTGTGGGACCAGTGCAATGCACTAAGCTCAGCAAGCTCTCGCTGGCTGCTCCATTTCTGATTCATCTGCCTGCTGCTGCGCGTAGGAAAGCAGCAGAAGATGGCCCAAATACTTAGACTCCTGGCACCCACATGGGAGATGCAATGGGAGTTCTAGGTTCCTGGCTACAGCCTGGACCAGTCCCTGCTGCTGCTGCTTTTGGGGAGTGAACCAGCAGATGGAAGCTCTCTCCTACTCTCCTTCTACTTGTCTCTTCAGACAAACAAAATAAATCTTTTTTTAACAAAATAAATCTTTAAAACAAAAACAAAACTAGAACTAATCGCTCAACTTATTTTAAAAATATTTTCTAAAAGACTTACTCATTTTTATTGGAAAGGCAGATTTATATATAGAGAAAGAGAGACAGAGATAAACTTCTGGTTCACTTCCCAAGTAGCCACAACAACTACAGCTAGAACCAATCCAAAGCCAGGAGCCAGGAGCTTCTCCCAGGTCTCCCACATGGGCTCAGGGTCCCAAAGCTTTGGAACCTCCTCTATTGCTTTCCCAGGGCACAAGCATGGAACTTGATGGGAAGTGGAGCAGCTAGGACACGAATTGGCACTCACATGGGATCCTGATGCTTGCAAGGTGAGGATTTAGCAACTGAGTCATCATGCCGGCCCTGTTAAATTTATTTTAAAGATGAGAAAGTCCAATATCCTCCAAATTCATTACCCAGAACCATATGAGTTTAGGTGGTGGAGCTGGGACTAGAACCCAGGTTGTGGCACTCTTAACACTGACCTTTCCCCATCATCCCAAGCAGGCTGCAGTATTAGGTGTCAGGCAGCAAAGCAGTTGGGGTGCCCTCTGAGTTGGAGGAGCAGCAGCACGCATGGATCACTCCTGGGAAACTCCTCCAAACTGGCCAAGTCGGCTCTGCTCTACAGAGGTCCCATGTCGATTCCTGGTCAAAGTCAATGCAGTGGTGGGCATCTGATTTTCAAAAGATTCACGAATGTTATTTATCTGAAAGGCATGGAAGGCAAGGGATACACATACAGAGAGAGAGAGAGAGAGAGAGAGAGAGAGAGAGAGAGAGAGAGAGATCTCCTAGATGCCAAAGCCAGGCTAAAGTCAGGAGTTCAGAGCTCAACCATGGTCTCCAAACAGGACTTAACTCTTTCAACTACATCTGCCACTTCCCAAGCTGGAATCAGAAGCAGAGCCAGGACTTAAACCCAGGCACTCCGATATAGTTTATGGGCCTGTCAAACGACAGCTTAACTGCTGTGCCAAATGCATGTCCCAAGAACTGCTTTAAAAAAAAAAAAAAAAAAAAAAAAAAAAAAGATTTATTTATTTATTTAAAGATTTATTTATTTTTATTGCAAAGTCAGATATACAGAAAGGAGAAGAGATGGAGAGAATCAACAGATGGAAGCTCTTTCTCTCTGTCTCTCTTCCCCTCTCTATGTCTACTTTCTGGTGGAAATAAAATAAATCTTTTTTAAAAAATAGTGGAAAAGAACTCTGATTTCTAGTAAGGTCTGACAAGCAGCTTCAACTTTTTTTTTTTTTAAGATTTATTTACTTTATTACAAAGTCAGATATACAGAGAGAGAAGGAGAGACAGAGAGGAAGATCTTCTGTCCAATGATTCACTCCCCAAGTAAGCGCAACAGCTGGTGCTGTGACAATCCGGAGCCACGAGCCAGGAACTTCTTCCAGGTCTCCCATGTAGGTACAGGATCCCAAAATATTGGGCCGTCCTTGACTGCTCTCCCAGTCTACAAGCAGGGAGCTGGATGGGAAGTGAGGCTCCTGGGATTAGAACCAGAGCCCATATGGGATCCCGGTGCTTTCAAGGCGAGGACTTTAGCTGCTAGGCCACGCCGCTGGGCCCTCTGACTTTGATTTTTAAGCACATCTGTTAGTGCCTAGTGTAGGAGCTGAGTTCAGAAGGATGGCCTTCTGCAAACTCTAAGAGTAGGAATAGAATTTATTTTCAGCCAGTGTTTCTCATTTAAGTATCTTTTCAGAATTCTATGGTAGAAGAAATAGTTTTATTTTTAACTTTCATCGTTATTTTTAGTAACATTAAAGAACAATTGCTATTTTTGTGGGTTTGGAATTTGAGAAGCTTGCAGGAATAGCTAATGTTTGCTTCCTTTGGGGATGGCTGGCATGATTGTCATGGCTATAAATGGCTGGCGTGATTCAACTAGGAACATGTATCTGCTATGAGTGTTGTGTTTATGTCCTTCCTCTCCCTCCCAAATCCCATGTAGGAACATGTACCTAACATGGTAGGGACTTGGGCTGATGGTGAGATTAAGAAGGCAGGGCCCCCACAAATGATATCAGTGTCTTTACAAAAGAAGCCCTGGAGAGACCCTGTGGTTTGAAGACACAGTGAGTTGCTCGCTTCAGCAACACATATACTGAAGACACAGTGTGAAGTTTGCAGACTGCAGCTCTAAAGATAATCTGAAAATGAACCTGATAATGCTGGTACCTTATTCTTTCCAGAATTGCAAAAAGTAATTGCTATAGAGCCTGATGTGATGGCTCAATGGCAAAGTCCTCACTTTGCAAGTCTAGAGTCCGCTATGGGTGATGGAACCAAAACAAATTTATTTTTAAATTCTATTTTTCCACAAATGTTTGAAGTCCCTCATATTCATACTGTAAAGACTGACCAACTTTATGCCATAAAAGAATGACAAGGAAATCAGTGGTGCGGGTTAGCCACGAAATCATTAATATTTGCTCATTTTCAAGAAGCCACAAAGAAATTCCTTCCATTCTTTCATCCTCAAATCACACTGAATTCTGTATAGTAAAACTAGGCCTGCTGCTTGTTGAGGCTGTACCTTGTACAAGAAGTTTGTATCTTCTTGCATTTGTTCTGCCTCTATCTTCTAAGAACTTGACCCAACCCAGCTGATCAGCCAGCATCAAGCTGGGAAGGCTGATGGCTCAACATGTTCATGTTCAGGGCTGGTACTCTGGAGTAGTTGCTAAGCTTAGACCTACAGCTCTGGTATCCCATGTAGGTGCCAGATCAAGTCCCAGCTGCTCCAATCCCAATCCAATTCCCTGCTTATGGCCTGAGAAAGCAGTGGACGATTTCCTGAGGTCTTGGACCCCTGATCTCACATGGGAGATCCAGAAGCAGTACCAGGCTCCCCGCTTCTGAACAGCTCAGCTATGGCCACTCTGGTCACTGGGGGAGTGAATCAGCAGATAGAAAAAATCTCTCTCTCTCTTTCCTTCCTTTTCTGTCTTTAACTCTGCTTTCAAATAAAAATAAGATAAATTAAAAAGAAAACTTCAGGGCCCGGCACCGTGGCCTGGTAGCTAAGGTCCTCACCTTGAATGCCCCGGGATCCCATATGGGCGCTGGTTCTAATCCCGGCAGCCCCACTTCCCATCCAGCTCCCTGCTTGTGGCCTGGGAAAGCAGTCGAGGACGGCCCAATGCATTGGGACCCTGCACCCGCGTGGGAGACCCGGAAAAGGTTCCTGGTTCCCAGCTTCGGATTGGCGCGCACTGGCCATTGCGGCTCACTTGGGGAGTGAATCATCGGACGGAAGATCTTCCTCTCTGTCTCTCCTCTCTGTATATCTGACTTTGTAATAAAATAAATAACTCTTTAAAAAAAAAAGAAAAGAAAACTTCATCTGTTTGGCATGAACATCATGTTAAATAAAGTCATTGTTCAACAAGTGAAGATTCAGAAATATGTTTTAATTTGTAATGTGCCTTTAAATTCTTATCTTATACCAGATTTTACAAAGGGAATGGAGGCTAAGAAGTTGGGAAGAGATTGTAAGTAGCTGTGTATGAGGTTATGAAGAAATGAATTGATTTATTTTAGACAAGAGAAGGAAAGAAGAAGTTATTCTGTATTTAGTGAAACCCATACACTCTACTGTGTACTTTTAGGGTACACAGAACTCTGGAGCAGGGCGGAAGTCGGGAGGACAGTGAGGGCAAGAGCCCACCTTTGATGGGGTGTGAGCTTATGGAAGTGATTAATCCTGTAACGGACAGCCGGTTGGGCTTCACTGAAGAAAACTGTATTAGGCCTGCCTGCTGTGTGTTGAGTGAGGGATCAGTGCAAGAACGCTCGAAAGCATGGTGTCAGTTAGGAAGCATGTGCAGGAATCCAGGTGGGAAAGGATGCTGTTCTGAAGCAGAGCTGTGGGGGGATAACCCTGGGTGTTACTCAGGCTTCCGACACGGGTGCCTGAGAAGTTGGAGGAATGTGGTCAATTAGGGCAATGTCATGCACTCTCTAGAATGATCACTACGAATGATCATTACGACTGAGCAATGCAGAAATGTTCCTGATTACATATTTTTAAAATCTTTAAAAAGATTTATTTTATTTTTTATCACAAAGTCAGACACACAGAGAGGGAGAGACAGATAGGAAGATCCTCTGTCCGATGATTCACTTCCCAAGTGACCACAATGGCCACAGCTGCACCAATCAGAAGCCGGAGCCAGGAACTTTCTCCAGGTCTCCCACATGGTGCAGGGTCCCAAGGCCTTGGGCCATCCACGACTGCTTTCCCAGGCCACAAGCAGGGATCTGGATGGGAAGTGGGACTGTTGGGATCAGAACTGGTGCCCATATGGGATCCTGGTGTGTTCAAGGCGAGGACTTTAGCCACTAGGCTACTGCATTGGGCCCTAATGATTTTTCATCCACTTCTATTTCATCACACTGTCTACAACACTCCAGGCTGAAGCCAGGAGCCAAACTTCATGTAGATTTCCTATATGGATGGCAAGGGCCCAAGGCCTTAAGACTTAATCTGCTACCCTTCAGGGTATGTATTAGCAGGAAGTTGGATGGGAAGCAAGTAGCCAGGGCTGGAACTTAGCACTCAGATTGGGAGGACGTGTAAACTTCCCAAGCAATGTATTAACTGCAGTGTTCTTCCGCATGGGTATGGACTGGGTCTCAGGAGAGTCGGACTGGGCTAGACTCTAGCACCCACTTGTGCTCGTGGGAGCCAGGATGGGTGTAAGGCGGGCTGGGCTAGGTGGCGGCACCTGCTGAACCACAAGAAAGCTGTGTCTGGATGTGGACCACATGTGGCTGGGCTGAAACAGCCAACAATAAGAATAAAAATGGGTTTGGGCTGATTGAGCAAGGTCACTCTTCCTGCCAGGACAGGAGAGGGACTAAGTCAGTTTGGACCAAGCACCCACCAGTGTGCACGAGATCTGCCACTGGGAGGAGACCTGCAGGGGAGCTTGGGGAACTTCTCTGTCAGGATGCAGCAGGTTAGCTCAAGAACCAAGGATATGAGCAGCCATGACCAGGTCAGGTTATAGTACCTGCTGTCACACGTGTGGTCAGGTCTGGTGGCAGGTCAGGCTGGGTCAGTTCATAACACCCACGGCCAGATCTAAGCAGCAAGATGGGGTGCAGAGCAGGCCGGGTCAGGCTGCAATACCAGCCAGTTCACACTAGGGCTGGGACTGGAGGCTGACTGGGCTGGGCTAGGCTGCAGCACCCACCAGCATGAATTGGAACTGAGAGCAGACTGGGCCGGGCCAGATGTAGCACCTGCCAGCAAATGCCGAGCACATGGGCCACAGCACCCACCAATACATGTGACACCCAGGGTAAGGGGACTGTGGGGGGCTCTCCTGCTGGACTACCAACTCCCACTGGTGAACATGAGAACTGGGACCAGGGGCTGATCAGGCCAGGCAAGGCTATAAAACCTGTTGGCCTGTATATGAACTGAGTTAGGGGAGAATCAGTCTGGGCTAACTGACTGTATCTACTGGTACATGCATGAGTCAAATATGTGTAGCTGGTTGGGCTTTACTGCAGCATTATCTGGCAAGTGCTGGGATTGGGAGTAAATCCTGTCAAGCTAGACTGCAGAACTTAGAAAGTGCAAGATCTGGGAAACAGTAGGGAAACAGTGGGCACCTCCCTGATGGGCTGCAACTCCCACTGGTGAGCATGAGAACCAGGGCTGGGGGTGGGCCTGGATAGATAGACAGTAGTACTAAGCAGCATGAGTGTGGGCTAGATAATGGGGTTGCGTTGAACTAGGCTTCAATGTCCAGTGTAGTGTACAAGAGTTGGACATTGTAGTGTACAAGGGATGTGGGACAGACTGGACCAGTCTGCTGCACATACTGGCAAGCACAGGAGCCAGGGTTGGTGACAGGCCTGGTGGTGGTTATTAGGGATAGTCCTGACTAGGCTGCAACTCCCACTGGTGAACATAAGAGTCAAGTGTGTGGTAGGTAGGATTGAGCTAGACTTCCGGTTCGAGTCCCAGCTGCTCCACTTCCCATCCAACTCCCTATCTGTGGCCTGGGAAAGAAATGGAGAATGCCCCAAAGCCTTGGGACTCCATCCCCACCCTGAAGAAGTTCTTGGCTGCTGGCTTCAGATTGGCTCAGCTCCGGCAATTGAGGCCACTTAACGAGTGAACCAGTGTACCAAAGGTCTTTCTCTATGTCTCTCCTTCTCTCTGCAAAGCTGCCTTTCCAGTAAAACTAAATAAATCTTTAAAAAGTAAAATAAAATAAAGTGATCTTTGACATTGGTGGTGACCTAACAAGTCCTTGTTGTCCAGTTTTCCTAGTGTACTGAGTAAAAATTATTTTGGATCTAGAAACAGTCTTAAACAACAAATTTCAGCAGCTTCCATATTTTCTTTCATTTACTTTTGTAAACTGTCAATACTTGCCAGTGTGTAGTAGCTAACATGTCCAAATATTTCTCTGGGAGGTGGCAGATCTGTAAGCCCATGGCCTATAGATACCATAAGAAACATTTTGGCACTGTAGGTATGAATTGCCACCTTTCCTGCCTCTGACATCAGTCTCCTTTGGTTCCACACCTGGCATGTGAAGTCAGTGCCACTTATTTTAAAAGTACTCTACCTCAAAAGTACACCACTTTAATCCTGACATTAGCGACAACTGTCTAAGAACAACTCTCAAGTCCCAGTGACTTAACATAATAGACACTCTAAGGTTTAGTTTTCAGTGTACAGTGCAGTGCAGGAATGGGGATGGAGAAAGAGGGTCCTGTTTCCTTAGTTAAGCAGAGACTAAGCTGACAAAGGAGCCACTGTTTTCAACACATAGGCTGCCTTGAGCATCAATATCCAGCCAATAGCTAGGAGAGGACAGCACGTGGATGATCTCCTGGACATTTTAGGAGCCAGAGCTGTGAGGAACATTTCACTTCTGCACACATTTTATTTGCTGGACATTAATCACAGAGTGACACTGACCTCAAGGGAGAATGGAACATGCAATTATATGCCTATGAAGAAAATGAAATGGGGTTGGTAAAAATATAACATTGTTTCTGCCAAGATACTATTAATTGGCTCATTCAACTTCCATTTCCATTGTAAAGTTCTGTGCTTTTAAGGTTAAAAAATGAAAACATACTTCTTAGGTTGCCTTGCAGCTAGAGTTCTGGGTGCTAATTTGATTCTGCCTATTGAATAGGCCCACATGAGATAGAGAGGCGGAAATGAGGCAAATGCCATCTTCCAACTCTGGCAGCTTTCAATGGTAAACACATTATGAAGGGCAGAGAGACTTTCTGCAACAGCATCTTTCCATTTCACTCTTTTGTCTTCTGAATATCACATTGTAGTGCAATTGCAGTGGCCTTGGGATTTTTCACTACCTAGCTCACAAATAAAATAGCTTTCTTGGATTTAGTTGTTCCAATCTTTCGTAGAAAGGTAATTTCTAGAGCCATAATTCTTTTTTTTTAAAGATGTGTTTGTTTATTTGAAAGGGAGGGAGGAAGAGAATCTTCCATTTGTTGCTTTACTCCCCATGTGACCATCATGGCTTGGACTGGGCCAGGCACCAAGTCGACCGGGTCTCCCACATGCTTGTAGCGGTTCCTAAGCTCTTGGACCCTCTTCTGCTGCCATCCCAGGAACACTAAGAGAGAGCTAGATCAGAAGGGGAACAGCTGAACACCTGGGACTCAGATCATATGGGACTATGCCTATGTGGGATGTAGGCACTGTAGGCAGCAGCTTAATCTACTTTACCACAGTGCCAGCTCTGAAACATGACTCTTATAATGAAATATGTTTTGAGGGGCTTGGCACCATGGGCTAGCAGTGAAAGTCCTCACCTTGAATGTGCCAGGATCCCATATGGGCGCTGATCCACTTCCCATCCAGCTCCTTGTGGCCTGGGAAAGCAGCCAAGGACAGCCCAAAGCCTTGGGACCCTGCACCCACATGGGACACCCAGAAGAGCTCCCGGATCCTGGGTTCGGTTTGGCTCAGCACCAGCTGTTGTGGTCACTTGGGGAGTGAATCATCGGATGGAGGATCTTCCTCTCTGTCTCTCCTCCTCTCTATATATCTGACTTTGCAATAAAAATACATAAATCTTAAAAAGAAAGAAAGACTTTTTTCATTTTTATTCATTTCTTTGTTTATAATAATAAATTGACATCTATGAACCCACTTTGAATCTGTTAACTAAAATATGGTTAACTTAAGATGTCACATTTGGGCCTGGCGCCATGGCCTAGCAGCTAAAGTCCTCGCCTTGAACGCACCAGGATCCCATATGGGCGCCAGTTCTAATCCCGGCAGCTCTACTTCCCATCCAGCTCCCTGCTTGTGACCTGGGAAAGCAGTCGAGGATGGCCCAAAGCCTTGGGACCCTGCACCCGTGTGGGAGACCCGGAAGAGGTTCCTGGTTCCTGGCTTCGGATTAGCGCAGCACTGGCCATTGTGGTCACTTGGGGAGTGAATCATCGGACAAAAGATCTTCCTCTCTGTCTCTCCTTTCTGTATATCTGACTTTGTAATAAAAACATAAATAAATCTTTTAAAAAAAAAAGATGTCACATTTGTCAATGAGCTTTTTCTTGTGCCCATCCCCCACCGCACACCAAAAGTAACCACTATTTTTGTTCTACAGTTTTATCTCATGTATATTTATTCAAAACAATATATTTGCGAAGTTTTGTTTGTTTTTCTACTTTACAAATTTGGCATCATATTGTGTAATTTTCTGGGATCTGTCTTTTTTACTCACCATTATGTTAAGATTCATTCTTGTGTCCATGTTGTTCATTCACTTGAAGTTCATTAATTTTCACCAATGCGTATTTCAGTCTATGAACAAATCAAAATGCTGGTCTCAATATCCAGTTACTGAGCTTTCTCCCCTCTGTTATACTATTGTGCTTCTGTGAACATCATTATAAAAAGTTTATACTCTGTACATGTAAAAGCAACTTCCGTGGGGAGAACCCAAGTACCTATGAAACGGTGTCACATAATACAATGTAATTAATGAATTAAAAATAATAAATAATTTTAAAAAAGCAGCTTCCACATACAAGAATGCAGCTATTTTATTCTAAGGTATGTAACAATTCAGTATCATAACACTGTGTCGCCACTTTTGTTGTTTTAAACTACCAGATTTAAAATTATGTGTTCCACAGCACTCAGTAACTAATCCAGTTCATAATTATTTTTTTGAAGAAATAATATATTGTACAAATAGACAAAAAAATTCTAAATTTAGACTATCAATTTACAATAGCTATAGTGAGAAAAACATGAAACAGCAAGCTCTTCTTTTCTGACTTTTGTTTGTAAGGTATTCAGAATATGCCTCTAACATAAGCCACTTGGGTGTAAGGAATATTTTACAGCTGAAAGCAACTGAGGAAATAGTAGATGGACATAACCCTGCTTTCCTCTTCTTTACCAAGAAGAGCAGAACCACAGAAGATGACTCTAGACTCACGTCAACCCAGAGATGGCACCAAGCGATTCTGCAGAACAAACTTTCATAAAACCACCCTTATTTTCCCTCTCTATCTTCCCTCAATTTCCTTTCCCTATTAACCCGAAGTCCTTTTCTTCTGTCTCTTCACTTCTCTACAAATTTATTCTTCTTTTGTTAAGATGCCCGGTAAGCACAATTTTCTACCATCCCTTGGGAGTTCCTTCGTACTGAGTTTTTTTCCACGTATATACAGGATGCATGTGTTAATAAAAATGTTTGGTTTTCTCTTTTTAATCTGTGGGTTTTTTTTTTTTTTGGTCAGTTTAGTTTGCAAGACTCCTGCTAATGGCTCTTAGATGGTAGAGAAGAAACTTTCTCTCTTCCCCTATACTTGCTTTGAATAAAATTCTTCAAACACAATCAGTCTGAGAAGAAAGCTGGTTCAATAACCACAATTACTTTTCCCAGATTCAGTTAGAATTATATTCAAATATGATTTCATCAATTACTGATAATGAGACTTTGGAAAATTTACCTGGCATCTTTTGGTTACAATTCCTTCATTTGTAAAAGGGAAATGATACTAGAAGTACTTCTCAAAAAAAAAAAAAAACTTTAAAATGAGAGCAATAGTAACTAGTGAAGGCACTATATAGTTTATCTATTATAATTGTTCTTGTCTTTGAGCATTATCTTGCATCTCACTGCCTTCATGATTCTGAAAATTGTAAAAAACAGAGAAATGCAAATTATTCTTGTCATAGAAATGCAAACCATACCTAGTAGAATGCAATGGATTACTATACTGAGGCTATCCCTGAGTTTTGCACATATAAATACAGTTTAGCATTTCTGATGGGCTGCCGTTCTTTTCTTTCTTTTTTTTTCTTTTCTTTTCTTTTCTTTTTTTGTCAAGCAAGAATGTCTTTATACTTAATTTGGCACTTTTAGATTTATTTATCTACTTATTTGAAAGGTAGAGCTATCAACAGACAGAGCCTCCACTTGCTGCTTCACTCCTCAAATGACCTATGATAGCTAGGCTGGACAAGCACAAAATGAAGAAACCAAGAACTCCATCTTGATCTCTGACACGAATGGCAGGGGCCCAAGGACTTGGCCCAGGACTTGGCCTGAATGGGCTGGCCTTCACAGCACGTTAGCAGGGAGCTGGATCAGAAACACAGAAGCCAGCACTTGAACTGGCACTCCAATAAGCCTAGTGTTGTCATCGTCTTCTTTTATGTTTTTGCATTTGTCTCAGGCTTAACTTTGCAGGTTTTTTAAAAATTCAATCTAACTTTTGATGTTGTTTACATAGTTGGCAAGGATGTAGACCCTCGAGGACTACTAATTAACGTGTGGAGGGTTAGGGTATGGGGGAAAGTGGGTGGGACTTCGGCTTCCAATTTCCCTTCTCCCTTTTCTTTTGTATCTGATGGAGGAGGTCAGTAAGGGTGAGGGATGGGGCTCCTCTCACCCATCAAACCACATCAGTACCCAGAGATGGTAGATGTCTACTTGATGTCATCTCAGAAACTTCAGCATGGAGAAGAATGTTTTGGGAGTATTGCTTGAGTGGTTTTGATAGTTCTGAGATACTATTGGTTTAATTACTCCAAGGTGGGGGAAAATCCTTTCCAAGTCCATTGACTGACAATCCACCCTAGTGCATCCACTCACCTACATATTTGTTGCCAAAGCTTGGCCAGGAGAGTTGTCCAACCTGTAGTGCTTTCCATCTTCTTACTTGGCACTCAAGGTCCTCTGCAGGCCTGAATGGGCTGGCATCTTGTCCCATTTATGTACCGAGGCATGCTGTCCACTGCACAGGCATCTGCAATCAAAGAGGCCCAGTCCCAATACATGCATTCCAAGGTCTGATACAATCCTATGATTCTCCCTATGGCCAGAGTTTTGATTCCAGTGGAATAGCTGATCCCAGATCTGACTCTTGCATGTGCCATCTAGTATGGGATCCAGTTCAGTCTGTCACCTGCATCAGCCTATGCATACACTGGTGATTATAGTTGCCTGCTCAGTTCCATCCTCAGCCTATGTCCTATACAAACTCACAGGTGCTAAAGCTCAGCCCTCCCCAGCACACCACAGTGTGCACACTGGTGGGATCTGACCCTTGTGCTCACCACTGGGATCTGCAACCTAGTTGGGATGCTTCAATAACCCCCAGCAGGCCCGCCCATAGCCCCAGTTCCTGTGTTTGCCAATACATGCAGCAGACTAGTCCAGTCCATGCTGCATCCCAGTCGGGCTCTTGTATACATCCATGGGTATTTGCAACTTAGCTCAGCCCACCCCATCCTATGACACACTCAACAATATGCCAACAGGTGCTGCTGCCTTGTCCGGCCTGGCCCGCCTTCAGCCCTGGCTCTCATGCACACCAGTGGGAGTTGCAGCCCAGCAGAGGAGTGCTCACAGTTTCTTCACTAGGCCCAGTCTCAATTCCAGACCATGCACTTTCCAGGAGCTATTGCAGCCTAGTCTGACACAACTTGCACCCTGTCCTGACACTTGGTAGTAGATGCTGAGACAAAGTTCAGCCAGTCAGCACTTATACTAGCTTTGGCATGTGCCAGCAGATGCAATGGCCTGACCCTCCCCCAAACCCAGGGCACATGCAGGCCAATGGCTGACAGTTGCTGCAGCACTATCCAGCCAGGCAGTCCCCAGTTCCAGCGCTCATGCTCACTAGTGGGAGCAGTGGCCCAGTATGCTCTCCAGCTGGGGCTGCATCTTAACAGGGAAGTTTCCCAAGCTTCCCTATCAGATCAGTTCCCAGCTATGGATCTCACATATACCAGTGGGTGTTTAGCTCAGCCTGATTTGGCCCACATCCAGTCTCAGTATATTCACTGATGGGTACTGCAGTCTTTCCACACCAGCCCACACCTGTTCTGGTTCACTGGTGGGTGCTACATGCCAGTCCTGCCTGACCCAGCTCCAGACCTGGCTATCATGTAGATCAATGAATGCTGTGACCCAGGCCAGCCCACCCCACACCCAATCTGGCTCTTGAGAGTACCAGCAGGTGCTGGGACTTAGCCCAGTCTGACATACCTCCAGACCCAGCTAAGCTCCAGAAGTCTGTTCTGGCTCTCACTGGTGGGTGCTACACTGTAGGTACTCCCTCAGGGGTACCCCTCCTATGTACCCCATCCCCCTTCCCTGAGCAATTCACAGCCCGCATGCCCATGAGTGCGCAAGTCTCCAGATCTGATCTGCCGGTGTGCCAGCATCCACTACTGTGTTCTTCAGATTCTGATTTTAACTGGTTGTACCATTCTTACTGATTCCATCATTCACTGATACCCTAATTAAAATAATCAGCATATGCTCATTTTTTATTTGTGTGTGAACCATCACTCCATTTCAAAAACACCATTCTTCCAACATACTTCAGAGTGCAACTGATAAGGGAGAACTAGGTAGGAATATTGAGTAGTAATACTGCTGGAATGTTTTTCTCACCATTTCTGTCAGCCCTGTATTGTTACTCTATTCCATATACCCAATTTCCAATGATGCAACTGTGTTTACTCCAGAAAAAGGAGATGCCATTATGGTCTTGTGGAATTTAAGCTTCATGTGGGGGTATCATGAAACTTACAGAAAGCCTCCTGCATACCACATTTAATCCGCCTGTATATTCAGCTAGGGCACAATCCTCTACTTCATAGCAGTTGACTATGACACATTGGAATGGCCTTTTGCTTTTTAGCTTCTGTACCTTGCTTTTGAATCTTTTTTGACTTTCTCCCAAGCTCTCCCCTCCTAAGCAACACACTAGCCTACTTATGGTAGGAATCTTTCCATGAGGGGTTACCCACACTTGTATGTGAATGTACTTTCACTCTCTTACTTTAAATATACCCTGTTCTCATGTGTGCACTGTGTTCATATCTCTCTTGGAATTCTTTTTTCCTAAGATTAATTTCATGTATTTGAAAGGCAGAGTTACAGAGAGAGGGAGGGCAAGATAGAGATTTCTTCCATCTGCTGGCTCACTCCCCACATGGCTGCAATACTAGAGCTGAACCAGGTTGAAGCCAGCAGCCGGGAGCCAGGAGTCAAGAGCTTCATCCAGGTTTTCTACTGGGTAACAGAGGATCAAGTACTTGGACTGAGCTCCATGGCTTTTTCTTTTTAACATTTCTTTTATTTTTTTGGAAAGGCAGACTTATAGGAAGAAGGATAGACATAGAGAGAGATCTTCTGTTCATTGGTTTACTCCCCAAGTGGCCATAACAGCTGGAACTGAGCTGATCTGAAACCAGGAACCAGGAGCTTCTTCTAGGTCTCCCATGAGAGTGCAGGGTCCCAAGGCTTTGGGCCGTCATCTATTCCTTTCCCAGGTCACAAGTAGGGAGCTGGATGGGAAGTGGAGTGGCTGGGGGCATAAACTGGTGCCCCTATGGAATCCTGACACATGTAAGGCAAGGATTTAACCACTAAGCCATCACACTGGGCCCATCCACTGCTTTTCTTTTCTTTTTTTTATTTTTAAAGATTTATTTATTTTATTACAGTGAGATATACAGAGAGGAGGAGAGACAGAGAGGAAGATCTTCCATCTGATGATTCACTCCCCAAGTGACCACAACGGCCGGTGCGCGCTGATCCGAAGCCGGGAACCTGGAACCTCTTCCGGGTCTCCCACACGGGTGCAGGGTCCCAGTGCATTGGGCCATCCTCAACTGCTTTCCCAGGCCACAAGCAGGGAGCTGAATGGGAAGTGGAGCTACCGGGATTAGAACCGGCGCCCATATGGGATCCTGGTGCGTTCAAGGCGAGGACTTTAGCCGCTAGGCCACGCTGCTGGGCCCATCCACTGCTTTTCAAGGTACATTAGCAGGGAGCTGGATTGGATGTGGTGCATCCAGAACTTGAACTGTTGCCTATGGAATGCTGGCATTGCAGGTGACAGCTTAACCGTTCACACCATAACATTAGCCCTTACTTTGAATTCTTATCTCTATGGGGCCAAGAACTTGCAATAAATTTGAGGTACTTAATTCCATATTATTAGGATCGAATTAATCAACACATACGGGTATTTGGCACAGTACCTGGCACACAGTGCTCACACTGTTAGCTTGTAAAGACAAGGAAGATAGCAAAGAGGTGATGATGTTCAGTCACCGCTTTGGGTGGGGTGAAAGTCCACTGAGCTACCTGCCTGTTCATTTCTGTTTTTTCTGAACAAAATGCTCGAAGATAACTGTTTTTCAAATCAATAAAGCAGCAGCAGAAGTTCTCAAAGTTGAAATTCAGAGTCAAGCTGTCATAGGGACTCTCAATCTCTTCTTTCCAATGGGAATAATACTTGTTCTTGGAGCTCAAAAAACAGTGCTGACATGCTTAACACTAAAGAATTCTTTCCTTTGTTTTATTATATAAAACGCAAGCAAAGCACCCATTTTAAAAATAGTACATGGGAAAAGATACAGTCCTGGGAATGCTTCAAGACAAGTAGAGCAAGGTTTTGCTTGTTTCCTTATGCATATATTCAGATATCTTTCTGCTAATGTAAAATGTAACATTAAGTGTTTCAAGAGATCATCACAAAGTTCTACCAATGAAGCTTACATTTATAAATCACAAATGTGTCAATAAAATTATTTTCTGATTAATCATATTTCACTTATACTTCAAAAGTCCTTTTCCTGTGTTATCCTAAAAATTCAAATACAAATTCTAATATATCTGAGTTGGGTTTATTTATGAATGAATCTCTTTTGTTGCTTTTGTGGGAAACTGATTAAGACGTTTATTCTCTGCCACCAAGAAACTTGTGGCACTCAGCCATTCACACCAACACCAGTTCGAGAGGCAAAGTCTGGAATGATTTGCTTGCAGGCAATTCCTTCTGTGCCTAATAATAGGAAACTATGTGAGTGATGCAGACACACAGCAGACTATCATACAGCTGTTAAAATGAATTAGGAAGCATCTATTTTTAATATAAAAAGGGGGTGCAATGTAAATACTGCTTGACTACGAGTACAAAAGAGCAGAGAGTGGAAGTTCGAAACATACTTGTGAAAATCCCCAAACAAAACAGACTAAAGTGATAACTGTGGCAGCTTTGGATGGCACATTTTCAGAAGACCTTTCCTTTAGCTTCTCTAACTCTATCACTCATATTCTATGACACATGTAAAATTTTTATTTGGAGGAAATCAAGTAGAATATACAAAATACTGTGGGCCTGAAAGTCTCACTTATGTAGACCTGAACTCTGTAACCTCCTATTTTGGTTGCTCAGCAGACTCATATCACTTCCCCATCCCTGCTTTATAAAAATTTTAATATATTTTTAACATTTGAGGTCAATATAAAAATACATTTTTATGTAAACATAAAAATAAATACAAAATTAAATGGTTCAGGGCCCAGCGGCGTGGCCTAGTGGCTAAAGTCCTCGCCTTGAAAGCCCCGGGATCCCATATGGGTGCCGGTTCTAATCCCGGCAGCTCCACTTCCCATTCAGCTCCCTGCTTGTGGCCTGGGAAAGCAGTTGAGGATGGCCCAATGCACTGGGACCCTGCACCCGTGTGGAAGACCCGGAAGAGGTTCCAGGTTCCCGGCTTCGGATCAGCGCGCACCAGCCCGTTGCGGCTTACTTGGGGAGTGAATCATCAGATGGAAGATCTTCCTCTCTGTCTCTCCTCCTCTCTGTATATCTGGCTGTAATAAAATGAATAAATCTTAAAAAAAAAAATTAAATGGTTCAGTCTTCTCAGGCACTTAACTCATAAGCCACTTGAGATTTTGAAAAAGAACAGCACATTCATATTTTTTAATACATTTTGTTATTATTGTTATTATTTTATAATACAGTTTCATATTCCCTTATCCCCTCCCCAGTTCCCTCCCCTTCAGTTCCTTTATATCATTACTAACATATAGATCTTCAAACTCAGTCACATGTCCATCATTGCGGGCATAGGATTCCAGAATCCTATTGTCAAGATATAGTAAACAGTTTCTTTGTAAGTCCATCTTTGTCTGGAAGTAGAAATGCATGCCACACTATATCCTCACATCTGAATGTTAGTCTCAATTTCGCAGCTAATAACATGTCATTTAACTTCATGGCATTGTAAATTTCTATTTTTCTTTCTATTGTTGATTTTGAAACATTCATATTTTTATTGCAAGATGTAAATTAATTTGAAACAAAATGAAATTCTTGGTTTTTTTGAAACAGATTAAAAATCTTCTGGGGAATATAGAATTATTGTTCAAAGGGATATAATTTTATCAATCTTTTTACATCTAATTTCATTTTATCTCTCTTTTACACATTGTATGTATTACAATTTGAGAAACTGCCTGGGTTTGTTCCACTTGAATGCTCATCAGTTTCTTCTAACGTCTTTCTTGGGAGGCAGCAGATGAAGTCCTGAGTATCCTGGTTCCTGCTACCAACAGAGAGACCCAGATGGAGTCCCTGCCCACTTCGGCCTTGCCTGACCTGGACCAGGCTTATTTTATTTATTTTGATTTAGTTGAAAGGAAGAGTTACAGACACAAACACACACACACACACACACACACACACACTCACATATATACATAGGCGATGAGGGAAAGGGAGAGAGGGAAAAAGGGAGAGAAAAAAAATCTTTCGTCTGCTGATTCATTCCCTAAAAGGTCACAATGGCTGGGACTGTGCCAGGTTGAAGCCAAGAGCCCAGAGATTTTCCTGGATCTCCCACATGGGCATATGGGCTCAAACAGTTGGGCCATCTTCTGCTGCTTTCCCAGGCGCATCAGCAGGGCGCTAGATCAGAAATGGAGCAGCCAGGCCTTGAAACCAGTAACCATATGGGATGGTGCGACAGGTAATGGCTTAACGTGCTGTGCCGCCACAACAGCCTCTGACCTGGCTACTGTGGGCATTTCAAGTGTGGACCAGCGAATGAAAGATCCCTCTCTAATTGGCTTTCTACCTTGCAAATAAAGTGGAAACAAACAAACAATTGAAAGATTAAATGTTTATTAGTAGTGCTGCTATTCTATTTATGGCGAGTAGAGCTTTATACAAATATAGGCCATGTGGAAATTTCAAGATAAGAATAATTTAGATTCTGTACTTGGGACACATAAAACTTAGTTAGTTTAAGATACAACTGTACATGCACCAGTCCAGATCTGGTCTTAGTTTGCAAACCTTGACAAGAATGAAGCCCTGGATCTCTTCCACTTGCAATGTCTATTACAGTGGCCCCAGGGGAACTCTGCTAGAATCTGCAGCTGCTGCTCTGCCCAGGAGCACCTGTTCTGGAACAACTGGCACTGGATTTTCATTGTGTGAGTTTTTCCCTGTAGGTGGTGTGCAGAACTGGAAGAGACGTTCAAATCATAGCTCTGTTTCTCACAACTAAAAACCTTTAAAGGTATTTCATTTTTGTGGCAGGAAAATTTACTAAAAATCCTTTTTTTAAGATTTATTTTTATTACAAAGTCAGATATACAGAGGAGGAGAGATAGAGAGAAATATCTTCTGTCCGATGATTCTCTCCCCAAGTGAGCCGCAACGGCTGGTGCTGTGCCAATCTGAAGCCAGGAACCAGGAACCTCTTCCAGGTCTTCCACGCGGGTGCAGGAACCCAAGGCTTTGGGCCATCCTCGACTGCTTTCCCAGGCCACAGCAGGGAGCTGGATGGGAAGTGGAGCTGCCGGGATTAGAACCAGCACCCATATGGTATCCTGGTATATGGCATGCTCAAGGCGAGGACTTCAGCTGCTAGGCCACGGTGCCAGACCCCTGTTTTGTTTTTTGTTTTTTTTTAATTCTCCTTATCTTGGGCTTATACTACCTTTCATTTTTAAAAAAGATTTATTTATTTATTTATTTATTTATTTCATTGGAAAGGCAGATTCACAGGGAGAAGAAGAGACAGAGAAAGCCAGATCATTCTCCAGATGGCCACAATGGCCAGAGCACAGTTGATTAGAAACCAAGAGCCAGGAGCTTCTTCCAGGTCTCCCTGGTACAGGATCCAAAGCCTTTGGGTCATCTTCCTTTGCTTTCCCAGGCCACAAACAGGGAGCTGGATGGGAAGTGGAGCAGCTGGGACATGAACTGATACTCACAAGGGATGCTGGTACTTGAAGGTAGAGGATTAGCCAATTTAGCTCTCTCACTAGTCCCTTTCTTGTAAATGTTTAAAATTTTTATTTGAAAGGCAGACAGAATTTCCATCTGCTGGGTCATTCTCTAAATGCTCACAATGATAGGGTTCAGCCAGGTCAAGCCCAAGATCTGCTCGCTCCATCTGGACCTTCCATGTGGGTGGCAGTACCCACATCTAAGGGTGCATTATTAGGAAGCTGGCTTTGAAGTGGTGCAGGGAGTTGAACTGAGGCGCTCTGATATTGAATAGGGGTATCTTAATTGTTGAGTCACAATGTCTGCCTCAACCATGCCCTTTCTAAGTCCATGACCTGTGGTATTTGTCACCCCAGAGTCTTTTTGCCCAAGGAACGCAGAAACTCACAGACCAGTTTTCACTTTGTAAAAGCTGAAACCTGTTAGTTGCTGTAGGTGTTCCCAGAAGAGGAGAAAGGTAAACAGTTGGAGAACAACAAGAAGAAAGAGACAAATATCTCCTAATCACTAAACAAAAGTATATAAGGTGACAGTATTTCTGAACTTTTGACTACTCATAATAATGGAGCCAGAGGAGGAAGCTGACAGAGAGCATGGCTGTGTGGGGAGGTGAACCCTGAGATACTGCCTTCCAGGGAAGAGATCCCAAGCCATCAAGAATCCTGATAGCCTAGGTCACTCAGAAACCATGGAGTGGCACAATGGAATGGAAGTTTTGCTGGGCGTCTATGCACAACCTTAGGAAAGAGAGATGATAGAACACACTCTATCCTTATATACTGGGCAAGATTCTAGAATTCTGAGCCATATCTTTTATGGAAAGTTCCCAAAGCGCTGAAAACTTTTTTTTTTCTTTTGACATTCCAGTAGAGTCAAGCCAGGATTTGGTTTAGGTTAATTTATTTATTTACTTATTCATTTTTAAATATTTGGTTTATTTATTTGAAAGTAAGTATTACAGAAAAGGCAAGAATTAGAGATCTTCCATTTGCTGGCTCACTCTCCAAATGACTGCAACGGCAAGCGATGGACCAGACAAGAGCCAGAAGCCGTTAGAAAAGCTTCGTCTAGGTCTTCCACATATCTGTCAGGGACGAGACACTTGGACCATCTTCTGCAGCTTTTCCCAGGCCAAAAGCAGGGAGTTGGATAAGACGTGGGACAGTTAGACACAAAGCAGCACCTATATAGAATGCAAGTACTGCTGGTGATGGCTTTACCTCCTTTGCCATAACGTTGGCCCCTGGTTTAAATGTAAAGATATAAAATAAATGAATATTTCCTTTAAATTTAATTTTGTGCACATTTCTGCTGTTTGTCTTATTTGTTCATCATATGCTGCAGATGAAAACACTTGTCTAGTGGCTGGCAGGTTAAACCCCTACTGGCAATGATGGCACCCTCTCTAGGTACCAATTCAAGTCCCAGCTACTCTACTTCTGATCCATCTTCCAGCTAATGGACAGAGAGAACTGCATTTCAGAATTGGAAGATATTTACTGTCACCGGGGGAAACAAACAAACAAAAAGGTAGAAGCAGATCTGGGTCAAGCTAAAAAAAGTATTCAAGAATTGAAAGGCACTATTAAAAGGCCAACTATAAGAGGTATGGGAGTCCCAGAAGGTGTAGAAAGAAAAACTGGGATTAAAGGTGTATTCATTGAAGTAATAAGGGAAAATGTCCCTAATTTGGAGAAAGAATTGGGTAACAACATCCAGCAGGGTCACAGAACTCTCAACAGGATCGATCAAAAATGATCTTCACCAAGACACATGATCATCAAGCTCTCTTCAATTGAACATAAGAAAAAGATCCTTATATGTGCACGTGAAAAAAATCAATTGACATATAAAGGAATGCCAATTAAACTCACAGGAAACCTCTCATAAGAAACTCTACAGTGAAGAAGAGAATGGAGTGACATATTCCAGATTCTAAAAGAAAAAAAATTGTCGGCCTAGGATAACATATCCAGCAAAGCTTTCTTTTGTCTTTGAAAATGAAATAAAATTCTTCCACAGTAAAGAAAAGTTAAAAGAATTTGCCTCTTCCAAACCTGCCCTACAAATGATACTTCAAGATGTTCTCTTGACAAAGAAGAGGAATAGCACCCAACAAAACCAAAGGCAAATGTGAAGAACATCCCACTAAAATGACAACAGAAGACTAAACCAATGAACAACCCATATTTAAAATGATAGGACCAAAGTACCACCCATACATATTAACCCTGAATGTAGATGGCTTAAGCTCAATCAAACGTCATAGATTAGTAGACTGGATTAAAAAACAAAACAACATCTATTTATTGTCTGGAAGAGACACTTCAACAAAAATCAGCAGAAACTATATTGCATGGATTTTGTTGTTTTCTGTTAGTTTCATCTCTTCAAAACATTTTCTTCTGATTAAATCATTCAGTGACTTGTCGATCATACAACAGCATCATTTTCTTCAAGAAGGTTCTTGATTTTCATCTCTTCAGCTACACGTTAGTCATTTAGTAGCATGTTATTTAACTTCACGGTGTTGTTAATTTCTTTTTTCTCCCTGAAGTTGATTTTGTTTTGTGGCTCTTCATTTAAGGGGATGTATAGTAGCTGTGTAATGGAGACTGTCATATCTAGTAACATGTTATTTAACTTCATGGCATTGCAAATTTCTATTTTTCTTTCAGTTGTTGATTTTGTATTATGACTTTTCATTTAAGGGGATGTACGGTAGCTGTGAAATGGAGACTAACATCCAGATGTGAGGATAAAATGTAGTATGCATTTCTACTTCCAGACAAAGATGGACTTACAATGAAACTGTTCACTAATCTTGACATTAGGAAGCTGGACTCTCTGCCATTGTCCATGCCCGCAATGATGGACATATGATTGTGTATGAAGAACTATATTGTAGTAATGCTATGGAGGAACTAAGTGGCGGGGAGGGGTTTGGGGAGGGGTAAGGGAAATGCCAGGGGCCTATAGAACTATATCATAAAATAATAATAATAATAATAATAATAATAATAATAAAATGTTAAAAATAAATAAATAAAAAAAGAAAATCAGCTCTGTCCTCTTCCTTAGTAACTGAAATTAAACATAAAATAAAGACAATTTTTTAAAATAACTATGATCACCCTGGTATGATCTTACTTCCTCCCTCTGAGGAAGCTGGAATTCTAAAATAGCTCGTCAGAAATAACTCTCTTTGGAACAAACAGACATCAGGTCTGCAAGTGCTGTTGAAAGCATGACTGTGAGGTCCACCAGCACCACGTAGTGCTATTTTCAAAACAACGCAACATACGATCTATAAATAGTGCTAGCCTCATTCTAAATAACTCTATTTAAATAATTGCAAATGGAACATTCCATTTCAAAATATGGTGTTTCACAGTTGCTATATTCTGGGCAGTGAGGCAAATTCCTAGAATGTTTGTCCTGTAATTTTCTTTCTTGCCCCACACATCCTAATAGTCACATACGTCTGTACTGACTCATGGAGACTGGGATTGTTGTAGTGGGGATATATATAGAGAAAGTAGCTAATGGTTGAAAGGAAATAGTTAATTGACAACTGACTGATTTCTTGCCTAGGAAAGAGTAGGAGTGGAAACCTTTGTGAAGAGATGGTTGCTGGAGAGCTTTAAAAGGCAAGTTAGCAGTCCAAGCCTTATCACTTGAGTGAGCATGCAGAGGAGCAGCAGGTACTGCTGCTGTGGCTGCCTGGTCAGACCCTTACAGTCACCTGTACCAGACCTCCCTGCGCATCCGGGGGTAGGATGTCCATCTGCGCCTTTACCTTTACTAGGCACCTACTCAAACTGCTCTCTGTGGACTTCACCTCTGTTAGCAGCACAGGATGTTCACAATTCTTTTCAAAACAGGTGGTTCCTTTGCCACCAATGACCATCAAAGTGAAGTAGGATTTGTCTGGAGAGTCAAAAAATTATTCTTTGCTATGTGCATATACCCACCCCCAAACATACACAAATATTATAAATACACTAGAAGGCACACACATAAATGCAAATATATTTGTATGTACACACATATGTACTGGAGAATAAATATAGTGTAAAGATTCAGTGAGATGGCATGTAAGAAAAGCCATAGAAGTATTTCATTCATGCATTCAAGTAATAAACTTTTGCTGAGTGTCTAACTAAATGATAGTTGCAGTAACAGACATTTCAAAATCAGACCCTGTGTTGGATACAAAAACAACAAATAAATAGACACTAGCACTCTTCTCAGAGATGTCCCAAGATGCCTGCAGTGGGGCTGATGATATGCATGGGTGTAGGAACCATCTGTGACACTAGGAGCCTGGACCAGAGTGCCAGTACCAGCTGCTCTGCTTCTAGTCCAGCTCCCTGATAGAATGCCTGGGAAAGTAGTGGGAGATGACTCAAGTACTTGGGCCCCTGCAAGTCAAATGGGAGATTCTAATGGAGTTCAGGCTCTTGGCTTCAACATGGGACAGCTCCCTGTTGTAGTTACTTTGAAAGCTAAACTGCACAATAGAAGGTCTTGCTCTTTCTCCGTCAAACTCTACCTTGCAAACAGATACAAATCAAATTGATAGGACTGTACTAAATAACTCGTATATGCTGTTTTAATTTATATGACAACTTTTTGAGGCTGGAGAGAAATTAAATATTCTTCCTGAGCTTAAATGTGAATTCAAGCCTGACTTCAGAACCATTGCTCTTAGGCTATATTTGTTCTGCTCACAATACTTGGCACATATTAACCATGGCACTTGGCATTTTGAAATCATCTGGCTATGGAGTTCTTCATACAAATCACAAGACATAAAACAATTGTGTGACATATTCTCTCAGCTTTTACACAGCTGACACTTTCCCAGCTACATCAGAGCAAAGAGAAGTTAACACATGATAGAGTGAGTGCCTTAAGGCATTAAGGATTCATTCTCTCTTGAAACTTCAGCTTGAGAATGGCCTGGAAAAGGTTGCTTTTGATTGCAGGCTTCCAAAGGTCAGAAACTTCTGTAATACAGTCTTTGCTCCAGAAACGTTTGTGGAATCTACTACTCCAATTTTTAGAAGCAATACATATCCAGTTTTTGAAATTAACAATGCAAACTGCTTTAGTCCTGCTTTTGGAGCTGCTTTAGGCGTTAAGCACTTAGTTTTCCCTTTAATGGAATTCCAGGGGTGCTGTATCCAAATTTTCAGAAGCAGAATACAGTGGTCAATTTTACAGATTCTGGAGCCAGATAACGCAGAATTAAATTTAAGTATCATTGTTTATTAATTAAATGGATTTAAATTTGCCATTTAACATGTATCAGGCACTTTGACACATACTTTGCAATGTTCACTGATGAATTTTCTTAACATTTCTATGAAGGAGATTCCTTTACTATTATTAATAGCTCCATGCCTCATTTTTCTCCCTTGGTAACAATGGAACAAACAAGAACAAATAACCTCATAGAGTGACTGCTAGGATTAAGACAAGTATAAAGTACTTAAAATAGTTTTTGGCAGATGGAAAGTTAACTATCATTGGTATCTGTCATTTCACTGAGTGCTGTAATGTGCTTCAGAGATACTGTGCTTTACAAACGGCAGGTGTCTTACAAACCCGCAACAAGGCCTTTCTCTACTGTTTGGGCTTGATGCAGGTCAGATTTTAGTAATTCTCACAATGTATAAAATTTTGCTATCATTGCCATTTCTGTTATGGTTGCTTTGTGTTCAATGACCTTCAGTGTTCCTATTACAATTGTTTTGGGGTGCCACCCCCTCCCTGATGTGAGCTTAATTAACGTCTGCTGCTGACTGATCATTCCCCTTTTCCCCTCTCCTCGGAATTCCCTATTCCTGACACACAACAACATTGAAATTATGCTACTTAATAATGGCCTCTATGTGTTCAAGTAAAATAAAGAGTCACAGTTTCTCACTTTGAACACATTAACCGTAAGAAAATCAAACAGCCTGCTGTTTAGAAGTTTTAATGGTCTGGACAGAAGATCAAACCAGCCAGAACATTTCTTTTTTGTATTTTTTAAAGATGTATTTATTTTTATTGAAAAGTCAGACATACAGAGAGGAGGAGAGGCAGAGAGGAAGATGTTCCATCCATTGATTCACTCCCCAAGTGGCCACAACAGCCAGAGCTGAGACAATCCAAAGCCAGGAGCCTGGAGCCTCTTCCGGGTCTCCCACGCAGGTGCAGGGTCCCAAACTTTTGGGCCTTCCACGACTGCTTTTCCAGGTCACAAGCAGGGAGCTGGATGGGAAGCAGGGCTACTGGGATTAGAACTGGTGCCTATATGGGATCCTGGCACGCGCAAGGCGAGGATTTAGCCACTAGGCTACTGTGCTGGGCCCCAGAACATTTCTTACACGGAAGACTAAATTCAGCAAGGTCCTAACTCTTCAGTTCAATGAAGGCTAAGAGGTGAAGAAGCTGCAGAAGCAAAGTCTGAAACTAGCAGAGTTTCCTTTATGATGTTTAAGGAAAGAAGTCATGTCTATAATACCCAAGTGCAAAGTGAGGCAGCAAATGCATAAGCTGTAGCAATTTATTCAGATGTAGCTAAGATAACTGATACATAAGGCTCCACTAAACCCAGGTTTTCAATGTAGATGACAGTGCTTATATTTCAAGAATACCTCGTTTAAGACTATCATGGTGTGTGGGAGGGGAAGTAAATGTTTGCTTTGAAAGAGTCGGTTCGGGCCGTGGGTTTGGGGGCAAGTGCCGCTCCTCACAGTGTGGCGGCTGTGGGGGGTGGCCCTGCCGGGTCAGACCCAATGCTGGGGGCTCACGCCAAAGACACTGCCACAAGGCAGTGAACGAGTCCTCGGCCTCCCCCAGGGCGGCCAGTGAACCATGTGGTGCCAGGCTTTGCCTGCTGGCCGCCCTTTGGTGCACAGCTTTGCCTGCTGGCAGCCCGGCGGCAAACTCTGGGCTTTTTTAAGATATGTTTGCTGCCTGGGGACACCCATGACTAAGTCCAATTTTAGTGTAGGTGAATAGTGAATCTTGGGTGATTCCCAGTGACATGGTCATGGAAGTTTTAGGGATGCGTGGGGACTGAGACCTGGTGGTTTGGAGGGAATTACCCAGGAGACAATTACGGTTAGTTAGATACACCAACCCAATTCGGAATACAGAAATGGCCTGTTTGCCTAGAACATCACTGATCGTCACACAGCAGCCCACACCAATGCTATGGATGGGGGCCTCTTTGGCAGTGATGGGTACCATTACCCCACTGTTTGGTGGAGTGGTGGAGTGGTCACATTTGGCAGGGTCAAGACTCCATCCAGCACGCGAGAGAACTTGGTCTGGGGGTAGACTCTATGGGGTTGTGTGGGCCCAACCCTGTGGAAATACAAGTTCCGCTGGTTAGCTCGCAAGCTGGGGTTGGGATGGACTAAGCTAGATTTGACCATGCCACCTGCCATCACACACGGGTGAAGGGACCCAAAACAGTCAGCGCAGGTCAAAGCAGCAGCACCTGAAAGTGCATCCTTTAACAGGATGTGGGGTGGGCCGTGCTGCCACTGGAAGGGGACAGAATGGGCAGGGCTGAACAAACTTTAACTCACAAGAAACAACAGAAATCAGGTTGGAGCACAGGTCATGCCAAGTAGGTCCTTGCACCTACTGATCTGCGTATGACAGAGATGCTAAGCCACAGCATCTAAGGGGACAGGACAAGAGAGCGGCCCTACCAAGTTGAATCAGAGCAACCACTGGCCTTCACGAGATCTAAGGCTGGGAATAGGCCCAGTTGGGCAGCTAAGGGGATACTCTAGCTGGGTTGAGTTTCCCACCAATGAGCGCATGGGCTGTAAATGGGGCTGTGTTCCGATCAGGATACGAGTGTAATCCCACTTGGCACAAGTGTGGACTGGAAATGGAAGTACCAAGCCGGGCCAGACTCCAACACCATCTGGTGCTCTGCAGGACCAGGGGAAATGTATGACAGACTAGGCTAGGTCTCAGCCCTTACTGAACCATGTGTAAGCCATATGGGGGTATGGAAGAGCCATGGCTGGGTTGAAACATCCTACAATAAGAACCAGGTTGGGTTGAAGAACAGTCAGGAAACACCACTGTTCCTGCTAGGACAGGAGGTGAACTGAACAGGGCTGGCTCATGGATCCACTGGTATGCGCGAAACCTGGCACTGGGAGAGTTTCTGATGGAGGAGCCTGGACAACTCCTCTGGCAGGACACAGTCCCTGCAGGTAAGCGCAAGAAGCACAATAGGAAACAGCCCAGAACAGGCTATGGAAATTATCCCACTGGTATACACATGGCATGGATTGGGGGCAGACCAGGCTGAACCTGTTCACATCACCTGCTGATGAGTCCGAGCGCCAGAACAGAGTGTGGGTCGAGCCAGGTTCGGTTGTGACACATACTAGTACACAATAAGGAATGCCAAGGTGATATGAGCCGTACCAGATGTGGTTGCAGCACCAAACAGCGCATGTGATAATCAGGGGGAGGAGGCAAAGCTGACAGGGGAATGAGGGCTCCCATGCTGGACAACTACTTCCATTGGAAAGCCTGAGTTGGGATGGGGGCAGATCAGAACAGGCAGGGCTGTTACACCTGTGGGCCTCATGCGGGCTAGATAAGGGAAGGGCCACGGTGGGCTGACTGTTTCGACTGGTGCAAGCAAAAACTAGAGTGGGTGAGGGTTGGTTGGGCTAGCTGCAGTACTAGCTGGCACAGGCTGGCACTTGGAGCTAATTCTGTCAAGTCAAATGCCAGAACTACCTGGAGAGTGCATAATCTGGGAGTGAGTGTGGCCTAGAAGGGAAATAGTGGGCACCTCCTTCGGGGTTACCAATCTCATTGGACAGCACGAACACCAGGACAGGGGCAGGGGTGGCTGTACAGAAGGGCACCTGCCAATAGGTGTGTGGGCTGGATAGTAGGTTGGTTGGGTTGAGCTGGGCTTCAATGACTATCGACACGTGCGAGAGCTAAACAGGATGTGGGACAGACTTGACAAGCCTGCAGTGCATACTGGCAAGCATGGGAACCAGGATAGGGGGCAGAACTGGTAGGGGTTATGGGGAGTCACCCCAACTAGGCTGCAGCTCCAACCTATTTGCCTGAGGACCAAATATGAAGTGGGCAGGATTGAACTGGACTACAACACCCGTTGGTTCATGAGAAAGACAGGGCTGGAAACAGAATGAACCCAGCAATCCCAACAACAAGCATGAGCATAAGCTGATTGGTGTGACGGACAGTGTCGGACTCTGTACTAGCAAACTTGCACAAGAATCAGGCCTGGGATCATCTCAGATGAAGTTTCTTTGGAGATCCCTCCAACTGAACTGCTGATCTTAGAACCCCAACTATGAAGAGACTGTCAGCCAGTGGATTCTGAATAGGATTCATTGTGATTGGAACTGAGAGATTGGCAGCAATCCAGAACTGATGAACTATCAAAACTGTATGAGCAGGACCCTCAGAGCGCGCCTCCCGTTGGGGATCTGGGATGGGTGGGAGGTTGGGTGGGGCTTTTCCCTTTGTTTTTTTTCCCTGACCCCAGATACAGGGTAAAATGATATTGATGTGGAAACAATGGCATTACCCACTTTCACCCTGTAGCCCTTGACACTTTGTTCCCTAATCAACTAAGTAAGATTATTAAAAAATAATTTAAAAAAAAAGAAAAAAAAAGAAATAAAATGTGTAGAAATCGTTGTGCAAGTTAAAGAAAAAAGAGTCCAGGATTTGTTGAATTCTTTATCCAATAGATGATTAAGCTTCTGATTACAAATAAAATCAAAAGTATGCCACTGTAAATATTAAAAGGAAAAGAAAGAGGGAGGGTTGGAATTGGGGAGTAGGAGATGGAGGCAGGGTAGCATGGGAAATATTATTATTATGCTCTTAAAAATGCATTTATCAAGAGTCCTGCACAATGGCTCAGTCGCTAAATTTTTGCCTTGTATGTACCCTGATCCCATATCGGCGCAGGTTCATGTCCTAGCTGCTCCACTTTCAATCCAGCTCACTGCTAATGTGCCTGGAAAAGCAGGGACGATGCCCTAAAGCCTTGGGATCTTGCAACCATGTGGGAGACCTGGAAGAAGCTCCTGGCTCCTGGCTTAGGATCAGTTCAACTCTGGCTCTTCTGGCCAACTGGGAGTGAACCAGTAGATGGAAGACTTTTCTGTCTCTCCTTTTCTGTGTAAATCTGCCTTTTCAATAAAAATAAATCTTTAAAAAACTGTATAAATCAAAATACAGACTGATTCTGTCATTAGAGCTAATACAGCTAAGTGTAATGGTGACATTAAGTTAAAGCCAATGCTAAGCTACCGTTTTGAAATCCCAGGCCGCTTAGGCACAGTACTAAATCTACTACTCTGCTTCTGCGCTACGAATGAACAACACAGCCTGGAGGACAGCATTATCTGCTCATAATATGGTTGAATGAACATTTTAGTCCAATAAAGAGACCTACATCTCAGAAAAAAAAATTCATTCCAAAATATTGCTGCTTATTAACAATGTACCTGGTCATTCAAGAACTCTGGTGATATACAATGAGATTTCTGTAGTTTTCATGCCTTATACAACATTCATAGCTCTGTAGTCCTTAAAGAGTAATTTTGATTCTTAAGTCTTATTATTGAAGAAGTACTTTTTTTAGACTAATGAGTTTTTGATGGATTTGGCAAAGTAACTTGAAAATCCTCTGTAGGGCCTGGCAGCGTGGCCTAGCGGCTAAAGTCCTTGCCCTGAACGCGCCGGGATCCCATATGGGCGCCGGTTCTAATCCCAGCAGCTCCACTTCCCATCCAGCTCCCTGCTTGTGGCCTGGGAAAGCAGTCGAGGATGGCCCAATGCATTGGGACCCTGCACCCGTGTGGGAGACCTGGAAGAGGTTCCAGGTTCCCGGCATCGGATTGGCGCATCGGCCCATTGTGGCTCATTTGGGGAGTGAATCATCTGATGGAAGATCTTTCTCTCTGTCTCTCCTTCTCTCTGTATATCTGACTTTGTAATAAACTGAATAAATCTTTAAAAAAAAATCCTCTGTAAAAAATTTACTAGTCCATGGGCCCGGCAGAGTGGCCCAACGGCTAAAGTCCTCTCCTGGAATGCCCCGGGATCCCATATGGGCGCCGGTTCTAATCCCGGCAGCTCCACTTCCCATCCAGCTCCCTGCTTGAGGCCTGGGAAAGCAGTTGAGGACGGCCCAATGCATTGGGACCCTGCACCCGCGTGGGAGACCCGGAAGAGGTTCCTGGCTCCCGGCATCGGATCGGCGCGCACCGGCCGTTGTGGTCACTTGGGGAGTGAAACATCGGATGGAAGATCTTCCTCTCTGTCTCTCCTCCTTTCCGTATATCCGGCTTTCCAATAATAATAAAAAAAAATTTTACTAGTCCAGAGCTATAAAGAACATTTCTAATTCATGGTACAGCCACATCAACAGGAGTTTGAAAGAAGCTGATCAGGAATGTTTTGAGCGAATCAAATGCAGGAAAGTAACTGTGAATGTGGCAAAAGCAAGAGAACTAGAATTGAAAGAGTCCTGAAGATGGGATTAAATAGCCATAATTTCATGATACTACTGCAATGTAATAAGAAGGTGCTCATGGATGAGCAAAGGAAGTGGTCTCTCGAAATGGAATCTACTCCTGGTAAAGACAGTATGTATACTGATTAAGTGACAACAGACTTTAGCATATTACACACATTTAGCTGAAAAAGCACTGGCAGGGCTTGAGAGGCCTCACTTCACTTCTGAAGATGTTCTATTATAGATAAGATGCTAGCTAAAAAGCATCATGTGCTATGAGAAATGCTTTGTGCAAACAAGAGTCAGCTGTGGTTGCTTTGAAATTTTATTTATATAGAGACAGTAAACCAGAGGGAGAGAGAGACAGTTCATGAGCAAGATGCTGAGTGAGCTCCCACCTAGTGTCTTGCTCTCCGAATGCCCATGATGGCTAGGGGATGGCCAAGGCTGAAGCCTGGAAGCCAGGGGGCTGTGAATGGAATCCAGGCCTTCCACAAGAGGAGCAGAAACCCAATTTCTTAAGCCATTAATACTGCCTCCGGGAGTCTACATTAGCTAGAGGCTGAAGCTGCGACCTGGAGCTGGGACGGGAAGCTAGGTACTCTGATGATGGATGCGTTTTATTAACTCCCTCACTGAATGCTGCACCAGTGAATTGCCATAGCTGGGCCTGGCACAGTGGCCTAGTGGCTAAGGTCCTTGACTTGAACGCACCAGGATCCCATATGGGAGGCGGTTTTAATCTCAGCAGCTCCACTTCCCATCCAGCTCCCTGCTTGTGGCCTGGAACAGCAGTCAAGGAAGGACCAAAGCCTTGGGACCCTGTGCCTGCGTGGGAAGTTCCTGGATCCTGGCTTTGGATTCAGTTCAGCTCTGGCTGTGGCGGCCACTAGGGGAGTGAATCATTGGATGGTGGATCTTCCTCTCTTTCTCTCCTCCTCTCTGTATATCTGACTTTGTAATAAAAAAAAATTGCCATAGCCACCTCAGTCTTCTGCAACCGCCATCTTGATTAGTCAGCAGCCATCAACACTGAAGCAAGAACTTGCACTTGCAAAGATTAAGACTTGTTGAAGGCTAGATAATTGTAAATATATTTATACATATATTAGCATTTTAAAATTAAGATATATGCTTTTCTTTAGCCTTACTATTGCATGCTTAGCAGACAAGAGTATAGTATATTTAATTTTCATATACACTGAGAAATAAAGTTTGTCACTTGCTTTTCTGTGATCTATTTACAATTTTTAAATTAGTATTTTATTTTGATAATCTTTAGATAGTTGATTAGGGCACAAATGGTCAAGGGCTACAGGAAAGTGGATAAGACAATTGTTGCCACATTTTTTTTCTGTATCTGGGGTAGGAGGGAGATAAAGAGAGAAGCCTCACCCAGCCTCCCACCCAATCCAGGGTCCCTCATGTGGGGCATGCTCCAAGGACACTGATCAAGTGGTTTTGATAGTTCAACAGTTTTGAATTGCTGCCGATCTTGCCACTCCATACATGATGAAATGTCTCCAGAACCCACTGGCTGACATAGTACACTTTAGAGTCTCCGTTTGCCCAGATTTTCACTGCCAACACACAAATGGGGTAGTTGATTAATTTATTCTGTCCTCCAGCCTCTGTTGTAGTACCAGGTGTCCTCTGCAGGTTCCAATTGTCTGCCATATCCTCCTTGTACACCTGGGTATGCTGTCCACTGCTCTGTCTAGTCTCTGAGGAGGCTCAGCTTTGACACATGCACTCCACGGTCAGACCATGGAACCTGCACTTCTCTGCATGGTTGGGGTTCTGAGTCTGGCAGTTCAGTTGGGGGGATCCCCAAAGAAACTTCATCTGAGGTGATCCTTGACCTGATTCTTTTGTGTGCATGCCAGTACAGGGTCTGGCACAGTCTGTCACCCCAATCAGCTCATGCATACGCTGGTGGTTGCAGTTGCTGAGTCAGTCCTGTTTCTAGCCCTGTGTTCCACACAAACCAATGGGTGTTGCAGTCCAACCTGATTCTGCTCACCACACACTCAGGCCTCACGCAAACCAGTAGGAGCTGCAGCCTAGGTTGGGGTAACTCTCAATAACTTCCACCAGGCCTGCCCCCTACCTTGGTTCCCATGCTTGCCAGTATGTACAGCAGATTGGTCCAGTCTGTCCCACATCCCATTCAGCTCTCATACATGTCAATGGGCATTGGAACCTAGTTTAACACAACCAACCCCACTATCTAGCCCACACACATACTAGCGGGTGTCGTTCTGTCTAGCCATGCCTGCCCCAGTCCTGGTTTTCATGCTTTCCAGTGGGAGTGATAACCCAAGAGGGAGGTACCCACTATTTCCCTACTGGGCCACTCCCACTCCCAGATCATGCACCCAGTGCCAGCCTCCTTCAGCTGATGCTGCAACAAAGCCCAACTGTCCCTCACCCACTCTGATTCATGCTTGCACCAGTCAGAACAGCTCAGCCTAGCCTGGCTTTTCCCCGATCTAGCTCACATGAGGTGCACAGATGTTGTAGCCCTGCCTGGTCTGGTCTGCCCCCATCTCAACTCATGCTCTCCAGTGGGAGTGGCAGTCCAGCAGGAGAGCCCTGCACATTCCTGCTACCCACTTTGCTCGCTCCCTCCATAGTTCTCCATGTGCTGGTTGGGTGCTGCGATCAGTCTGGCATGGCCCCCCTCACCTTGGCATTTGCCAGTGGGTGCTGTAGCCTGGCCCAACCTGGTCCAGCCCCAATTCCAGCTGACACTGGTGGGAGTTATAGCCTAGCCCAGCCCAGCAGGCACCCAGTCCCATCTGTAATGTGTACTGGTATGTGTTGTGACCAAACCTGATCCGACCTACACTCTGTTCCGATGCTCAGATTTGCCATTAGGAGATGTGAATGGTTCAGCCTGGTCGGCCCCTAACCTATGCCAAATATATGCTGGTCAGTACCTTTCCCTGGCCTGGTCTGGGCTACTCCCTATCGTTGTTGTTGTGCTCATTCTGTGATATCTTTATTGTGCTGTATGAAACTAAACCTCCAGTGTTTCCAAAGGGTCCTTGTACTATCAGTAGCAGCTGTACCAATCACAGAAAATCGGCTTGATATAACTTCATTTTTTTTTCACTTACACTAATGTTCCCTCAAGGACATTTATAGAATTTTTTGGTATGGGCACTAAATCTTAAACATTTCCCAGTCAAGTTGGTTCTGTGTCTCCAAGGGAAAACTAGTGGTTGGTGTTGGCGTAGAAAATATAGGAAAAACATACCTCTGCAGTCCGCCCTCTTCCGCATCTCCTCTGTCATCTCCCATGTTCACACTGTCATCATCTTGTTGCAATGACTGCAATGGTCTCTCAACAGCATCCTCCTTGGGTGCTCTCTTCTCAAGATTAACCTTTGAAAAGATAGTTGTGGGAATGAACCATACTGTGCTTATGCTTCCAACAGTCCAGCAGCACTTCCTCAAATCCAAATCAGTGACTTGGCTAACTAAGGCTTAAAGGATCTGACCTTGGCTCAATGTTTTCCACTCCTCTTCATGGTCTTTCCCACAGCTATATAACCCCTCACTCATTGTCCAATATATATTCACTTGCCCTATACTTAATACAGTTATTAAGAATACATCAGGAACCAAAAAAAAGTTCTTGTGCTCAAAGAATTTACATTTTCAGGAGTAAGGGATTAACAGCAACAAATAAACACATAATAATTAAGGGTTCCAATAAGTATGAAAATGGAATTAAACATGTAAATAAAAGGAAGGCCTACTTGAGATTAAGTAGTTGAGAAAGTTTTCTCTAAGAAATAAGACCTAAAGGAAGAGAGATGTCATATGATGAAGAGAGAGGAAAAACTTCAGGTGTAGAAAACAATTCAAGGTTCACATATGCTAGAAAGTACTTGCTGTTTAGTTTGAAGCTTAATATATTCAAAAGGCAGAGCAGGAAAGAGAGAGAGAAAAAAAGATACACAGGTATCTTTCACCTGTTGTTCTGTTCCCCAAATACCTGAAACAGCCAGGTCTGGCCAGAGTGAAGCCAGCAGGCAGTAACTCCATCTGGGCCAAGTGTGATGGCTCAGTGGCTATATCCTCACCTTACATGCAGCAGGATCCCACATGGACGCTGGTTTGTGCTCTGGATGCTCCACTTTCTTTCTTTTTCTTTTTTTTTTTTTTAAAGATTTATTTTTATTTTTATTACAAAGTCAGATATACTGAGAGGAGGAGAGATAGAGAGGAAGTGGAGCTGCCGGGATTAGAACCAGTGGCCATATGGGATCAAGGCGAGGACCTTAGCCACTAGGCCATGCTGCCGAGCCCTGGATGCTCCACTTTCCATTCAGCTCCCTGTTTGTGGCCTGCGAAAGCAGTGGAGCATGGCCCAAAGCTTTGGGACCCTGCACCCGTGTGGGAGACCAGGAAGATCTGAAGCTCCTGGCTTCAGATCAGCTCAACTCTGGCCATTGTGGCCACTTGGGGAATGAACCAGTGGATGGAAGAACTTTTTGTCTGTATCTCCCTTTCTCTGTAAACCTGCCTTTCCAATTAAACAAAAATAAACCAAAACGAAACAACTCCATCTGGGTCTCCCAGCTTGGTCAGAAGTTGAACAGCCAGGACTCAAAACCAGCAATCCAATACAGGATGTCAGTCTACCTAGTGTTTGATGTACCCAGAGCAATCAACTTATTGTACAAAGTTATGAAGGTCAGCAGGGATAGGTGGAGCAGGGGTGTGGCTGGCTGGCATCTGATTATGTTTGGCTTTAGCAAGCAAGGATAAAGATTTGAATTTCACTCCTTTCGCATGCTTTATTTTAGAACATCTCAAAGTTGTTTTACAAAGGTAAGAATGGCACAAATGTACCTTTTAGGTAGATCCACCAATTAATGTTTTTGTCACATTTGCTTGCATTTCCGCCCCCCCCCCCCAAGTGTTTAATCTATTTGAAAGGCAGAATTCCAGAGAGAATTGGAAACAGACAGCTTCCGTCCCCTGGTCATTTCCCAAATGGCTGGAACAGAAGGGGCTGAGCAAGGGGATATGAGGGGCCTGTAACACCATCTTCCACTGCTTTCCCAGGTATGTTAACATGGAGCTGGAATAGAAACAAAGCATGTGCCTTTCCCAGGAACACTAGCAAGGAGGTGGATTTAAAGTGGAGCAGCCTGGGCCCAGCACCATAGTTGAGTGACTAAAAATCTTGCCTTGCACACATTGGGATCCCATATGGATGCCGGTTCTAATCCTGGTAACTCCACTTCCCATCCAGCTCCCTGCTTGTGGTCTGGGAAAGCAGACGAGGATGACCCAAAGCTTTGGGACCCTGCATCTGCATGAGAGACCCGGAAGAAGCTCCGGGCTTCTAGCTTTGGCCTGGCTCAATTCCAACCGTTGTGCTCACTTGGGGAGTAAATTATTGGATGGAAGAACTTCCTCTCTGCCTCTCCTCCTCTCTGTATATCTGACTTTCCAAGAAAAATAAATAAATGTTTAAAGCGAGGCAGGTGCTTTACTTTGCTTAACCACAATGCAGGCACCACTGATTCAGAACTATGTAATATATAGTTTATATATAGATTTCCACAAATGTCCATGAAGTGTTTTTTAAAAAGTATTTGAAAAAAAATATAAACAAATCAAGACATATCAATTTAATTTAGATTGTGACTCTTGATAAAGCAACCCTGAACCTTATTTCTGTTTCTTTTCTTTTTTAAAAAAAGATTTATTTTATTTTAATTGCAAAGTCAAATATACAGAGAGGAGGAGAGACAGAGAGGAAGATCTTCTGTCCGATGATTTACTCCCCAAGTGGCCACAATGGCCAGTGCTGTGGCGATCCAAAGCCGGGAACCAGGAAGCTCTTTCGGGTCTCCCACGCGGGTGCAGGGTCCCAAGGCTTTGGGCCATCCTCAACTGCTTTCCCAGGCCACAAGCAGGGAGCTGGATGGGAAGTGGAGCTGCCGGGTTTAGAACCGGCGCCCATATGGCATCCCGGGGTGTTTAAGGTGAGGACCTTAGCCGCTAGGCCACTCTGCTGGGCCCTCTTTTCTTTTTTTTTTTTCCTGTCGTGAACTGACATTTTTAAAGAACATGGCCCATTTGTCTTGTAAAATGTTCTACATTCTATGTAACATCCTGTTCCCTGCCCTGATTACTTTTTCCTTCTTAGACTCAAGTCAAACTTTTCCGGCAGGTGACACACTGTCTCACTGTTGGTAATGCCATGTATTCTTACTTGGTCAATATGTATAATGCATCTCTTCATTATTAGTTCTGTTTTTACAATTAAGCAGCAACCTGGGGTGATTCCTGATAACTGTCTTAATGTCCTGTGCACCAACAACCTTTCAGCTAATGACTTTAACATCATTCATTCTTCATTGTGTTTAGCACTCATTAGCTGACCACTATCAATCTTTATATTAGGATTTTTTTTCCTATTTATTACTTCTTTTGCATTTATCAACTGGCACTCTTTTTCCCTGCGACCCTTTATGTTAGTACTACAAAGAGGATTTTAAAAAATTATTTTTTTTAACTTCATTAGCATCATTGTACTATACTTAAATAATCTTAAATTCGGCTTGTGGAATTACCTAGAAAACAGGTTCAATGTCTTTTAGAAATCACTTCATTAATCTTTAAGAGCTTTGCTCTCTGACAAGAATATTCTGGACACATTTTGTAATTTTCTTTTTTTTTTTAAAGATTTATTTTATTTTTATTACAAAGTCAGATATACAGAGAGGAGGAGAGAAAGAGAGGAAGATTTTCCGTCCATTGATTCACTCCCCAAGTGGCCACAACGGTTGTTGCTGCGCTGATCCAAAGCCCGGAGCTACGAACTTCTTTTCAGTTCTCCCATGCGGGTGGAGGGTCCCAAGGCTTTGGTCCTTCCTTGACTGCTGTCCCAGGCCACAAGCAGGGAGCTGGATGGGAAGTGGAGCTGCTGGGATTAGAACCGGCGCCCATATGGGATCCCGGGGCATTCAATGCTAGGATCTTAGCCACTAGGCCACTGTGCCAGGCCCACATTTTGTAATTTTCCTGCTTCATACCTGAAACCAGCTTTCTCTCAAAGGAGCTCTGGTCCTTTGTAGTGATACATCATATTGAGGAAACATTTGCTGGTTTGTGCTCTGCCATATCAAGGTATTAGAGTTTTTAGGTATTCAGGTCCTCTTAATGGGCCAAATAACAACTTTATTCTACTACCTCCAACTCAAATCCACCAGGATCCATCACCCAGTATTTGTTACCTTTCTCTCCCCATTAAAACTCTGGTTTCAAACACTATCAATAAAAATGCTGTTTCTTGTAATATGCTTTTAATAGCTTCAAAATTACTTTATCAATAGAAGTCCCAAACGAAACTTACTAAGCCGATAATGATCTACTGAACTTTTTTGTTTTTAGTTTACATTTCATAGGAGACTTCACTGCACATACAGAATTGAAACCCGGACAACTATAGAAATGTGATTGGACAAAGAGGTTATGCCTAATAGACTAACTGCAAGCCCTCTCTACTGAGTGAATTCCTGGTCTCCTTGGTACACTCTATCCTGCAATATGGAGTAGATTTTCTTCTGAAACAGGGGTTTTCTGAACTATTATGAGATAAGGTAGCTTGGAGAATTTCTTTAAGGCCATTTTCATGAGAAAAAGATCAAGCAAGATCAGCGTTTCTGTCACCTGTCTTAGGGAAGAGAAATTCCAGTTTCTTTGTTCTGTCTTGGAGAAGGAGTAATGAGCCAGGAACTGTGGATGAACCCAAAAATGTGTATCATATTTTCACACATGTATACCATATTTGTTAATAGATTGGACACTATGAGATGAATAACAATTAATAGTCAAATAGAAGAACTATAGCATTAGACTACAATGAAAGTTGTATAAACATGACCTGAATTAAAATATATTTTACTGTACTCTCAGGTCTTCTCGTAATGATGTAAGGTGATAGGCCTACAGGGTAAGACGAAGTGAGGCAAGTGACAGAGCGTTGTGATGTGGCATTAATGGAGATTCTCATTATGCGTATTTCAGACTGTGGTTTACCCTGGGTATCTGAAATCTTGGGAAACAAAATTGCAGCTAAAGAAGAATTGTTGTATTCCTTTGTACCTTTGCTTTCTTTTTCTAGCTACCAACATAAGTACAATTTTATTCCAGAAAATCATTGAAAGGCTATTAGCAAGGAGATGATCTGCTCATTCAGATTTGGAGATGAGTTGGTTGCTCTATGAAGAACATGGGAAAGGTGAGCACAACTGCCGGAGTCCAGCTCCAGCTGAGTCCAGAACTCGGGAAGGGTGCGTGGATGAGGCGTGAAGAGAGAAAGAAATGAGACGGACCACCAGGATTCCTTGATCGTAGTGGACCAAGCGAGAAAGCTGTCCACTTTATTTATACAGAAGCAGTACAAAGTTTTTTCTTAGGGGCATATTGACATAGCTTCATAGCTTCAAGGGGGCACAATTTACAACTTTTTGAGAAATGATTGAAGAAGGATTCCACATTCCTTGTTTATCTTGGCTTGCCAGTCTTCATCTGCTCTCCTCAGGCCTGGGCTATAACCTAGGCGCCATCTGTGTCAACCAGACACCTACCTTGAATTATGTATGAGTTAAAAGGACTGGGGCCTTGGTCTATGGGGATCGGGGTTATTGACATTAGTTGGCCATAGGTCTGTAAGCTCACACAGTTTGTTAACCAAACCAGTAATGCAAGGGTAAAAACGGCGGAAAGAATTGCAGTTAGCAATGAGCTAAGTTACTCTATTTAAGTTTCAACTCTACAATGGATGAGTGAGTGTTTCCAAAGACAATTCTACAAATTGTTTCAGTATTAGACAAGGCATTATACATTCCAACGTTGCAACCAAGAGTTTCTTAGTAGACAACACATCTTATGCAGTAATACACTCCTAATACCATTCTTATTCAACGTATCTATCACTAAATGGGAGAAATACATCAAGAGAGAAAAAACATGAAGATCTAAGACAAAAAGTTATAAACATTACATTCCTCTACAACTGCAGGCTCTACAACTTCATAAGTGATCAAACAATAATCAAAAATATATCTTTATGATATTAGTGAAATCACCCTGTATTTCCTCTAGCTAAAAATTTATGAAAACAACTAAAGCAACTACATTTTCTATATTCTAAAGAATTGCAAGGACAGGCTAACCTTTAAGACCACAGTAACTATATTTTTGCCTTAGCAGGACAGGCTTCAGGGTTACAGTAGCTATATTCTTCGTCACAGCAGGATGGCCTTTAGGGTCACAGTAACTATATTCTTTGTCATAGCAGAATGACCTTTAGGGTCACAGTAACAGGATAACTTTTAGGGTTCCTCTTATCAAGCCATTCCCCAGAAAGCATGCTAAATATCTGGGCCAGATTTTATGGCAATGGGTAAACAGCACAGACTTAATTATACTCCTGTGTGTAGTTAAAGGCCCACTCACCAGGACATCCTCAGTAACATTAACTCTTAAGCTCACATTGGTTGTAAAAGCCATCTCACAGGGGCAGACAATGCCTCAATAGATTACAAAATTCTTAGTGGGGTGGTTGAGTGCCCATGCGAAGGGGAGTGAAAACTGTGTCAAGGTGGTCAGAGATGAATCCACTTAGCCCTGCTAAGCAGCTGGTAGCTCCCCGGGCCCTGCCAGTCAGGGAGCTGTTCTCTTCACACCTTCGTGTTATTCACACCTACTGCATGGACTCCATCACACAACCTGAAAGACCAATGGGCTTGGAGGAGGCTTGGCCAGTGACAAGGGAAAGGGCTATTGACTTCACTTATAATCCAAAAGTACAAGAGATGTGCTTGACTAGGAAGTAGACTGAGGATGAAAATGGAAGATGCAAAGAGGATCCCTCTGCCTTCAGGAACCAGACAGGTGGCAAGCACTTTTACTGAGATGGAGGAGGTTGGGGTGCATAGGGTTTGGGTTTTGTGGTGAAAATTAAGAGTTCTGGGCTCTGTATTGTGATGCAGTATGTTAAGCAGTAACTATAATGCCAACATCCCATGTGAGCACCAGAAAGAGTCTTGGCTGCACTACTTCTGATCCAGCTCCCTGCTGATGTTTCTGGGGAAACAGTAGACCATGGTCCTAGTGTGTGGACCCTGTACCCATGTGGGAGATGTGGCTGGAATTTTCAGGGTCCTGGCTTCAGCCTGGCTCAGCTCAGGCTGTGGGAGGCATCTAGGGTGTGAACCAGTAGATGGGAGATCTCTCTTTTAGAACTCTGCCTTACAAATAAATAAATCTCAAAAAACAAATACATGGGCCCAGTGCAACAGCTCAATTGGCTAATCTTCCCCCTGTATGCACAGGACTCCCATACAGGCATTAGTTCTTGTTCTGGCTGCTCCACTCCCCATTCAGCTCCCTGCTTATTACCTAGGAAAGCACCAGAGGATGTCCCAAAGCTTTGCAACCCTGCATCCATGTGGAAGATTTGGAAGAAGCTCCTGGCTTCAGATCAGCTCAGCTCCATTTGTTATGGCCATTTGGAGAGTGAACCAGCAGAAGGCAGATATTTCTGTCATTCTTGTTTTCTGTAAAGTTTGCCTTCCCAATAAAAATTTTAAAAACCCTTAAAAGAAACACATAAGCATGAAGAGTGCACACTAAGCATGCTAGCTTAGTGGCATTTGTTACACACTCACTGGGAGAGGTCTGTGCAGGACATGGCATTTAGCAGTCAGAAAAATGCTACTTAAGCCACAGGGTGGCTCAGGACCAAGCTCTGAGCACTCCAATCATTCACAGCTTGGGTAGAAGACACAGAAAAGGAGGCTAAGATGCCTAGGTAGAGCGGTGAGGAATAAAGGGGAGCAGGGTGGTCCAGAAGCCAAATAGTGTTTGCATGGATGAAACATTCATCTGGCGATAGCTGTAACAAGATGACAGCAATCCCCTGGATTTGCAGCTCCTCTCCTCCCATGTGCCTGGCATGATGTTCCCTCTGCCTAGAATAGTCACTTTTTCTTCTTCTTTTTTTAACCTAGCTAAATCCTAATGATTCAGATTAAACATTATGTGTTTAGGTTACCCCATGACACCTATTACAGCTCAGGAGTATTTCAAACATGTGAGTACAGATGTCATTTCTCCAATATGTGTATTCTTGTCCATTTGCATGTAAACCCTCTGAGGGTCAGTGTCTTGATGCTTGTCCTCTTGCATTGTTTCCTCTAACTCTGAGCAAAGTGCATGATCTATAGGTTGTCAGTAAATCTGTCAAAGAAGAAATAAATGAAGTGTTTGAAGATGCACCTGCCAGTCTTCACCACGCCTTCACGTGGCTTAAGAGCTGTGGACCAGCAACAATGAGCAAAATCAATAGGAACAACCAAAACACGGAGTAACGGAGCCTTTCAAAAAGGGTCCACTGAACACCATAAGCCCACTCTAGACGGAAAAATTTAGGATTCACTTATCTCCCCACACCCCGTCCCTTTCACATCTACTTTTTTGTTCATTGTCCTGTATCCTCTTCTCTACTCCAACCCGCTCACTTCACATTTAGTTATTTTCCAGGAAAAGAAGGTAAACTGAAAGAGATTATAAATTAATGAGGGAAGGGATAGGGCAAAAGAAACAGGCGCAGAGCATGATAAGGAAGACAGTAAGCTCATGGAATTAGATGTTACAAAAATGCTTCCAATCAGGTAAAACAATTGAAAATAAGGTCCAATGTAGGAGGGTGGATGCCAAAACCAGCTGCGTTTAAATCTAAACTCGGTTGACCTCTGAGTACATGACTTAAGGCTCCAAACTCAGCGTCCTCAGTCAGAATCCACACAATGGGATAAGTACAGCGTGCCTACCTCAAAGGGATGCTCTCAGGCTCAGGGAGAAAATCCATGTAAGATACTGCACCACGACTGGCACAAGGTCAAGGCTCGATTCAAGTCAGCAGTTCAATGTCTTTTTTTAAAATGAACTGAGGCCCAGAGAGACCTCACCTGAGTGGTAAGTAACTGTCCTAAGAATGTGTTTAAAACTCTACTCATTTAAGGAGCGTCACTGTAAACGAAGCACTGGCAATTACAATCTGGGCACTGCCAAGGCCTTGTTTTTTGAAAAAAATCATTGCGGCTGCCTCATTATTTCCATAGACAAAACAAAACAAAACCGCTGCTAGAAATCCATTCTGGGTGAAATCTGTTTTCGCCCACGCAGGCCGAGGGAAGTGGTTTGGGACCGGGGCTAGCAGGGACAGGCCGGGAGGGGAGCTAGCCGGCCAGTCAGCAGTCCGTCCTCGCGGAACCCAGCCGTCCTCGCGGAACCCAGCCGTCCTCGCGGGCCCCAGCCGTCCTCGCGGGCCTCAGCCTCCGGCCTGTCTCCAAGAAGCCCACAGCCAGGGTCTCTCCTCCGGTCGCCGGCAGCCCTGAGGGAAGCGACGAGCTCCGCACCCGGCCCGCCCACGGCCCGCCCCCCTGCGCGCATTGGTGGCCTCGAGGCCCACGTCCCGCCCCCCTGCGCGCATTGGTGGCGTCGAGGCCCACGTCCCGCCCCTAGATTTGAAAGCTGGAGAGAGCCGCTGGGGGAGCTCGCTCGCGAACCGCGAACCGGCGGCGTTCCGGAAGCTCCGCCCAGTCCCGGCGTGCAGTGCGCTGCTCGGGACCGCCATTCTTTGAATTTAACATCGCGCTGGCTGGTGTTTACCGTTCGGGCTGCTCTGGTGATGATAGAAGGTGAGGTGGTATGCGGGTCGAGGCTGGGGAACGAGGGGCAGCGACTGGGTCAGGTACCGGCCCGAGGTGAGGGAACGGCCGTGTGTCAGGAACTCGGTTGAGAACGGCTCGGCGAGAATCAAACCATTTCACTTGGTTGATCTCCACCCTGAGTGGCACAGAGGAGTTCGCCTCATCTCTTTAGGCCTCAGTGTCCTCCTGGTGCCCACTTGGGACCCTTGTCAGGATTGAATGTTCCCGTGCCACCCTGTTGGCACGCAGTACTGTCGTTGTTGTTGGCGAGGCGCTGGTGCCCAGCCTAGTTCCCTCAGCTGAGCAGTGTGCCTGGCAGCTGAGCTGGCTGCTTTCTTATCCGGATTGATGGCCATGGGATCCTGGCAGGACTTGGTGCCAGATGCCGGCTGGGTTCGCTCCTGGCAGGACTTGGTGCCAGGCGCAGGGGGTGGGTTTCCATGTGACAGGACTTGGTGCCAGGCTCAGGGGCTGGGCTCCCATGTGGCAGGACTTGATGCCAGTCACAGGGGCTGGGTTCCCATGTGGCAGGACTTGGTGCCAGGCACAGGGGCTGGGTTCCCATGTGGCAGGGCTTGGTGCCAGGCACAGGGGCTAGGTTCCCATGTGGCAGGGCTTGGGGGGGTGGATCCGTATGCCCGTGATCACGGGAGCCCTTCAGGATAGGCTACACCCCACCTCTTCCTAGCTCTGTTTCTTGGCTGCCTCCTCGGTAAACGAACGACTCGTTGGACACACGTTCTTGCCCTGTGAGTTAGCTTTTTAAGTCTCTGTTTAAGCTTCGTTGAGCTTTGTTGAGAAGGGAACATGCTTAGACAGTTTATCCAGGAGTAGTGTAGCAGTGTGCATATGATGTGTTCCATTTCCTAGACCCCACATTCCAAGGTACCGAGCAATAAAATATTAATATATGACATAATTAATATTATAATATGTAGTATACTATTGTAGCATAAAATTAGCACACATTTTTTGAGGTTACATATTGTGCATCAGATTCAGAAGCCTCGTTCAATGGCAGACTCTGGTTTTTCACTCAAGTCTTCAGTCACAGGAGCTTGCAGTCATGAGACTGTTGTTTTGAAATGAGAAATGAGGTCTTGAATCCTGCTGGCACTTGAGTAGGATCTCTTTTATTTTTTTCCTTCCTGCATAGAAATGTTGTGGGGTTTTTTTTAACCTTTTTTTTTTAGGCTGCTGGACAGAGAATCTTCATCTTGTAAGCCTGTGACTTTGTTGTAAAGTCCTTGCCTTAAGGTGCCATCTAGTCAGAAAGGCCACTCACCTAAGTCTTCTGAGATATTAGAACTGACACAATATCTCAGCAGGTTTAGAAATATTAGGGAGTTGCTTATTCATTGAAAATGAGCATGTGAACAAATACAAACTGCCTTATTACAGCATTTTTTGGAGAGAGAGAACTATTTTTTTTTTTAAAGATTTTATTGTTATTGGAAAGCCGGATATACAGAGAAGAGGAGAGACAGAGAAGAAGATCTTCCATCCGTTGTTTCACTCCCCAAGTGAGCCGCAACGGGCCGATGCGCGCCGATCCGATGCCGGGAACCAGGAACCTCTTCCAGGTCTCCCACGCGGGTGCAGGGTCCCAATGCATTGGGTCGTCCTCAACTGCTTTCCCAGGCCACAAGCAGGGAGCTGGATGGGAAGTGGAGCTGCCGGGATTAGAACCGGTGTCCATATGGGATCCCGGGGCTTTCAAGGCGAGGACTTTAGCCGCTAGGCCACGCCACCGGGCCCAGAGAGAGAACTATTTTTAACGAACATTTTGTCGGTACTTTAAAATCAACAGTTCAAGGAAGCCAGAGTCAAGGTTACCTTCTGTGTTGCAGGTGTTTGCAGGAAGTATACAATGTGAACTAGCGAGTTAGTACTCTCATGGTAAACAGCATTGGCTGCCTGGATCAACTGGTCCAAGGAGGACTTATCAGGGTCTGCCATAAACTTTTGAAGCTTTCTCCTGATATCTGGGGCAGACTGCACAAGGAACTTGTCCTTGAGGATCACTCCACCCTCCACTGTATCTGGGTCTAAGTTGGTGAACCTCACAATTGCCCCTTTGAGACGTTCTAGAAAGGTCATTGGTGGCTCATTCTCTCCCTGATGAACCGTGGTGAGTTGGCTATAGTTTAGAGGCTTAACTTTTGCCCTACTTAGTCCTTCTAAAATACAATAAATGAAATGATTTCGCTCCCACTCATGTCTTTCATCCTCTGGATCCCAGTTGGGATTCTTCATGGGGATTGCCTCTGCTCCAATAGGGGTGTTTGCCTTGTCTCTGATGCTTTTCCCTTGAGCTGCATAATAACTGTTTCCAGTCTCACGAGCCTTTCCCAGCACCCTCTCTTTCTCTAAGGAAGTCAGAGTGTTGTCTAACAGTAACATTACATTCTTCCAAGCTAAGTCATATACTGACTGGAGTCGTTCAAAAGTTTATACATATTGATCAGGGTTGTCGGTGTAACTGCCCAAATCATTTTTTATTTCCTTGAGTTCTCCAAGCAAGAAAGTCTTATAACCAATCTGTATCCCAAATTCTCCTACCCCCACAGCTTGAAGAGGAAGCATGGCTTCTCCCTTCACTCTAGGATAAGGCCTAGAAGACTTTTCGTTTGATGCCTGCAGATAAGGGGGGGGGCAGGGCTCCTCCGGATGAGATAAGTAGAGACTAGGTCCCTGTGGAGGAGGGGCTGAGAGAATCCCTTCAGGTGATTCCTTCAATGAGGGAGGAGACTCTTTATTCACTTGCAAATTACCTTCTTCCTTTGAATCTGAAATAGCCAACTCCCCAGTTGTCTGACTTAGGTTTTTTCCTATTCTGACATTCTTAAGGTGATCCCGGAGGTAGAGAAACATTCGAATATAGGAGATTTCTACCCACCTTCCCCCCTGTCTACAATAATTGTCCAATTCTGAAATAGTATGGTAATTAAGACTCCCTGTGGGAGGCCAAGTTTCACCATTAGCAAGGAAGTATTTGGGCCAAGCCTTCATGCAGAAAAAGATCGAGTCCTTCTTGCTCACAATCCGCGAGCCAAATATGTCCCAATTTTTAAGGATACAACCAAGAGGTGTCCGGGAGTCCACTCGAGAATTTTGAGATCCCATCTTATAAAGTCTTCTCTCGGTTGAGTTGGGCCACGTGGCTCCCGTCTAAGTCTCTTTTTTCACGCCCCACGTTGGGCGCCAGGGAAAATATGTTACCAGAAATGCCCGGTGGGTTCTTTCCTCAGCTTAGTATAGAAATAAAAAGCCGGGAATCTGTTGCAAACAGATAAGTTTATTTGCGAAGGGATCAGGTGAGCAGGGAAGGGAGGGAAGGAGAAGCACCTCCGAAGAGCTGGGAGGTGGGGTGCCTCTGGAAAGGGGAGGGTGAGAGACACCCCACTCATGGTTTTGACAAACTTTTCTCCTGTGTTCCACAGCGGTGATTAGTCTTCACTATACTGAAATTTTTTTTTTTGAAAGGCATAGTGACAGAAAGAGAAAGATCTTTCATTTCTTTTGGTTTGCTCTCCAACTGCCCATAATAGCCAGGCTGGAGCTAGGAACTCCATCTGGTTCTGCTAGAAGAGTGGCAGGAATCTGTTGGCAACGCCCGCGTCACCATCACCGCGTACCCCGAGCCGAGCGGAGGGACTAGGGTTACAAACAGACAACACACAAGACAACACAAGACAACACGCAGTGGGTCACTCTTGTACACAGAATGCCCAATTTATTCCAAGTATCCTCCATCTTTTATAGTCTGCTTAGTCCCTCCCAGTATTATCCCAATGTTCAAGCAACACCTAAGCTCCCCTGGGGGCATCTTAACAAAAGGAAAGTAAAAAAGAGGGAACTTGCAGTCAAGCCAGGTGCTAAATGCATTAGGCCAAGATTTCCCACTGCATTACCTCTTAGAAACAAGCTAAGCTGTGGAGTTAACCCTTGGGAGACTGGGCCCTGCAGGAATCCAAGAACTAGAGTGTGGCATATGGGCATACCAAGAAGCTGCTTAACTCGACAATGCCACAGTATCTGCTACTGTGTCACTTTTAATAATTTTCACCCATACATTGCCTGTTTGGAATAGTCTATCTGTAGTCTAAGCATGAAAGATGTAAAACCTGTTGAATTATATAGTTAGTTTTGTTGTTTACATGGGCCTTGTCAAAAGCAAATGCGTGGTTTCCTTAGCCTGATTTTTTTATTTAGGAGGAAAACCAGCAGTGCTGTGACAGTTTGATAATTTCAGGGGTCAAGCAGAAATGTGGGGTTGTGTGGTGGTGGTGAACAACAAGCTTTATTTGGACAGTGCTTTGACAGAATTGCCTGCTGGGGCGGCCCCTTGTTGTAGGCCTTGCCTTAGGAGTGGTTAGGGGCTTCCATCTAAGGGGATCACAGGCAGAGAAATTTGAGAGAGAAGGAGAAAAATTAGTGAAGAACTTATTTGTCTAAGTGGTATTGCTCCTCTTTCTAGAGCTTGGTGGCTTCCGGGTCATAGACCTTGGAAAGACTGCAGTAGCCTGAAGTCCTGCTTGTCCCAGGGATTCTTTGTGCTTAGCAGATATTGAATGTAGTTTCATGGGTTGTGCATGTCAGGTTGACTCTAAATGGCTAATGCTTGTCTGGGCTGTATTTAAAGCAAATGGATGGATGCATGTTTGAATTTGGTGCTGCAATGCAGTTTTCGCTCCCATTCCCCAATAACTTTGCAACGGATTTTTATTTTTGCTATACATTATACATCTGTAACTGGTGTTTTTTTTTTCTTTTTAAAGATTTATTTATTTTTGTTTAAAAGGCGGAGAGACAGAAAGATTCTCCATCCATTGGTTCACACTCCAAGTGGACTCAACAGCTGGAGCTGAGCTGATCTCAAGCCAGGAGCCTCTTCTGGGTCTCCCACGTGAGTGCAGGGTCTCAAGACTTTGGGTCGTCCTCTACTGCCCTGTCAGGTCACAAAGAGGGAGCTGGGTGGGAGTTGGAGCAGCTGGGACATGAACCAGTGCCAATATGGAATCTTGGAACTTGGTGGTAGATTAGCCAATTGAGCCATGTAACAGTGTTTGAAGCCTAAAGAAAGAAGTTTTCTCTTAAAATTTGACTGTGTGTGTAATGTTATTTGTCTGGGTTCAGCACACTCAATGCCACAGTTTCTTGGACTGTCTGTGCTGACATAATCAAGCTTTGTCTGCCTAACAGACTTTTGAACTACTCCCTGAAGCCAGGAATCCAAGTTTGAGAGCTGCTGTTCTGGATGTCTTATAATCTTGTTAAAGGGCAGCGCACTGGGTGCTCGCTTTCTCCTTGGTATTTTGCACCTTTTAGAGTCTCTGTGAATCTTTTGAGTATTAATATATCTTCAGTAAGGTCACCCTTCAGCTTCCCTTTACATTTAATCTGATGTTTCATTCACTTGTAATAGTTCACTGAGGCATGCAACCTGATTATTAATATGCAACCTAATTAATATGCAACCTAATTCTGCATCTATTATGTGTCAATTACTGTTTTGAATGTGCTTGTATGCATTATTTTACTTTTTACTTGCATTAAATTGAAAGTAATATTCTAGGTAACTGAGTTCCAATGCGAAGACAAAGTCAAGCCCTTATCAGTGTTTGCAAGATGCTAAGTAATTAAAACGACACAGAGGGCCCGGCTCGTGGCCTAGCAGCTAAAGTCCTTGCCTTGAACGCCCCAGGATCCCATATGGGTGCTTGTTCTAATCCCGGCAGCTCCACTTTCCTTCCAGCTTCCTGCTTGTGGCCTGGGGAAGCAGTCGAGGACGGCCCAAAATCTTGGGCCCCTGCACCCGTGTGGGAGACCTGGAGGAAGTTCCTGGCTCCGGGCTTGGATTGGCACAGCACCAACTGTTGCGGTCACTTGGGGAGTGAATCATCGGATGGAAGATCTTCCCCTCTGTCTTTCCTCCTCTGTGTATATCTGACTTTCCAATAAAAATAAATAAATCTTAAAAAAAAAAAGACAGAGTTTAACTTTATTCTTTCATCTTCCTACTATTTACTCTGTGAGAAGATGTCAGGCAAAATGTGATTATTTTATGCTGCCTTACTTTACAGATGACCTTTACTTACAAAATCTTGTTGGATGAATCTGTTCAACGTCTGAGTCTGATAAAAAGTATTAGGCTGTATCTAATATTGTTAGATTTAGAATCTGTAAATGTAGTGTGATTTTTTTTTTTTCTCTTTTCCATAGGTCATTATAATGTTAATAAGATAGGCTAAGATTCTCTCTCCCTGAAATCTGGATGTTTGAAATGGAGTGAAGTAGTATGCTGAACACTTAGGCTTTTTAAACTTTGAGTGGCTTATATTGTTATTTATTAAAGTTGTCTTAAAAAATATGGTTATTCTTACAGAATGGAGTCTAATTTGAATCAAGATGGAGTGCCTAGGCCATCTTACCTTTTTAGTGCTGACCCAATTGCAAGACCTTCAGAAATAAATTTTAATGGTATCAAGCTTGATCTCTCTCATGAGTTTTCCTTAGTTGCTTCAAAGACTGAGGTAAGTGTAAGAAAAGTATTGTGAAGATTATTTGATTGAATGAATTGTGTTTGTGTAGGTACATTTATTACTGTATCTAGAAGAGATACCCAAACTCTCTGGGGCAGTGATGTATCAGTAACTTTCTTATGGAAACTGTGAGCTGCAAAAATTATTAGTCATCCCTTTTCAAATCAGTCTTAACAACTTAGTAAGTATCTTTGCCTTAACCTAGTAGCCAGTTTAGGCAAATAATATGAAAAGAAAATTTTTGACTATTTTATTCTTTCATGACCCTCTAGCGATGTTATTGATGAGATAGGTGCTATTGGGCATTCTACAACTTCTTAAACCTTGGAATCCAACTAGACTTCAACCACCCTCATGTGCTGATTTTCATTGTTTTGAAATAGTGCTAAGCTTGTTTATCATGGGCAATCACTGAAAGATGCCATTATCACAGATATGACCAAACCAAGAGGGAAATATGATATAAAGTGGAAACTGCATCTGCTATAGCCCTTCATGATTACCAGCATGGCAAGCATTGCTGTGATTCCCTTCAAAATGTGAACTATGGGCGATGTCAAACTTTGTGGGAAAATGGAATTAAAGATGAGGTTTATTTTAGTTCAATAGCTTTTTGAAATTTATGTGTAGTTTTTTCAAAAAATTTGTCTTCTACACAAGTTCTCCTTTATTCTGCCATGCCCCCAGGAGTTACGTGCCTTAATTTTGACAACAATAGAGATTTTAACAATATAAGTAACTCAGTAGTATTTAAACTGCTGTCTTACCTAGCTTACGAACATTCCTGAATGTATACTTTGAATAACTTTAGATTGTATTACATTTTAAGTTGTTAATTTTGATTCCTTAGATATGAAATTACTCATTTTTAAAAAAGATTTATTATTTATATCTACTTGAAATTAAAGAGTTACAAAGAGAGAGGGAGAGAGAGATCTTTCATCGGCTGGTTCATTCTCCAGATGGCTTCAATTGCCAAAGCTGAGCTGATCTGAAGCCGGGAGCCAGGAGCTCCTTCCAATTCTCGCATGTGGTTGCAGAAACTCAAGGCTTAAGGTCCTCCTCTGCTGCTTCCGCAGGTCATTAGTAAGGAGCTGGATTGGAAGTGGAGCGGCCAGGACTTGAACCTGTGCCAATATGGGATGTTGAATTAGCCTGCTATACCACTTTGCTAGCCCCTTGAACTGACCCATTTTATAGAGTAGCACAATGGAAGTTAAGGCACACAGATAAAAGAATAATACTGGGCCTGGCACAGTAGCTTAGTGGTTAAAGTCCTCACCTTGCACACACCAGGATCCCATATGGGCGCCATATCGTGTCCTGGTGCCCCACTTCCCATTCAGCTCCGTGCTTGTGGCCTGGGAAAGCAGTTGAGTACAGCCCAGAGCCTTGGGACCTTGCACTTGCTTGGGAGACCTGGAAGAGGCTCCTGGCTTCAGATTTGCTCAGCTCTGGCCATTGTGGCCGCTTGGGGAATGAATCAATGGATGGATGATCTTCCATCTGTCTCTCTTCCTCTCTGTATATCTGACTTTGCAATAAAAATAAAATAAAGCTTAAAAAAAAAAGAAAAATACTTATTTAATATTTGTGATGTTTCAGGGTTTAAGTATTTTGATACTTTAGCTCATTTGTCATAAATGAATATAAAACAGAAGAAAGGAACTCGGTAACATGTGCCTTTTAGTATAAAAATGGAACTATTTATTACATGGTTGCTTGTGTCTGCCTTCATTCATTTAACAGAATGATTCGCAAATAATTACCTTTCTTTGTATTGCTTATTTTTTGAACTTGTTCACAAGCTAGGAATGGTTTTTACATTTTTAAATAGTTGTGGAAAAAGAATGTTTAATGACTTGAAAATTATGTGAGCACTCATCTATTTTGGTATCACATTTGCTGTAAAAGCTTTGATTTCCTCATTAAGTTGTTTTTAAAGATTATTTATTTGAAAGGTAGAGTTACAGAGGAAGAAGGAGAGACAGAGAGATAAAGGTCTTCAATTTTCTAACCTATTCCCTAGTGTTGGGTCAGGCAGGAGCCAGGAGTCTGAAGTTTCATCTGGGTTCCCGTGTGTGTGTAGGAGCCGAGTTACCTCTGCCATCCTCTGCTGCTTTAGCAGGTAGCTAGATTGGAAGTAGAGCAGATGGGACTTGAATTGCTGTCCATGTGGGATGCTGGCATTGCAGACCATAGCTTCACTCACTATGCCACAATGCCAGCCCCTCATTAAATTGTTTGGATGACTTTGTTAACAGTGTCAACTTTCCGTTTTTGGTTGAAGATATGTTTGTGATGCCTGTATCCTGTGTCGGAGTACACAGGATTGAGTCCTTCCTCCATGGCTGGTTCCAGCTCCCTGCTAATGTACGGCAGAAGTGGCTTACGTACTTGGTTCTTTGCCACTCATACCTGAGACCCAGATAGAGTTTCTGTTTTCTGACTTTGGCCTAATTCAGCCCTGACTGTTGGGAGGTTTTTTGGCTGTGAACCAGCAAATGCAAAATTCTCTCATTCTCTTTCTGTCACTCTGCTTTTTAAATAAATACAAATAAATAAAACACAAAATATTGTTCTTTTTTTTTCTTTTCAAGGCAAACAACTTGGAATCAAAAGATTATCTCCAGGTTTGTCTTCGAATAAGACCATTCACAGTGTCAGAGAAAGAAAATGAATCAGAGGTTTGTAGTACATGTGTTTTTTTTTTTTTTTTTTTTCTGCTAGGGAAAAGGGGAGACGCTGCTCCTTTTTTGGTCAAACTACATTTATTTAATTTTATTGGAAAGTCAGCTTTACAGAGAGAAGGAGAGACAGATAGAAAAATCTTCCTTTTACTGGTTCACTCCCTAAATGGTCATCGTGGCTGGAGCTGAGCTGATCTGAAGCCAGAACTTCTTCTGGGTCAAATTCTGGGACAAAATAAGGTGTCCAGAAATAGCATGGACTTAATTGTACTCCTGTGTGTAAATTGTTAAAGGCCCACTCACCAAGACATTATCAGCAACATTAACTCCTAAGCTCACATTGGCTGCAAAAACCATCTCACAAGGGCAAACAACAGTGCCTCAGTAGATTACAGAATTCTTTTTTTTTTTTCAAAGATTATTTATTTATTTATTTATTTATTTGTTTTATTACAAAGTCAGATATACAGAGAGGAAGAGAGACAGAGAGGAAGATCTTCCGTCCGATGATTCACTCCCTAAGTGAGCCGCAACGGCTGGTGCGCGCCGATCCGATACCGGGAACCAGGAACCTCTTCCGGGTCTCCCACGCAGGTGCAGGGTCCCAATGCATTGGGCCGTCCTCGACTGCTTTCCCAGGCCACAAGCAGGGAGCTAGATGGGAAGTGGAGCTGCCGGGATTAGAACCGGCACCCATGTGGGCTCCTGGGGCTTTCAAGGCGAGGACTTTTAGCCGCTAGGCCACGCTGCCGGGCCCGATTACAGAATTCTTAGCAGGGTGGTTGAGTGTCCATGCAAAGGGGATGAAACTGTGTCGAGGTGGTTGGAGAGACATCCGCCAGACCTTGCCATAAGCTGGAAGCTCCTCATGGCCTTGCCAACAGGGGAGCTGTTCTTCTCACACCTTCATGTCTTCTATACACACGAGGAAAATTCAGGGTCTGTTGGCTGGCTCAAAGCTTTGCCATGAAAGCCGTCCAACCTGGTCTGCTTTCCGTCCATTCTCTGATGAAACACTGTCCTCTGCTGGCTAGATGAGCTGGCTGTCATGTCCCCATGTGTGCATCTGGGCATGCTGTCCATTACAGATATCAGTAGCTGAGGAGGCCCAGTCCCAATATGTGCAAGATCAGACTGCATTACTTGTGATTTTCCCTGTGGCTGGTTTTGAGTCCAACAATCTAGTTGGGGAGCGCCTCAAGAAATGTTGCTTGGGATGACCTCAGACTTGATTCTTGTGTGTATCACCCAGTGCAGGATAAGGTGTGGTGTGTCACCTGCAGCAGCCAGTGCACATATGGGTGAATGCAGATGCCAGGTAGTTCTGTCCCAGCACATCTCTTATGCGAACTGATGGGTGCCCAGTGTGCCACAAGTCCGGTCCTCATGTTCTCTAGCAGGTGCCATGGCCTAATCAGGTAACCTCCAATAACCCTCACCAGGCCTGCCCCCAGCCCTGGTTTTTGCCTCTGTTGGATTGTGCTGCAGCCTAGCTTGGTATGCTCCATATCTCATCCAGCTGTCAGGCAAACCAGTGGGCACTGTGGATTATCTCAGCCCAGACCTGTCTTACACATATGCCAAAGGGTGCTAGCCTTGTCCGGCATGGCGTACCCCCAGCTCTGGCTCCTGTGCTCACCAACAGGACTTGCAGTTTAACAAGGCAGTCTCTGCAGTTCCCCCACTAAGCCTACTCTCAATCCCAGATCTTAGGCGTGCTAGTGAGTGCTTTGACTCAGCTTGATGTGGCTCATTCTCAGCTTTCACTGGCCAGTGTTGCAGCCCATATCCCATCCTGTTTCTTGTGCATGTCAGCTGATTCTCTGATCTGTCCCAACCTAGTCTGCCCCAGATCTGGCCCACAACATGCCTTTGAGTACTACAGCCTTACCTAGCTAGCCTATCCCCAGTCCTAGCTGTTGTACTCTCCAGTGCTCCCTAGTGGGAGCTATGTGCTAACAAGGGAGTTCCCTAAGTCCTCTACCAGGCCTGTTCCTACCCCCCCCCATCTCATGTGTGCTGGTGAGTACCTTGGTCCTGTTTGGCATGGTTTCCATCAGACCTGGCTTTTGTGTGTACTGGCAGGTATTGTGCCCTGGCCAAGCTTAGCCTCCTGCCAGCTCCGGCTCCCACAAGTGTCTCCTTGAGTTGTATCCTTAAGCCTCGCCTGCCCTGTCACCAGCCCCAGCTGTCACACAAACCAGCAGATGCTGCAGTTGCAGAGGCAAGCCCACAAACCTACAGATCTGGTTCTCTCACATTCTGATGGATGCTGTAGCTCAGTCTGACGTGGCCCACCCCCTACCCTGACACTCATAGGTGGGTGGTCTGTTCCAGCCAGGCATGCCGCCTAGCCCAGCTTTCATTTGCTGCTGTGGGTGGCGAGTGATGCTATTTAGTCCAGCCCAGGTCTCCCGACATGCCTCCAGTTTTTCCACTCTAAATCACTTTGTTTTGGCTCCCTCACCTACCTGCGAGTGCAGTGGAAGTCCCTACAAGTCATTGCTTCCCTTCAAACATGCCCTCAGCTGTTCCCAATCAAATATGTCACCAGATATTTTTCCCTAGAGAATCTATCACCCCTGCCGCATGGCGCTGTGTGCTTTGCCTGGGGGCGCTGTATCCCCCATGTTTCTTAAAAACAGAATAGGCAGCTATGCTAGCACAGTGGTGTCATTGACAGAAACTTGGCATTGAACAGTCCCAGAATGCCAACCAGCTGTTGACTGTTCTTCTCCCAGCTTTGTAACACTTGCCTAGGTACAAGACAACCTAGGAATTTGTTTACAGGTGGGACGTTTGTGTTAAATTTAATTGAACTTTAATTTACTTTTTAAACATGTAAAATGCCGCTGTTCTTATTTATGGTTGTGATGTGTTCTAGGGCTGTGTGCAAATTCTGGATTCACACAGTGTTCTCTTGAAAGAGCCTCAAAGCATCCTAGGTCGCTTAAGTGAAAAAAGCTCTGGGCTGATGGCACAGAAATTCAATTTTTCCAAGGTAAGTGCCTCTGTAAAACTTAACTTTTGCTTTATTATTTTAAAAGGAAAGAGATTTGTGTCTACCTTGTACGAGAAGGGCTATTATGAAGTTCTGGGAAGAGTTTTAGGAAAACTTCTTCCACCCAGTGAGACTTCCTAGACAGAGATGAGGGAGGAGACCAGACCCATAACCAAACTCAAGCAAACTCCAAGCTGGATGTAGACGGTAGACCAGGCTCTTTCTTACGATGGCTACCTGGTCTGTCAGGTGTACTCTCCGTTGTTTCTTGTAATTAAACTTTGGTTCTATATTCAAAACAAAAGGGGAGGTGAGAGCCTTTGCTTATGCTGACTTCCTATATAAGTATATGTAATGAATCCTGTTTATGCAATTTAGATCTTAGTTACTGGTATTTTTTCCTTAAAAGTAGGTCTGAAATTTCTGGTCTAAAGTTTTAGAATGGAAAGGGAACAAACCACATTACTGCTCTTGAAACTCCATTTTTTTTTTTTTTTTTTTTTTTTTTTTATTATTGGAAAGCCGGATATACAGAGAGGAGAAGAGACAGAGAGAAAGATCTCCCATCCGATGTTTCACTCCCCAAGTGAGCCACAACGGGCCGGTGCGCGCCGATCCGATGCCGGGAACCAGGAGCCTCTTCCAGGTCTCCCACGCGGGTGCAGGGTCCCAAAGCTTTGGGCCATCCTCGACTGCTTTCCCAGGCCACAAGCAGGGAGCTGGCTGGGAAGTGGAGCTGCCAGGACTAGAACCGGCACCCATATGGGATCCTGTGGCATTCAAGGCGAGGACTTTTAGCCGCTAGGCCACGCTGCCGGGCCCATTGAAACTCCATTTTTAAAAAGAGATTTATTCACATGAGAATCAGTTTCAGAAACACGAAAAAGAGAGAGATGACCTTCCTTCTGTTGGCACATTTTCAAAATGATTGTAATAGCCTGAACCAACCTGGAACTAGGAGCCAGAAAAATCTGTCTGGTTTTCTCACATGGTTGGCAGAGGCCCCAGCACTTGGGTCATCTTCTGACGTTTTTTCCAGGTATAGTAAATAGCGAGTGGGACAGGAAGCAGAGCAGATGGGACTTGAAGTGCCTGATGGGGATTGCTGGTATCACAGATGGTATATTAACTTGCTGTGCCAGAATGGTACCACTTTAACTACCCGCCCAGCCAAATGTCCTTTTCAAGATTAAGATAAAAATTTGCTTTGCTGTTTGGGTTATATTTTTATCTTGAACATATTCTGATGTTTGAGAATGGATATGTGGCACCTGTTTTAAGAATGAATCTGATAAAAGCAAATTTTTAAAAGATGAGCAACAGAGCAGGTCTTACTAGATGTTACTATGAACATCGACTTGATTTTAAAAATACCTTTACTTATTTTCATTGTAAAGGCAAATTTCACAGAGTGAAGGAGAGACAGAGAGAAAGGTCTTCTGGTTCACTACCCAAATGGCTGCAATAGCCCGGGCTTGAGCCGATCTGAAGCCAGTAATCAGAAGCTTCCAGATTTCCCATACAGGTGCAGTGTTCTAAACACTTGAGCTATCCTTCACTATCCTAGGACACAAGCAACGAGCTGGATGGGAAGTGGGGCAGCCAGATAAGAACTGGTGCCCATATGGAATGCTACACTTAGAGATGGAAGACTAGCCAGTTTAGGCATTGTGCCAGCCCTACACCAATTTGAATTTTGTAAAATGACCTGTCTTACAAATTCTTTCTTAGGTTTTTGGCCCAGAAACTACACAGAAGGAATTCTTTCATGGTTGTATTATGCAGCCGGTAAGAGACCTATTGAAAGGACAAAGTCATCTAATTTTCACTTATGGGTTAACCAATTCTGGAAAAACATATACATTTCAAGGTAAATATTGTTATATTTTGGTTGGAAAGAAGTGAAATAATATTAGCTCAATGTTCTCGTAAAACTTTAATGTGATTATATTTCTATCACTTAGTATTCATCTAGCATATTTAGTATATATCTGATATATTTTGATTCAAACTTATTTAATTAGATTAAAAAAGTATATTCTGGGCTCGGCAGCGTGGCCTGGTGGCTAAGGTCCTCGCCTTGATCCCATGTGGCCGCTGGTTCTAATACCGGCAGCTCCACTTCCTCTCTGTCTCTCCTCCTCTCAGTATGTCTGACTTTGTAATAAAAATAAAATAAATCTTTTAAAAAAAAAAAAAAAAAAAAAAAAAGTATATTCTCTGTATGGTACAGAGTAAGATGATGAATAAAAGTCCAGAAAAAGCGTAGATGAGGTTCAAGCAATTATGCATGGCTGGCCAGGGAAACATATTTATATTACTTTTATGCTTTATGATTAGTGATTCCAAATATTAATGCTACGGCCAAATCTGAATGTAGAACTTTAGGTTTTATGGTGAAGACCAAAGTGATAGAAAAGTGATCATTCATCATGTTTCTTGTTTTAGCTGTTCTCTCTATTACTGGTAGTATAAAATCTTGACATTCTGTGTTACCTTTTTCCTACTAGTCCTCTGAGAGATTATTACACAAAAATTATTATTGCAGGTACGGAGGAAAACATTGGAATTCTTCCACGAACTTTGAATGTGTTATTTGCTAATCTTCAGGAAAAACTGTATACAAAGATGAACATTAAACCACATAGATCAAGAGAATATTTACGGTTATCACCCACCCAAGAGAAAGAAGAAGTTATGAGCAAAAGTGCATTGCTTCGGCAAATTAAAGAGGTATGGAGGTATTTCAGTATGTAATGGAATTTATAATATAAATGTAATGTACATGTTGATCTTTTATAAATTATTTAGATTGTTTCAGCTTATATTAGAAGATTTTTGTGTTTTTTTTCTATTAGAGAAAATATTTGAAGTTTCTTAGAAAACTAGTACTTACATTATACAAGTAACAGGAGTCTTTAAACCTTATGAACACAAGGGGTTCTGAAATCTTTGTTGTAGAACCAACATTTTATTTTTAAAATAATAATTTATAAAAATTCTGATTTTTATTTTAAAAAATATTTGGTATACAAAATTTAAACATGGCAACTTTAAATTCTTGCTGAGAAAATGACATTAGCAGATTGTAAAGTATCATTTCTGAAGTTTTTCTCTATGTAAAACCCAAATAACATCTTTTGATACGTTTGTGTATGTACACATCGTTTTTGTGTGTGTGTATATATATATATACTCCATATAGCTTCATATCTTTGTAATATATGTAGTGTATTTTTTAACATAAGTTTGGTGTGATCTTAATCATTTTTTTAATTAATTGTTTTGTTGTTTAGCATATTTTTTCAGAGATACTTATTTGACAAAGTGATGCGGGTAGGGGGAGGCAAAGAGAGAAAAAGCAATACTGATCTTCCATTTGCTGGTTCAGTTCCCAAATGACTTCAATAGCTGGGATTGGACCAGGTCAAGGCCAGGGGCCTGCAACTCCATCTAGGTCTCCCATGTGGGAGACAGGAAAGCAGTACTTGGGAGGTCTTCTGGTCTTTTTCCAGGCACGTTAGCAAGGAGCTTACTCAGAAACAAAATCCCCAGGACTAGAACTGGTGTTGCAATATGGGATGTTGGCATTGCAGACAGAGGCTTTATTCACTGTGCACACAGCTACAGTCCTGCATTGATTTCTTCTTAAGTCAGTTTCTTTTAAAAAAGATTTTATTTTTATTGCAAAGTCAGATATACAGAGAGGAGGAGAGACATAGAGGAAGATCTTCCATCTCATGATTCACTCACCAAGTGGCCACAATGGCCAGAGCTGAGCTGATCCGAACCAGGAGCCAGGAGCCTCTTCTGGGTCTCCCACGCAGGTGCGGGGTCCCAAAGCCTTGGGCCATCCTCGACTGCTTTCCCAGGCAACAAGCAGGGAGCTGGATGGGAAGTGGGGCTGTCAGGATTAGAACCTGTGCCGATATGGGATCCTGGCACATTCAGGGCGAGGACTTTAGTTGCTAGGCTACTGTGCCAGGCCACTTACGTCAGTTCTTGCAGGTCACAGAGAGACAAAGACAGAGAAGGAGTAATGGGCTAGTAATGTATTTGTCAATTCATAGAGAAATTCTGGTATGTATTAATCACCTCATGTATAATTAACGAAAAATAAATGATCCTGGGTGAAGCCACTTTTTTTAATTTTAAGATTTATTTATTTATTTATTTATTTATTTATTTATTTCAATTCTTCTTTACATAGTTGATTAGGGCACAAAGGGTCAAGGGCTATAGGAAAGTGGGTAAGACCATTGTTTCCACATTAATATTATTTTTTTTCTGTAAGGGGAGAGACAAAGGGAGAAGTCCCACCCAGCGTCCCCCCAATCTCAGGTCCCCGACATGGGGCATGCTCCAAGGGTCCTGCTCACGCAGTTTTGATAGTTGAACAGTTCTGAATTGCTGCCAATCTCACCATTCCAAACAAATTGTTTTTACTTACCAAATTGTTAATTATGCAGTATTGGCCTAGGTTGGAGAATTCATAACAAATAACTTTACCATAGAATGTTCTTTCACTGGATTGTTCAAAACAACGAATGATGAAAACAGTACAAATGCCTATTTGCGGCAAGTTAGTTTTTAAAGATATAAAGAAATAATTTGTTCCTCAGAAAAGGCATCAAAGCGAAAGGGAGAAAATAAATTAAACCTAAAGCCAAACAGATCATAGACGTAAGATTTAAGGTGGGAAGAGAATGAAGCTAGGCTGACCGGCATTTGGCACAGCAGTTGTGGACTTACCGTCAAGGGTTTTGGTGCCTTCGTTGAGTCCAGTCTCCTTTACAGCTTCTTGCTGATGCACACCCCAGCACGCAGCAGGAAATAGCTCAAGTTGTGAGGTCCTTGTGACCTATGGTGGAGACCTAGCCTGAGTTTCTAGCTCCGCAGTACTTGGGGAGTGAATCAGAGGGTGGGAGTTACCTCTTGCTGTCTCCCAAATTATTTAAAAAAAAAAAAAAAAAAGATAGGGCTGGTGTTGTGCCTCAGCACGTTAAGGCCACCTATTGCGATGCTGACAGCCTATATCTGAATTTTGATTGAAGTCCTGGCTGCTCTAAGTCCAATTGCTTGCTCATGCCTTTGGGAAAGCAGCCAAGTACTTGGATCCCTGCAAAACTTTGGTGAGTCATATGGAGTTCTGGACCAATCCCAACTGTTGTGGCCATTTGGAGAGAGAACCAGTGGATGGAAGATTTCTTTTTAGCCCTATTCCTCTGTTAGTTTGCCTTTCAAGTTGACAAGTTTAAAAAATGAATTATATGGGTTGCAAATTTTCCAGGGTAATGTCTCCTTTTGCTCTCATTGGTTTTTCACTATTCATTTATTGAGTAAGTTTTTATTCAGGCACTTAATATATTCTAGGAAATGTTTTTTTGTTAAGGCTAAATGATAGTGCCTTTTTGGAGACTGCCTTAGTTTTTTTTTTTTTTAAGATTTATTTACTTTTATTGGAAAGACAGATTTTCAGGAGAGAAGGAAAGACAGAGAAAAAGGTCTTCCCTCTGCTAGTTCATTTGCCAAGTGGCCACAAGGGCCAGAGCTGAGCAAATCCAAAGCCAGGAGCCAGGAGCGTCTTCCGGGTCTTCCATGTGGTGCAGGGTCCCAAGGCTTTGAGCTGTCCTCGACTACTTTTCCCAGGCTGCAGGCAGGGAGCTGGGTGGGAGCTGGAGCAGCTAGGGAATAAAGCATTGTCCAGATGAAATCCTGGTGTTTGAAGGGATTAGGATTAGCCGATAGAGCCATTGCTCTGACCCTCAGTCCGTGTTTGTGTGTTTTTGTTGTTGTTGTTCCGTGAATACTTCAGTCTTACTAATTTATAAGGTGTATGGGGATTCTATAAGGATTGTTTTTAGCTTGTACTCTGGATTCTAGGAAGTCCGTGGTTGCTAGCCTGAATTGTCTGAGGGCCCTTCTTGCTGGTCGGTGTTCTCTAGAGTCCCAACATAGTGGGCATTTATAACAGACCCCCTGTTGGGAGCCCATTAACACACTAATCTGCTATGAGTGAATTTTAAAAATATTAGTGGGAATGTTTATAAAGATGTTTGGAGGGCCCGGCACAATGGCCTAGTGGCTAAAGTCCTTGCCTTCTATGCGCTGAGATCCCATACGGGCACCAGTTTGTGTTCCAGCAGCCCTGCTTGCCATCCAGCTCTTTGCCTGTAGCCTGGGTAAATGGTTGAGGACGGCCCAAAGTCTTGGGACTCTGCATCCATATGGGAGACCTGAAAGAAGCTCCTGGCTTGGACTAGCTCAGCTCAGCTGTTGTAGCCATGTCAACTGATGGAAGATCTTCCTCTCTGTCTCTCCTCGTTTCTGTACATCTGACATTCCAATAAAAATAAATAAATCTTTGAAAAAAAGGAAGATGCTTGGAAATCAGAGTTTTAACAATATAATATAGTATTATAAAGCTGGTACAACGCCAGCATCCCATTTTGGCACCTGTTCAAGTCTTGGCTGCTCCACTTCCCTGCGAGCTCTCTGGGAAGTGCCTGGGAAGGCAGTGAAAGAGACCCAAGTGCTTGCATGTCCTCATCCATTTGAGAGATCTGGAGGAGACTCCTGGCCTCCGACTGGCCTGGCTCTTGTGGCTATTTGGGCAATGAACCAATGAATGGGAGATCTCTCTCATTTTGCTTCTCTTACTGGGACTCTGCCTTTCAAGTAAATAAAAACAAATCTTTAGTTTTAAAAACTACAAAAATAGGAAAAATCTGCTTTTCAGTGAAATTCACATTTCAGAGTCCATGACTATAATCTGTGAAAGTTAAAACTAGTATTTTAAAAATTGTAAAAGTTAATGGACAATTTCTTAGGTAATTCAGAGGAAATGAACATGATTAATGATGAAGAAAAATTTTCTGACACATTATCCAGTAAAATATCATCTATGGAAATACAATAATATTACAAATGACATTCACTTTTATATGTTGATTATAAAGTATTTCTAGAAAACATTTTGGCAATACTTTGGTAAAGTGTGAGAGCTTTAGATTTTTGATCTTTCATCTGCCAATTCAGTTTTAGCTGTGTATACCAAAGGAATAATTAGAATGTAGAAGGAAATATATAAAATGCTTATTCTGTGTTTACTTCTGGCAAGATTTGCAAATAATGCAAATGTTTAATAATGGAATAATGTTTAGTTACATAGACCTCAAATGTTTATAATTTTTAATTTTAGTGAGAAAAACCTTACGATAAGTGTAGAGAAAGAACAGATGGGGGAGACAGTGAGAAACTGATAATTGCTTCTGACGGGCTACGATTGCCTATTAAATTAACTCTGGTTAGTTTTTTTCTGGATTTCCTTCCACAAGATTGTATTAAACTAAGAACAGTTTAATGAATGAAGGTCAGGTGTTCAGGGGATCTTGAACTGAAATTTGGTTGATGATTTGTGTGAGTAGATAATTCATATGTGATTTTTAACCTCTAAAAACTTTCTTTTTTAGGTTGTTACGCTTAGTGACAATGATGATACTCTTCATGGTAAGGTTTCCGGTCTCTTGGTTTTCATTTGTTGATCAAATGAAATACATTTCAAAAATTTTTAGTGTGAATTTATTTTCCAAGAGGTTGACAGAGTGAGCTTTCTTCTATTTGTTGTTTTTGTTGTTGTTGTTGTTTGGTTTTTTATTTATTTATTTATTTTTATTGTAAAGGCGAATGTACAGAAAAGGAGACATAGAGAGGAAGACGTCTTTTTTAGTCTCTAGATGCTTGCAGTAGCTTGGGACTGTGCCCAGCCAGGGGTTAGGAACTCAATCCAAATTTCAATGATGGGTGGCCCAGTACTGCTGCTTTCCAGGCTCTGTATCAGTGAAAATTTGGAATGAGGAGTTGAATCCAGTTCACTTTAATATGGGACACCAGTGTTTCAACCAGCAGAATTGCTAAACTGAGCACCTTCTCCAGCTTTTTATTTTAAAAATTTTAATTCAAAAAATTGTAATTTTTTTGCTATTTACATAGCAACTTTTAATTTTAAAATTTATTAATTTTAAAGTCTAGGAGTTATTTCATTTTTTTAATTTTTTTTAAACAAAAATTATATGTATGTTGTGTGCTAGGTGATATTTTGATATATGTGTGCATTGTGTAAGTTATACAGTTATGGTCCGATATCTTCTCAAGTATCTAAAATTTCCTTTTTGGAAAAACATTCAGAATCCTTTTCTGTTTTTTGTTTGTTTGTTTTTTATTAGAGAAATAGTGCATTATAACATTATCTGTACATTGAACTTCAGAATTTATTATTCCGGTAACTTAGAACTAATTAATTGAGAATTAATTTCTTTGATTTCATAATAATATCTAGAAATGTCAGTCATGTTTATATTAAATTGCACAAATATCCCTTTAATGCTTATAACTTATTTATTTTTAAAATATTTGTTACAGATGGAAGAGAGTTACAGTCAGAGCTATAGACAGAAGGAGAAACTTAGAGAGAAGGAAATATGCCATCCTTTGAATCACTCCCCAGATGGCTGCCATGGCCCTGGCTGGGCTGGCTCAAAGCTGAGAACCAGGAGCTGCTTCCCAGTCTCCATTTGGGCGCAGGGTCCCAAGGACTTGGACCATATTGGTTGCTTTCCCAGGCAGTGAGGTGGAGCAGGTTTGACATGAATTTGTACCTGTAAGGGATGCCAGTGCCACAGATGGAGTCTTAGCTTGCTATACCACCAAGCCTATCCCTACTGTTTGTAATTTTAATAATTGAATTCAAGATGGATACCTGTTTAAAAACAAAAAAGAATTTAACTTAAAAAAAAAAAAGAGGGATACCTGTTTATTCTGTTTGGTTTATTAGCATGTTTCTAAAAGGAAAGACAAAACGGCAAACTTTGCTTAATCCATGTGTGATTTACATAGTTTTATTTCTAAAATTGCTTAATGTAGATGATAAAAGGACTAAATATATTTGATTTGTCTATTTGTCTTCAACTGAACGTTTCTCTCATTTTTAGTTGACTGAATTTTTTATTATCCTTTTCTTTTTTTTCTTTTTTTGGTAGGAAGTTTCACCAACTCTATGAATATTCCAGAGCTTGAAGAATCCCTGAAAGATTGTGAACAATCTAGCTGGAATATGGATAATATAAAATTTTCTGTATGGGTTTCTTTCTTTGAGATTTACAATGAATGTATTTATGACTTGTTTGTTCCTGTATCATCGAAGTTCCAAAAGAGAAAGATGCTGCGCCTCTCCCAAGATGTAAAGGGCTATTCTTTCATAAAAGGTAAACTAATGAATTGCCTGGTAGAGTTTGGGACATCTATAGGAAAGCCAGCAGGGAAGTGAAAATTTGCATATTTCTTATTAATATTAAAAGAATAAGAGAAGTATGTTGTGGAAAGTGGTTTGATATGTTTAGCAAACAAATTTAAAAGGATCTAGTTTGCTATTGTGTTTACTTGAATATCATTGTTTGGATCCTTAGTCATGGAAAAAGCTTTGTATCATCAAAGTCACTAAGTCACTTTATTATGCTACTTGGTTATTGTCCAAATTTTTGAGCTATGAAGTATTACTGTTCTCCCATAATGGGATTTTTCAATACTTTGGAAACCATTCTTTTTTCTTTTTTTCTTTGTTTCTAGTATTTGTTTATGTACGTATTTGACAGAATTCAAATAAGAAAAAACATGCTTTTAACTTGCTGGTGAACTCTTCAGATGACCACAGTGGCTGGGGCTGGTTCAGCTGAAGCCAGGAACCTAGAACTCCAAGTTTTTGTGTGGCCAGCAGGGGTTCAAGCATTTAGGCCATCCTCTGCTTTCTTGCCATGTGCGTTAGCAGCAGGCTGTGTTGGAAGCAGAGCATCTGGGGCTGGAACTGCAGTCTGATAAGCTTTGTTGGTGTTGCAAGTGGTGGTTTAACTTGCTACATCTCAATGATGACTCTCTGGCTAATTTTATGAGTTTAATTGTACTATATATATTTTGTCTTTTTTTCCCCCTGTGTGTTTAATTTTTTTTTAAAAGATTTATTATTATTGGAAAGCCGGATATACAGAGAGAGGAGGAGAGACAGAGAGGAAGATCTTCCATCCGATGTTTCACTCCCCAAGTGAGCCGCAACGGGCCGATGCGCACCGATCCGATGCCGGGAACCTGGAACCTCTTCCAGGTCTCCCACACGGGTGCAGGGTCCCAAAGCTTTGGGCCGTCCTTGACTGCTTTTCCAGGCCACAAGCAGGGAGCTGGATGGGAAGTGGAGCTGCCGGGATTAGAACTGGCGCCCATATGGGATCCTGGGGCATTCAAGGCGAGGACTTTAACCGCTAGGCCACGCCGCCAGGCACCTGTGTGTTTAATTTAAGGAATTATTCCTGTTTTCATTTCTGGCAGACTATTGAAGATCATTTACTTTGTGTGTAGAACTAGAATACTCTAACATCATATAATTCTTCTGTTACACCTATTTTCTTGTGGAATATAAGATAACCAGCTTGATTCCATCTCAGATGTGTTAGTGGAAGAAAGTTTCATTCTGTGTCATTGAGAAAAGGCCATCATTGTAGAACGGATTCTTTTGTTTTAGTATATTGATTGATATCCTCTTTATTTTTCAAGATCTACAATGGATTCAAGTATCTGATTCCAAAGAAGCATACAAACTTTTAAAACTAGGAATAAAGCACCAGAGTGTTGCCTTCACAAAACTGAATAATGCTTCTAGTAGAAGGTAAGGTACAGGCTCTGTGGGGTAAGCCTGAAGCACCCATGGCATCCTATGCAGTTTGAATATAGTCAGTTTTAAATTAAAGGAAGTGGTTGGTTTTGTGATAAGTTAAATTAATTCCAAGGCATAAAAGCATTTTGTAAACTAAAGAGCAATAGCATATAATATTACCAATGCTATTTCTGGTCCTAATATTAACTTCACTGATTTGTAGAAAGTCTCAGATATATTTAGTTTATTTATGTCGATATTTCAGCTCAGTATTTTCAGTTATCTATAATTGTGGCTTTTTCCCTGCATTTTTCCCATTTACCTTGTAAATACCATATGCATACTGAAGATTGCTATGCCAAGGAGTTCAAAAGGATTTTTTAAAACTATTAATTTGAATAGCAGAGTGACGGAGAGACAGAAGACAGAGAGGGAAAGAGGTGAAAAAAAAAAACATGCAAGCTATTGCCCTCGCACTAGTCGAGAGAGCATGCATCCACGGATTCACTCTCCAGCAGCTGCAACAATCAGTTCTGGCCTAGCCCACAGCCCACATGCCAGAGCTCCGTTTGTGTCTCCCATACGCGTGGCAGGGTCTCAGGGAGACGGGCCATATGCTGCCTTCCTGGTGGGTTTAGAATAAAGCTGGATCAGAAATGAACCAGCTGGAGCTTGAAGCAGCCCTCTGACAGTAGACAGCTGCTAAGTCTGCTGTGCCAGCATACTGGCTCCCAAAAAGTGAAACACTGGGAGATGAGTGACAGAGGGACTAAGTTTAAGCATTAAGTTTTTTGTTTTTTATGTAACAGGTTTTCTCTTAAGGGAGAAAAAAGCACAGTACACAGTGGTGGCTCCGTTCATGTTCATTTGGGCTACAGATAATTTATGACTCAGAAAGTCTATATAAGTATAAAGGTCAAATGTAAATTTTGTGATAGGTAAATGGAGTGAGATTTTGTTATAAGTGCTTCCATTGCTGGTGGTTGGAATGTCAAGAACATGTCTGGCAGCTTTTTGAAAAAATATTGTGATCAGCTAAAGCTAATACTAGGGTATTGAGATTGGTTTAGATGCTTATCTCTTATTTAAGATGTAAAAATTAAAAATAATGTTTAATCTTTGTATATTTTTTTTAGTCACAGCATATTCACTATTAGAATCTTACACATTGAAGTTTCTGAAATGCCTCGTGTAATTGGAGTCAGTGAGTAAGTTCAAAATTTATTAGGTTCTTAATTATTTTGACTTGTTTAGAAGAACTTTTCAAATAACCTATTTGGTGTTTTGGTTAATTCAGATTGTCTTTATGCGATCTTGCTGGTTCAGAACGCAGCATGAAGACACAGAATGAAGGTGAAAGATTAAGGGAGACTGGGAACATCAATGCTTCTTTATTGACTCTGGGAAAGTGCATTAATGTTTTGAAGAACAGTGAAAAATCAAAGTAGGTGTTGTTAGTGTATGTATTCGTATTTAAACTATCAACTTTACTGACTTTAGAAAGTTTTTTTTTATTTGTTGACTTGCTTCCTACGTGATGACGGTATTTATTATTTAAATACTTAGAGATCTTGGATTAAAAAATGATAGAAATAAACTAAATGATTGGTATTTATTATTTAAATACTTAGAGATCTTGGATTAAAAAATGATAGAAATAAAGAAAAATATTCACTGGTATTGGTAACTCATCGGTTAAGCTATGTTTTCCAAAGCAAAAATGTATTTGCAGTTTAGAAATGAACTTCTCATGATGCTTGTATGCTACTTTTTTTTTCCTGAAGATTTATTTATTTTCATTCGAAAGTCAGATTTTATGGAAAGGAGAGACAGAGAGAAAGATCTTCCATCCACTAGTGGCTTCCTGAGTGGCCACAGTGGCTGCAGCTAAGCCGATCCAAAGTCAGGAGCCAGGAGCTTCTTGAGGGCCTCCCATGTGGTTGCAGGGTGCCAAAGCTTTGGGCTGTCCTCTACTGCTTTCCCAGGCCACAAGCAGGGAGCTAGAAGGAAAGTGGGTTTGAACCTGCGCCCATATGGGATCCTGGTGCATGCAAGGAGACGACTGTAGCCACTAGGTTACGCCAACCCCTCTTTTTTTTTTTTTTCTTAAGAAAATATTTCTATTGGAAAGGTAGATTTTACAGTTTTATAGAAAGGAGTGACTGAAAGGTCTTCATCCACTGGTTCGCTCTCCAAGGTGGCTGCAGTGGCCGGAGCTGAGCCAATCCAGAGCTGGGATCCAGGAGGACACTCAGGTCTCCCCTGAGGGACTAGGCTCCTGAGGATTTGGAACATCTGCTTTTGTAGAGCTTAAGCAGGGGGCTGGATGGGAAGAGTAGCTGGGACATAAACTGCTGCCCACTTAGGTTGCTGGCATTTGTAGACGGGAAGAGCTAGTTTAGCTATCGCAGTGAAACCTGCTACTTTATTCTTGCTAATATTTGTGTGCATTCTTCTAAAAATGGTAGATTTTTGCATTAAATAGCTTTCTAAGCTGAGTAATGATAAATCATCCTTCATCATTTTTATTATCAAACAGTTGTATCCATTGGATAATATTCTATGTCATTATCCAGTGGTACCTGTTATCCAATAGTTGTATAGAACGAAACACAGCTCCATTAAATGTGTTTTTCTTTGTTTTTCCTAGTAGGTCATTGTTCATCTTATCAGTGGTAATCATTTAAAGAAAATGAGCAGAGAAGCCTATTACAGTTGAAGCTAATGTTTAACTTACAATTTTAAGTCTGTATTAAGTGGATTAAATTATTCCTGGTAAACTTTATCAGCATATTGACCTCATGAGCTTTGATTTGACTAACATTATTTAAAAAAAATTTTTTTTAACAGGTTTCAACAACATGTGCCTTTCCGGGAAAGTAAACTGACCCATTATTTCCAAAGTTTTTTTAATGGTAAAGGGAAAATATGTATGATTGTCAACATCAGTCAGTGTTGTTTTGCCTATGATGAAACACTCAATGTGCTGAAGTTCTCAGCCATTGCACAAAAAGTAAGTATATTCACACTCCTACAGAATTTATTAAGAAATAATGTTTTGTATTTGCTACTTAAAACCAAGAAAACAATTGAAAATTAAGTATGTCAATGTTTGCTGAAGTAGAATAACATGGAAAAAGATTGAAGGTTGCCCTAATAGAATTTTTAATAGTAAACATTAAAAATTAAGAAATTTTCTTGGAAAAAATAGTCTGTTCTGCTATTTGCCTGACTGCCAATACTAAAAGCTTAGCCTAGGATTATAGGTTTACTTGTAGTTTGCATGTAAAAGTAGTTTGTTTCTTAAAAGAATGTTCTTTCAAGGATGTGAATTTGTAGCCCAGCACAGCAGCCTAGTGGGTAAAGTTCTCACCTTGCACGTGCCAGGATCCCATATGGGTGCTGTTTCTAATCCCAGTGGCCCCGCTTCCCATCCAGCTCCCTACTTGTGACCTGGGAAAGCAGTTGAGGACAGCCCAAAGCTTTGAGATCCTGCATCCACGTAGGAGACCTAGAAGAGGTTCTGGGCTCCTGGCTTAGGATGGGTGCAGCTCTTGCCATTGTGGCCACTTGGGGAGTTAATTATTGGACAGAAGATCTTCTCTGTCTCTTTCTTCTCTGTATATCTGACTTTCCAATATAAAGAAATCTTTTTTTTTTAAAGGGTGTGAATTTGACTTTTGTATGTTTGCGTTTTGAATTTTCTTTTAACACTCAATTAGTTATTTGATTTAATTTGTAAGATTAATTTTTAGTGGCAGGCCCTGCCTTTTTTTTTTTCAAGTTAATTAATATGATATTGAGTGACCAATATGTTAGAAAATGCAGGTTCTTAACCACATCCTGTAACTATTTCCTTGACATCTCAATTTTAGTATATATTCAACCGGCTGCTATTGTAAAAGTTATATTGGGTATCTTAACAGGTGTATGTTCCTGATGTTTTAAATTCCTCGAGAGAGAGAGCTTGTGGAACTTCTAAGTCTTCTGAAGACATATCAGTAGATACTAATTCAGATAATAAAATGTTAAATGTAAAAAGAGCCACTCTTTCATGGGAAAATAATCTTGAAGATTTGGTAGAAGATGAAGATTTGGTTGAGGATCTAGAAGAAGATGAAGAAATCCAAAATAAAGAAATGGAACTTAGTGATGAAGATTTGGATAAAACTGTGGAAGATAAGACTTTACTTAACTGCAAGGAGAATAAGGTAGGTATTAAAAATTTATTGATGCTGGGCTTAGTATTTTGAAGCTCATTAGCAATTTTTATGAATAACTTTAAAATGTTTTAGTGGTATATATTTATTGGCATACAGAGTTAATAGTTCTTAAGGTTTCCTCTCCTATTTTTTTCAGCCATACGTTGACATTTTTTTGTATCTCAAGTTTATATTTTGAAAAATTTTAAGCCTATAAAAATGCTAGTATAATGAATAGTTGGGTCACCAATTGTTGTCATATTATAAATATGTGAGTAGACATTCTTTTGCCTGTAGGTAAAAAATCTATACAAAATTATACCTTAAAACTAACTATGATGGTATTTATTTTCTAAGAATGAAAAATTTTCCTCATAATTTCCCAGACCATTCTTTCACTCAAAAAGCCTAATATTGATGTAACAAAGCTATCTGTTAGGCCAACCATCCTCAGATTTCTCTGGTGGTATTAGTATAGCTTGAATAACCATTTAATTTCTGTTTATAAAAAAACACTGATTTTAGCATCATGTTTGTGTAGTCATTTTTAATCTAGCATTGATATCTTTTAGAAATAGAGGCTATCCCTACTAATGAAATTCACAGACAGTGTTGGGTTTAAACAGAATAAAATTTGTAACTCCATAGTAGTTCCTGGTGGATAGTACATGAAGCAAATTTACTTTTATTTTAGTTCAGCTGAGCATTGAGATGTTTCAGTTTATTTTTCATGTAGGTCTTCCTATGAGGTGGAGAGATTACAAAGTAATGAATCTGCAAATGCTGAATTTTAGTGAGAATATGATTTTTTAAAAGGATACGTAATTGTAGTTGATTAGGTAAAAATTATTTTTGAAATAGTTGGACAGTACTTGGGGATGTGTTTATCCTTTTATAAGAATTCTAATGTTTATATATTTTAGAAACTATTGAATTTAATAGAAGAACTGAAAAAAAAACTGATAAATGAAAAAAAAGAGAAGTTAACATTGGAACTTAAAATTCGAGAAGAAGTTACACAGGAATTTACTCAATATTTGGCTCAACGTGAGGCTGACTTTAAGTAAGTTGTTTTTTTGATGATTTAGTAAAAACTGAGAATTTCATTGCCTTGTTTCCTTTCTTGCTTTCCGAGTTTTCATTTCTTTTCAGTAGTTTGAAAATAGCTTTTACTAATCCTCTTACATGAAGTTTGCTTTTAATCTGTACTAGCACTTGGCAGTGTAGAATTCTGTTCTGTTTTATTTTTTTTTAATTTTTAAAATTTTTCTCTTTTTATTGTATTGTTGTTGACAATCTTTACATAATTACAGTTAAAGGAAAAAGAAGAAAAAAAAAAGGTTCAGGGGGATAGGGAGGTGGGCAATGCTATTATGTCCATATTGTTTCCATCATGCATCTGAGGTAAAGGGGGACATTGAGGGAGAAGCCCCACCTGGTTTCCCGCCCACCCCAAGTCCCGGATGTGGGGCATGCTCTGAGATATGTGCCCAAGTGGTGTTAATAGTTTTCCAGTTATGAATCGCTGCCAGTTTCGCTTGATGAGGTCGTCCACTGATTGACATGATCCATCATAAAGTCTCTGTTTGCCCCATAATTTGCTGCCAACATATAGCTGAGATGAATGATTGATCTGCTCTGTCTTCTGTCTTTTCTTGGTTAGAGTTCTGAGTCCAGCAGTTCGATTGGGGAGATCTCCAAAGATACTTTGAGGTATTCCCAGATTAGTTTTTTGTATGTTCCAGCAAGCACAGGGCCCGGCACAGTCCATCACCCCGATCAGCTGGTGGTTGCAATTGCTGGGTTGGTTCTGTTTTCGGTCCCGAGTTGCACTGGAACCAATGGGTGTTGCAGTCCAGTCTGGTTCGGCCCTTACATCAACCAGTGGGAGCTGCAGCCTAGTCGGGGCGACCCACAATAACCCCCACCAAGCCCTCCCCCTACCCTGGTTTGCCAGTATGTGTAGCAGAAGACCAGTCTGTCCCCCATCCCATTTGGCTCTGGTACTTGTCAATGGGTATTAAAGCTTAGTTCTGTCTAATCAACTCAACCATCCAGCCCTCACAGATGTTGTTGAGTGCCTCTCTATCTAGCCATCCCAGCCCCCGTCCTAGTTTTCATGCCCTCCCACGGGAATAGTGATCCAGGAAGGGGGAACCCACTTTTCCCTCCCAGGTCTCTCTGTCCCGGTTTATGCACTCTTTAGGTGGTCCTGTGATTTGACTCGACAGAATTAGTCCCCAGTGCCAGCTTCTGCCAGCTGATGCTGCGGCCCTGATCTAGTCCACATGCAGCGCACAGGTGTTATAGCCTTGCTTAGTCGGGTCTGTCTCTATCCCAGCCAACACTCTCCAGTGGGAGTAGCTGACCGGCGAGGGGACCAGCCCCTTAATCCCCCCGCCAGCTCTGCCCCTTCCTTCCTGGATTTCACGTGTGCTGGATGGGTGCTGCATTCATATCCAGTACAGGCAACCATGCCCTGGCATTCCATAATGTGTACTGGTTTTGTCGCAACCAAACCCGGCCCATCCCACACTCTGTTCTGGCGATCGGATTTGCCAGTGGTTGACATGAACTGATTCAGCCTGGTCTGCTCCTGACCCATGCTGAATGTATGCCAGTGGGAAACTTTCCATGGCCTATTCTGGGCTGTTTCCTATCATGCTTCTTGCGCTTACCTGCAGGGACTGTGTCCTGCCAGAGGAGTTGCCCAGGCTCCTCCATCAGAACCCCTCCCAATGGCAGATTTTGCACATACCAGGGGGTCCTTGAGCCAAACCTACTCAGTTCACCTCCTGTCCTAGCAGGAACAGTGGCTTTTCCTGACTGGCTTTCAACCCATTCTGGTTCTTGTTGTTGGATGTTTCAGCCCAGCCATGGCTCGTCCATAACCACATACAGCTCACACATGGCTCAGAAGAGGAGTGAGACCCAGCCTAGTCAGTCCCACATCTACCCTGGTTCTCCATAACACCAGATGGTATTGGCATCTGAACCGGCCTGGTGCATCCAATCCCAGCCCACACTAGTGCCTCGGGTGACTACAACTGTTTCCTAGATAGAACGCAGCCCCCATTCCAGCACATACACTCCTTGGTGGGAGCCTCATCCCAGTTGCGGTGTCCCCTTACCTCCCAGTTTGGGCCTGTTCCTAGCCGTAAATCACGCACCTGCCCGTGGTTGCTCTGAGAACCATTAGGTGCCAGCCTCAAGTTCATTTGGGATTCCCTCATTGCCAGCATTCTGTTTCCTCCATTTTGATTGAAGGGATCCCCAAAGAGACTTTGAGGTGTTCAGAGATCAGGTTACTAGCAAGCACAGTGCTTCACGCCCCCAGCACTGTGGGTTCAGGAGGGAGCCTCCCAGGCAGCAGGTCAATGAACCAAAAGTCAAAAACTCTGGCCGGGCGGCCAGCAGGCGGAGCCTGGCGCCAAATGGCGCACTGGCCGCCCTGGAGCAGCTCCCCACGTGTACGTGGTAGCTACTGTGTGTTCCCAGGCTTGAGGCGTGGCCATCCCAAGGCCCCCCGGCAGGCAGCAAGGTAGCTGCCTGCGGGAGGTTCAAGTCCTTGGGCCCCAGTCTCACCCTTCCTGGCTCCTCCCCCCAGCTCAAGCCACATGTTCTGTTTTTTAAGTGGAACTAATTTGTGTAACACAGGGAGGCAGTCCTTCAGGAACGAGAGTTATCGGAAGAAAATGCTGAATGCCGTTTGGCTATCTTCAAGAATTTGGTTGGTGTATGTGACATTCAGGAAGAACCAACCAATAGAATTTGTGCTGTGAAAGTTGAAACTGAGGTATTGTAACTCAAATGCTAGATTTCCAGTGAGAGTTTGAGAGCAGGATATAATGTGTGGCATTAGTGATGAGAAACATTAGTTTAGAATTAGCACAAAATAACTTTTTAAATTATAGTTATCTATGTTTTGTTAGGAATGTTAATGCAAATTGTTAAAAATAGCTATGGGCTTGGAAACATATTTCTCATACATTTATATTTTGATATTGCTTGAGTCATTATATGGACTGACAAAGAGATTCAGTGTTTTTAATTATAAGATACCTTCCCCAGCTTAGCCTTAAACTTCCAGTTTTTAAATTAGACTATCTAAACATATAAGGAACTCTAAAAGGAGTCATTTATTTACTGATCTGATTAAAAAAAAACTCTTTGTTCTTGCTGAACAGTTACAGCTTCCTAGTTTTAAGGAAAATTTATCCTTTTCTGCTATTTCCTCAGAAACTGATCAGGGTTTTTTGGGTAGTTTTTTTTTGTTGTTGTTGTCACTTTTTAAATAGTTATGTTAATTTGAAAGTCAGAGTTAGAGAGAAAGAAAGAACTATCTCCCATCTGCTGGTTTGCTTCCCAAATGCCTACAACAGCCGGGGGGTGTGCCAGGCTAAACCAGTCCCCTGGGACATCATCTGGGTCTCCCAAATGGGTGGCAGGAGGTGGCCCAAGTGCTTTGGCCATCTTGCACTGACTGTTTTGTCAGGTGCATTAGCAGGTAGGTGCACTGGAAGCAGAGCTGCGAGGACTCAAGCAGGCCCCTACAATGTGGAAATCCAGTGTTGGAAGCAGTGGCTTAACGTGGTACACAGGGCCGCACGCGCCACTTGTTTGCTTTGTCGTCACTCAGTTCAGGGACCTGTGACAGTGATGTCCAGACTCTTGTTTTCATTTCACCATTCTGTGTCATTGCTATAATTTGGAATTGAACTGAGTTGTTCAAATGAAGATTAGTTTTCTTGGCTATTCTAACATAGTCTTTTAAGTATCGTTATTTATTTTAGATGATACCTAATTAGCTTACCATAATTGTATAATGTTCACTGTTTGGGACATTTTCACTGTGACATTTTAATGAGTAAAAATGCTTCATGTTCCATAAAAAATCATTAGCAGAATGAAAATTTTTTTCTATTGGGGGCTTCTATATAATTTGCTTAAAAGGCTATCATAAGTTTTTGGCTATTTCTAAAGCTCTGTGTATCAGGTGGTAACACGTCAGGTTGAAACCCAGGGTTAACATTAGGCATGTGGTTTTTGCTGTTTTTAGGAAGCACATAATTATGTAGGATTTGAAGATATTATTGACTCTCTTCAAGATGATGTCACTGATATTAAGAAACAGGCTGAAATTGCTCACTTATGCATTGCATCTCTTGCTGATCCCCAGGAAGCCATTGCTTGTTTACAACTAAAGTTAAGTCAAGTTAAAACTGAATTCGATAAAACTAAAGAAGAATTAATCAAAACCAAAGAAGAGTTAAAAAAGAGAGATAATGGTAAGTAGATGTATTTTACTCCTTTGTAGATATTATAAACATATAAAATTTGGTAAATATAAGAGAATTACACAACTTATTTATTACAGTGACCAGGAGATTCCTTAACCTAGGTAGTAAGTTTTAGTATGTAAGCATTTATATGAATTTATACAAATTTACTACAAGAAATATATTTGACCATCACTTATTTCAATAGTTTTTGGGAAATCGTTAATTTTAAAGGCAGAGAGCACTCCCATCTGTTAGTTTGCTCCCTAAATGCCCGCAACGGCCATGGCAAGGCTCGGTCTGTGGCTGGGTATCTGGGCACTCAATCCAAATTTCTCTTAGGTGACAGGAACCCTGTTATGGGCCTGTCTACTGCTCCCTCCCAGAATCTGCATGACTAGAAACCTTGAATCAGTCCCAGGTACTCCCATGTGATGTAAAGGCTTCTGCCATCTTAACCTATAGGCCAATCACTTTTTAAGAGAAAGTATTAGCTTTCTCCGTAAATGAAGAAATTGTTCTTCCATATTCTTTATGCATTCTCGTGTAGGAGATTATGCTCTTGGCTTACAAGTTTGAAATAGACTAACTCCTATGGGGTGGCTTAAACTAGATTGGAGGTTCGTTCTGTCTTTGAGGATATCTTACATTTGTAGGAGGGTACTTCAAAATTTTAGTGGAAAAAGGGAAAGAGAAAGTCTGTATTCAAGTAAAAGTTTTTGAAATCCAGGTGGTTTTTTTCATAATACTCATTTTCCATTAGTGGTTTTGAAGTATCTTTCTGTATGATTAGTTGCAACATTTGGAGTTGGAGAAAATTTGATAAAATCATCTTCCCTTTTCTGTGTAATACTAGATGGGTAGAGAAACAGCCGGTAAGTGATGCTTCTGCCTTTGGAGTGGACCAGGAAAACCCTGAGTCTCTCTCTTCTCTGCTGTCATGCCAGTTCTCTACTGCTTAACGTGTCACTCATTTTTATCCTGGGTTTTGAAAGTATCATTTTTCTGAAACATTATTCTCTTGTAAGACGAATGCTGTGCCTTTGTAATGCTGTCAAAATTCTTTTTCCTGAATGTAATGCTGGTAAAAGTGTCCACTATAGAAACTTGTGTTTCATGAGTTTAGTCATCCGTTTTCTTAGATATGAACTTATTTTCAATATTCTTTGTTTTTTCAGAATCAAATTTATTGGTCCAAGGGCTGAAGAAATCTAGTAAGGTAATAGTTTAAGCTTTTTTGTTTCTTCGTTTTGATGAGGAGTAGAAGAGCACAGTTTATTACTATAAATGTTTATTTTAAAACCAATTACAGAAAACGTAATGAAGACAGTGATAACAAAATTGAGAAGTCTAAGTGCCTGCACCTTTCTACTGCTTTTCAATGATGGTCATTGGGAAGATTCTATAAGCCTTATGGGAAATTTGTGCACATAATATAGAAGGATACAATATGCCTTAAAAAGTTTGCACAAGTAGAGTGATTTTTTGCTTTGCTTTTTTTCACCTCTATATTATGTCTTGCAAATTACTCTAAAGCAATACCTACAGATACGTATCCTTCTTTTACTGAATTCATTAAAAACAACAATAAAAATGGAGTCCAGTGTTGTATTGCCGCCGGCTAAGTCTGCCTGCATTGCTGGTATCTCATGTGCGACCCAGTTTACATCACAGCTGCTCTGCTTCCTGTTCAGTTTTCTTCTGATATTCTGGGAAGGCAACAAAAGATGGCCCAAGTGCTTGGGCTCCTGTGAGCCATGTGGGACACCTGGATGGAATTCCTGCCTTCTGGCTTCAGTTTGACCCAGCCCATTTTATTGGCCATTTGGAGCATTAACCGATAGATGGGACATTCTCTCTGTCCAAGCAGCATCTTAGCCACTGTACACATGTGTATTCCCTTAACGCTTTATTACTTGTGTTATATATATATATGTGTGTATGTATATATGTATGCATGTATACATACACATATATAAAACCCACTACCTTATTTTTTTTAAAAAAGATTTATTATTATTGGAAAGCCGGATATAGAGAGAGGAGGAGAGACAGAGAGGAAGATTTTCCGTCCGATGATTCACTCCCCAAGTGAGCCGCAACGGCTGGTACTGCGCCAACCCGAAGCCAGGAACCAGGAACCTCTTCCAGGTCTCCCACACGGGTGCAGGGTTCCAAAGCTTTGGGCCATCCTCGACTGCTTTCCCAGGCCACAAGCAGGAGCTGGATGGGAAGTGGAGCTGCCGGGATTAGAACCGGCGCCCATATGGGATCCTGGGGCGTTCAAGGCGAGGACTTTAGCTGCTAGGCCATGCCGCCGGGCCCAAAACCCACTACCTTATGACCTAATATTTTATCTGCATGTTCTGAAATTTGCATATTTTATGATGTAAAATGGCAATAATGTTATCAAGTACTTTTTTTTTTTCTCCAAATGGATTGCTGTTAGTCCCTGCCCTTAGTGTACCTTTGCTTATTTCAGAGAGTTGCAGTTGATTACTGAGTTTTACTCTGTCTCTTTCTGGACACATTCGTTCTGGCCTCTTTTCTGGTTGACTGTTTTAGGGAAGCCTTAAAAGTAAAAATCTCACTTATCTAAAAGCTCCATTTTAAAGCCATATATTAATTGTGTATTTTTGAATATATATTGGTCAAAAACAAAGACTCAAACAATTTTTCTGGGGCTAGTTAAAGTGTAAAATAACACTGCTCATCAATAAAAGCTTTTATTTGCAAAATGAAATAACGGATTGTTGAGTTTCTAGAGTAGAAATTCAAACATCTGCAAAATACACATAGTTTTGTATTTTTCTTCTCTAAGCACATTATGAATATCACTTGAGGCATGAGTGTTTCTAGGTTCTCCATTTATCCCCAAGTTACTCATTTGCCAGAGTCAGCACTTTATTTTAGGGTGAAACTTAATATTTTAGAAAATGTTGCATCAAATGTGAAATATAACAATCTTTGTAGTGCACTGTTGATAATTGTATGGTTTTTACATATTGGAGTTTTCTGTTTATGAATTTAAACTTACTTCATTTAGGACAAGGATGATATATCTTTAATAAACAATAAAATGACTTGTAATAAGACGGTTGAAGTGCCCAGGGACAGCAGAACCAAAATGTTTTCAGAACGAAAAAGGATAAATGAATGTGATCTTCAACAAGATGAACCACCAGCAAAGAAAGGTAATACCTTCAACTGGTAGCAGGAGGCTTTGAAAAGGACTAATGTCTAAACCTGTGAATAGAAAAGTTGCAAATGCTTGTCAGCGAAGTCTTAAATGTTACAGATTTTTGTACTGATATGTTATAAATTGTTTGGAGGATGGAGTATACTTAAAACTGAGCTTTTTATTTTCTTGTTTGTTGGTTTTATTTTGTATTTTGAAAGGACACAGAGAGGAGAGAAGGCAGAATTGGGCTGGGGAGTCCACACATGGGCATGGGATATTCCATCTTTGGGGTCACTCCTAAATGGCCTGAGCAGCCAGGCTGGGCCAGATTCTAATGGTCTTTCATCTCGATGGCAGGGGCCCAAGAACTTGGGTCTTTTTTGTTTGCTTTCCTTAGTGCATCAGCAGAAAGCTGAATTGCAAGTGGGACTCAAAACAGCCCTTGAATATGGAATACTGTTGTCTCAAGTGGTGACTTAAGCTACTATGCTACAATGCCAGGTCCAAAGCTTTTATCTTAATATACTCTTAAAAAAATTTTTTTTACAATATTTTATTTTATTGAAAGGCAGAGTTAAACAGAGAGAAGGGGAGACAGAGATCTTCCATTCATTGATTAATTCCCTGAAATGGCTGCAACAACTGGATTTGTACAGTGTGAAGTAAGGTCTCCCATATGAGTGCAGGAGCCCAAACACTTGGGCCAGCTTTTGCTGTTTTCCAGGCCATGAGCCGAAAGCTAGATCGAAAGTAGACTAGCTAGGACTTGAACTGGCACCCATGTAGGATGGTGGCACTGTGGGTGGAGGTTCCCTTAGTGTATGCCACAGCGCCAGCCCTTATTTTAGTATGATTTTAGATATGGTTCTATCACTTCAGCATGCTTTTAATTACCTTTTATTTCTGGGCTTATAATATTTAAAGCTCATCACTTGAGTTACATAAATAGAACTATTTCCGCCCCAGACTTTCCACTCTGTTTACTTTCTTTCTTTCTTTTAAAAAATTCATTTGTAATAAGACTTTTGAGCTAAATATTACTATAAGTAAAAGTACTTGAACTGTGTTTAAGATGGCAGGAGACATTAGAAATTGAGTGGTATTTCAAAAATATTTTTTAAGAGTGTATGGGCAAGTTTGTTGTAAAATTTAAGAAAGGCAAGTTTTTAAGATTTCAGTGTAGCTAGAATCCTTACTAAAAGGAAAAGCTTGAGAAAATAGTTAGAAAAAATGTATGCCTCCAAAGAAAGCTAAACTGTGTGAAGGTGGTGCTAGATTTTTCTTCTTGTTCTTTGAGGCTGGCCAGACTATGCAAATTATGGGTAATAAAATCTTGCCCGAAACACTTTTGTGATTATTTTTTTTTTTTATGAGATCTGAATTCATGCAAAGGATTGCCTATGATTACTGATACTCAAGAAAGCTTAGACAACTAGGTGAAGACAAAGAGCATAGATTATATTTAAAAATGTAAGTTTATAAACCTTGCTCTTTGTACATGCACTGTTGAAGCTAAAATTGGATACGTACTTCCATGAAGTGGAAGAATGAGATTCCCACATTTACATTGACTGTTGAGTGGGGTCATGCTTTCACTGTCAGCCAATCAATATTTTGAGATGGTGAACAGATTTTAATTATCAATATGTCAGGATTTAAAATTTTAAGAGGGGCCAGTGCTACATTCTAGCAGGTAAAGCCATTACCTACAGTACAGCATCCCCTCCTTCTGACCCAGCTTCCTGCTAATGTGCTTCCACATGGGAGATCTGGAAGAAGCTCCTGTCTTTGGGATGCCCCAGCCCTCTCCAGTGCCATTTGGGGGGTGTACCAGCATATGAAAAATCTCTTATCTCCCTTTCTATAACTCTGCCACACTCAAATACATTAATTAATCCTTAAAAATTTTTTTGAGGGCCTGGTGGCGCGGCCTAGCGGCTAAAGTCCTCGTCTTGAACGCAGCGGGATCCCATATGGGTGCCGGTTCTAATCTCGGCAGCTCCACTTCCCATCCAGCTCCCTGCTTGTGGCCTGGGAAAGCAGTCGAGGATGGTCCAAGGCTTTGGGACCCTGCACCCGCGTGGGAGGCCTGGAAGAGGTTCCAGGTTCCCGGCATCAGATCGGTGCCCATCGGCCCGTTGCGGCTCACTTGGGGAGTGAATCATTGGACGGAAGATCTTCCTCTCTGTCTCTCCTCCTCTGTGTATATCTGGCTGTAATTAAAAAAATGAATAAATCTTTAAAAAAAATTTTTTTTTTGAGAGGAAACAGTTATTTGCATCATTTCTAGCCCTATGTTATATAATTTGGATATATAATTATATGAAGACTTTCGTAAATGTTTATGCTTTCATTTTGCTGGCAACCCCCAACTCTCGTAAATATGTAACATAGAAAGAAATGTATTTATTTGTATATGGGATAGCAGATTTCAATTTAGAAAGCTTTTTATGATCTCAGAAATTCTGCTATATTCATCAGATTCAATACATGTATGTTCCAAAGACTAATGTCATTCTAAGAATGATGTACAGGAGTCTGAACTTGAGGATTTGAATCTCATAGCTATATAAGGTTTGACGTTTGGCTGATGTGGATTAATCAAATGTTACAAGGCTGATGGGTTTTATAATAAAACAAATTGATGTTTAATACCAAAAATATTATAGAGGTAATTGCTAGCTTCTTCCAGAAATTTGAAAATTACTAGACTACTAGTATTCAGAGTAAATACATACCATACTTACCAAATCAATATTTGGTTATGAGAATCTATAATTTAATGTCACTTGGGTTATTTGAGTTAGAGAATCACTTTTGTACATGAAGTTTAATGTGAGATTAGTGAGTGTTTCCATAGATAGGGTAAGAATAGGTTGCTGAATGTAAAACTTTAATTTATAAACATGATATTTTTTTTCTAATGTAAGTGGTGTATCCAGGCTTCAAATATATTTAGGCTTATTGTTTTTTGTTCCATTTACGTTTATTTAAGGTAAGTCAGATAAAGGGAACCTTCCATATGATGTCTTGTCTCTCTTACTGAGTTTCAAACTAAACATTAAAATAAAGAGCTGAAATGCTTAGAATGTTATAGGGGAACTCATTAAATACAAAACAATTATAAAGTATGTTTTTCAGATTCATCAGGAAGATAACAACAATGTGATGTGCTTTTTTCTTTTTTTCCCCCTTTCTTTTTAAAAAGATTTATTTATTTGAAAGGCAGAGTTGTAAAGAAAGAATGAGGAAGAAACAGAGGTCTTCCGCTAGTTCACACTCAAATGGCTGCAGTGGTTGGAGTGGGCCAGTGTTGAAGCCAAGAACCAAGAGCCTCTTTTGGGTCTTCCACGTGGGGATAGGGTCCCACATACTTGGGCTGTTCTGTGCTGCCTCTCCAGATGCAGCAGAAAGGGGTAGGGTCAGAAGAGGGACATTTGCTTCTCCAGCCAGCACCAGTAAGATGTTGGCGCTGCAGGGAGTAGCTGTACGTGCTACATCAGAGTGCTGTTTTGTAAGAATTTCAAATCATTTCTTGTAACTGTTTTTTGTCTTTGTGGATTAGTGTCTCAAACTTGTATCTGTAATTTTGGAGCATAAGTAACTCAATTCTAAGGTATTTAATGAAGTTACTAAGTAAAAGTGCAGGTGAATTCCCCGGTTAACTACTTAGTAAGACAGGGAGAGAAGATGAGAAGGACATATGTAATTGGTTGTGTCATGGCAATAGTGTGTAGAAAATTCACATAATAACATCAGACCATGACATGAAGCAGAAAAGCAGAAGAATCAGATTTATGCTTGTTTTGGAGTAATGTTATTGGGCTGTTCAACACTTACTTGACGCTTATTTTAAATGGAATTTGTGTGAATGCATAAAATAGGGGTATATATTTATTCTTCTAGAGGATTGAGAATTTCAGGATTTATTCATACTCTCTAAAATAATGTGAACAGACAGAATTTACTGTATACAGTTGGTTGAGGTAACTTGTTAAAATGAAAGTTAAGAATTAAATTTTAGAAAAATGCTATCCTAGACCCTGCATCACCCATTTCTCCAAACTGCTGGTTCCGGGAACATGCCCTCATATCCCAACACCCTGAAATGCTTCCTGAAAACCTGAGCCTTTGCCATGTGCTTCTGTCCGCACAGTGGTAGCTGGATACCTCTTTGAATTTATTTCTTTCTCTGATAGCAAATTCAATTCAGCTGTGAAAAAAAGGAATTAAACTTTAGTGGCAGAGATTTTACTTGGTAGTGTAAAATGCTTGTGTCCTATATCAAAATGCCAGGGTCAGAGCTCCTGCATTCCTGCTAATTCACATCCCAGGATGCAGAAAGTGCTAGCTTGGATAAGTGGCCACCTGCTGCCCAGCCAGGGACCCTTTTTCAGCCTGGCCCAGCCCCTGGCTGTTTCAGGCATTTGAGGGGAACCTGCGGGTGGGAGGTCTCTGTCAGTCTGTCTCCCCAACTCCTTGTGATTTAGAAGTCATGGTGGTGAGGGCGCTGCCTTTCAAATGGATAAAACAGATTTTAAAAACTTAATTTAGTTTTTGCTAATAGTGCTTCCAAAATAGGCATAGTTTATATCAATGATAACTGTTTGTATGTTAAAGACTAATAACTTTTCTTTCTAATTTTTAAAGGACCTATATTGACTAATTCAGCTATCACTGAAGAAGAAAAGAAAAGTGAAATACAATATAGCATTTCAGACGGGGGGAAAGATGTTACCTCTTTACAAGATAATGCAGAGTTGAAAACACTCTTATCTATCGCTGAACATGAACTTCAGAATGAAAAGGAAGAAAAAGCAGAATTAAATAAACTGATTGTTAATTTACAGCAAGAACTTTCTTTATCTGAAAAAAAGAGTTCAACATTAAGCATAGAAGTCCAACAAATTCAGTCAAACTATGACAGTGTGGTCGCTGAATTAGATGTACAAAAAGGTATCAATCAAGAACAGGCGGAAAAGATCATGAAATTATCAAAGGAGGTAGAAACTGCTACAAGAAACATCTCAAGTAATGTTTCACAAATAAAATTGATGCAGGCAAAAATAGATGAATTGCGTTCACTTGATTCAGTTTCTCAGATCTCAGACGTAGATTTGTTCCATCTCAGGAATTTGTCAAATGATTCTCTGGAAGAGAACCTGTCAGATACCCAGGTACACCATTTAGGCAGTGATGATTTGAACAGTAAACAGCTTAAGGAATACCGTGTTCAAGAATTCTGCAGAAGTAATTCCTTCCACACTAGCATTGAAGCTATTTGGGAAGAATGCAAAGAGATTGTGAAGACCTCTTCCCAAAAAAGCCATCAGATCCAGGAACTGGAAAAACAAGTTGAAAACTTACAGACGGAAGTAGGAAGATACCAAGATGAAAACACTAGGCTAAAAATAGAAGATCATGAAATTAAAAATCAAGGTGACCTAATAAAAGAAAAAGAAAGTATGATACAGCAGCTGAAGAAAGAATTACAAGAAAAAAATAACCATCTTGATGATCAGAAGCAGCGAGTAGTTGAAGGAGAGAAAGCACTGTCCAAACTCGCCCAGGATGTTACTCGTTATCAGGCAAAAGTAAAGGAGCTGGAAACCATCTTGGAGACTCAGAAAGATGAATGCAGGCACTCAGCCAAGTTAGAGCAGGACATGCTGGAAAAGGAGTCCATCATTTTAAAGTTAGAAGAAAATCTGAAGGATTTGCAAGCAAATCTTGAGAATTCTCTCAAAAACAGCAAAGATTTAAGTGAAAAGGAAATAAGGTTGAAAGAAGAGGTCACACAGTTAACAAGTGATCTGCAAGCTGTGACACATTCACTTCACTTAATGGAAGAAGAAAAAGAAACTAACAAGCAAGAAACAGAAAAGTAAGCTAACTTCTTCAGAGTGCTTTATAATATGCAAGGTATTAATTCTTTTTTCTTTGTAGCTGTAAACCTTGAATTGGACATCACAGTCTGATAAAGTGTAGCATGTGTAATGAGTAAAATTCTTGAGCTTTGTTCATACGATAAATCATTGGAATGAAAAATGATATGCAAAGAGTATCATTTCACATGAAATATGCTCTCAAGAACTAGGTTGTGCTTGAGACACTGGATTCTTTAGTGACTGTGTGATTCCTGGTCAATCATTGTCAAAAGGTGGTTTGTGTTTGTTTTCTAGATTGAAAGCAGAACTCTCCGCAAGCACCACCCTTGCCGAGAATCTCAGAGCAGATCTCCAGAGGAAGGACGAAGATTATGCTGAGCTAAGAGAGAAACTGAGCGATGCCAAAAGGCAGATGGAGCAAGTACAGAAAGAAGTAAGCTCCTCAAAAAGTCTCGCCTTTCACTTTATCATAATAAAGGTCACTGCCCCTATGTAGCAAGTTCAGACACTAATCTTAGGATTAAAAGTTTACTACCTTCATAATTAGTATCTAACATTGCTAATTGCTTCCTCTGTCCTTCTTCCTGTAAGAAATGAAACCATCTTATACTGTCTTCTCACTTAATACTACATCCTCGCTGTCATTCCATATCAGTATATAATGAATTTGCAAATCAATCCTCTGTAGTTACAGTATACATATTCACAATTAATATGTTGTTGGGCAATTTAGGCAGTTCTCATGCTTATGCTGACACAAATTATGCAGTATCATAATTTTGAACATTGACAAATGTTTGATTGACAAACAAATGTTTGAACATTGACAAATTTCTAGAAGTGGAAGATATGGGACACTTGTTTGCACCTTTGTAATTTCCATATTTATTATCCTTCTTAGAGAGTATACCAGTTTACTTTCCACATCCACACATAAAAATATGAGTGTTAAATTTTTTTTATAATTTGTGTCTACAACAGTAGCATTTCATTCCTTTTGTTAATTTAGTAGATAAGTTGTATTTCACTATACTTCTAATTTGGAATTCTTTAGTTTTGAGTGATCATCTGTTAAGATTTTTTTTTTTTTTTAATCTTAAAACTCAGTTACAGAAAAAGGAAAACACAGAGATTTCCTCCTTTTGCTGCTTTATTTACCAAATGACTGTGATGGCCAGTGCTGGTCTGTGCAGCTCTCGCACGCAGGTGTGAGTGGCCCGTACGCTTGGGCCGTTGTCTACTGCTTTGCCCAGGTCATTGATTGGATCAGAAAGGGAGCAACTAGGACAGCATTGCTGCTTTACCTGTTGCACCACATTGCCAGTCTGGAGTGTACAGTTTGTGTTTAAAGGCTTTTTTTTTCCTATAAGCTACTTTCATGTCCTTTTTTTTTAAAGATTTATTTTCATTTATCTATTTATTTTTTATTGAAGATTTATTAATTTTTATTACAAAATCAGATATACAGAGAGGAGGAGAGATAGAGAGGAAGATCTTCCGTCCGATGATTCACTCCCCAAGTGAGCCGCAACGGGCCGGTGCGCGCCGATCCGAAGCTGGGAGCCCGGAACCTCCTCCAGGTCTCCCATGCGGGTGCAGGGTCCCAAAGCATTGGGCTGTCTTCAACTGCTTTCCCAGGCCACAAGCAGGGAGCTGGATGGGAAGTGAACTTGTCGGGATTAGAACCGGCGCCCATATGGTATCCCGGCGCATTCAAGACGAGGACCTTAGCCACTAGGCTATCATGCCAGGCCCGTATCTATTTATTTATATAGAGGAGAGACATAGATCTTTTATCTGCTGATTCACTCCTCAAATGGCCATAACAGCCAGAGCTGAACCATTTCAAAGCCAGTGGCTTTATGGCCAAAGTAATAGCTCATGGACTTCATCCTCATCTTGCAAGCACTGGGATCCCATATGGGTGCCGATCACGTCCCGGCTGCTTCACTTCCCATCCAGCTCCCTGCCTCTAACCTGGAAAGCAGTGGAGAGTAACCCAAAGCCTTGGGACCCAGCATCCACATGGGAGACCTTCTTGAGGCTCCTGGCTTTAGATCAGCCTTTAGATCAGCTCAGCTCCAGCTATGGCAGCTGTTTGGGGAGTGAACCAGCAGATAGAAGATCTTTTTCCTATTTGTACTTTATAAGTCTGTCTTTTCTATACAAATAAACAAATCTTTAAAAAAAAAAAAAGCTAGGAGCTTCTTCTGGATCTCCATGGGGTTCAGGGGCCCAAGAACTTGAGCCATCCTCTTCTGCTTTCCTAGGTTACAAATAGGGAGCTTGATTAGAAGTGGAACAACCAGGACCTGAACCTGTGTCCCTATGGCACCAGCTTCACAGACAGAGGACTAGTGCACTAGGCTTCTATGCCAGCCCCCGTATTCTTTACCTTTAATTTTGGGTTGTTTCATTTTTTGTACTTACTACATAGAAAGAAATTAGCTTTTGGGAGATTCCGCCCCCCCAATTGCCTGTTTTCTTTTTCTTGGTTTTGGTTATAGGTGGTTTGTTTTGTTTGTTTTCTCTCTGTAGGACAGATTTTGATTTTCTTAACTTTAACCTTTTAATTCATATTTTATGATTGCTTGATTTTTATGTTATACTTTGACCTTCCCAAAAGACAAGGGCATTTTTTAGGATTATTTATTTATTTATGTTGAGTTAATTTGAATTCTTTTCACTGTTGTGTAATTATGACACAGTTTATCAATTGACAACCGTTTAATGTTAGCATTGTTTCTAAGGGCAAAAAATTCCCTGGATTAAGATATTATAACTGCTGCTGGTGTAGGCTGATTCTCCACCTCATGCTAGCATCCCGAATGGTTGCCAGCTTGTGTCCCAGCTGCTCCACTTCTGATCCAGCTGCCTGTTTGTGGCCTGGGAAAGCAGAGTAGGATGACCCAAGTCCTTGTTCCCATATGTCCTTGGGGGAGACCTGGAAGAAGGCTCTTGGGGGAATGAACCAGTGGATGGAGGATTTGTCTCTCCCTTCCCTGTAATATTGACTTCCAAGTAAACAAATAAATAAATAAATAAATAAAAAGAAGATCATTATGTTTGAGTATAATGATCATCAGCATGTGTTACAAGCATTGTGCAATTGATTTGTGTATACATGGAGCCATTCCCAATTTTTAAAAAGTGGCTTCTCTTCCCAATTAGAATTTCTTCCATTGTAAAACAATATCAGAGTTTTTTTAATGTTTAAACGTGGAAGTTCTTTCTTCGTATCTCGACTGCCACTGACTTTTTGATTGTTCATTTCTCTTTGTGTACATTCAGTGTAATGTATGTGTGAATATAGCTGATGTGGATACTTGTATATCGTCGTAAATTTTAAGTATTGCTTTTGAATTTATTTGTGAGGTCTTTTGATACTGCTATAAGAGTGTCTTACAGAAAAGTACTTAACATTATTCTAAAGATAGATATGAAGAATATTCTCTGTTTCTCAAATAACAGTATTATTATCTGTAGCAAGCAAGTCTGGGCCAGTTAATATTTCTTGGTTGATATATATTAGCTCTTAATGGGTATAGGCACCATGCTTAACTTCTGTTTTTTGGAGAAGGAAACATATGTGGATAGGTATAACTACACCAAGTTCCTTAGGCCAGTTCTGAGTGCAGATTTGTGAACTAATGCACAGTGTCTGATTTCTTTTAACGAGTTTGTAGAATTATGTTATCTGTAATTCTAAAAATTAGTTGACTTTCAGGAGCACGTTTTACTTTTGTAATTGTCACATTTTTATTTTGTAGATGCCATGAGTAAGTTTCAAAGTATTCCTTACTTTTTATAAAATTATTTATTTTAAAGGAAGAGTTACAGAGAGGCAGAGAAAGAGATCTTCTGTCTCCTGTCTCATTCCCTAAATGGCTACAGATGGCCACTGCTGGGCCAGCTGAAGTCAGGAGCGTGGAATTCCATCCAGGTTTCCCATGTGGATGGCATGGTTCCAACTTCTGCTTTCCCAGACACAGAAGTAAGGGGGATGAATGAGTAGAAGTGAAGCAGCCAGCACTCTGTTCAGTGCTCAGATGGAATACCGTCATTTTGGTGGTGGCTTAACTTACATTGTCACAGCTCTGAAGTATCTCTTTAATTACTAGAGATTTTGCCCTAGAGGATTGCTATTCTTTTTTGCCATAACTTTTTCTATTCCATGCAACTATTGCAGTGGTTTTTTTTGGGGGGGAGTACCTATAAAACTTGACATTTGATATTTTGAATATTTGATCAAGTTGTCATGAGTTTTCCACAATTAAAAGCTCTCAGCATTGAACTATTCATAAACATTACTTTGTAGGTATCTGTAATGCGTGATGAGGAGAAATTACTGAGGGTTAAAATTAATGAACTGGAAAAAAAGAAAAATCAGTGTTCTCAGGAAATAGATATGAAACAGCGAACCATTCAACAACTCAAGGTAACAGCTATTGTTAAAGATGGCTTCAGTGCGTTGTTACATTTTAGTGTCTAATAGAATTATATATTTGTTTTTAAATAAATTCTCTTTTGGCCTTTTCTGGAATTAAAAAAACAATGATTTAAGTTTATAATGTCTTGCTCCTAACAAAGAGAATGTGAAAAAGAAAAAAAAAATCCTAATTTTACTGTAAAAAGAGCTAGCAAATACCGTGTTAACTGTTTCATAATAACATTGTCAATAGCAAGTCTTGTTGATGCTGGTGCTTCCTGACTTGACACATGCAGAAGAGCACATTGAGGCAGAAGGGCACATCTCCTGTGGTATTCTTCCCCAGAGTTCAGCCTCAGGGTGTTGTGAGAAAACATTCCACATACCGTTCTGAGGGTCTCTGCATGATCCCTTATCGATAGAAAGTGGACAAAGAGGAGCGATTACAGATGGAGACATGATGACTGAGTGCAAAGTGTCATTACTCGTCTTCCATCAAGGTTAATTTCTTGAGTTTTTGGTAAATATACTGTGGTAATATGGTGTTGAGGTCAATTTCTTAATTTTTGATAAACATTCCATGAGAGTATGTTGGGCAACTGAATTTGTGTTTTGTAAAAATTTGTGTGCCATCTTTGCAACTCTTCTCAAATTCTAAAAACTAACTTAAGATAAAGATAAAAATTGGTCTAGTCTTTCTCAAAATTCTTTTTAGTATTATATCTGGCAAGCAAAATCTGTTATAAATGATTATAGTAAGGTTAATGCTGATTAAGTGGATATAAGGTAACAATAAAGAAATTGATTTGTTGTATACTTTCAAATTAGGCTTTTAAGTGGGAAAAACTAATGAGTGTTTAAGTTTAAAGACATAAATTTAGTTCTTACTGAAACAATCCTATTAATCTATATTTTCATAATAGAATTTACAGATTTCTAGATATTGTAATGATCAAGAGTCTTGAAGTGAGGAGATAGTGATGAAGTTACTTGATTAGAAGTAAGGTTAACTTAGAACTGAAGATTTCCAGTCTCCATGATTTAATTTTACCTTTTGAAGTTCTTGATGTTTTTCAGTACTTGCAACTACTTTCCAGTAGAGGAGGCAGGGAGGCCCTTTGCATTTTGAATTTACCGATGGGGAGTTTTTAAATGCTCGTCCTTATTTTAGGCTAAGTATATAGTAGAATTCCATTTTCTCCATCCTTCTTTTTTCTCCAAGGTGAAAGAAACTTGGAAGCTTGAGGCTTAGTTAACCTTGGTTACTATTTATACTCATTTGGAGCCCTGTTCTCAAGTCCTGCCACTAAGTATTATTGTGTGTTGGAGTTGCATTTGTGTTTAATTAATATTCTTTTATTTTCTAGGAGCAACTAAGTAATCAGAAAGCAGAAGAAGTGTTACAACAATATGAGAAAGTATGCAAAGGTCAGGAACAAATTTTTTTTTTATGAATGTAATTGGAAAATAGATAATAGTTACCTTTGAAAATTCTGAATTAAAGTCAGGATAGCGTAACGTCATCAAGGGAAAAGCAGTCATTCTAATGAATAGCTTACCAACTTACTCGCTTTACTCTGAAATTTCAGACTTTGATTACTAATCTATTTCCCTTTTTATGACTTCCTACATGTTCTCAAGTATCATACTTAAAGGTTTCTCGAGTGCTTCTTAAGGTGTTATAGTTCTTATTGATGCCTTACCCTGTTGGTTAAGCATTTGATCACTCGCTCATTGTTTTAAGGATTTATTTACTTGAAAGGCAGAGTTGCAGGGAGTTGGGGGAAAAACAGAGAGAGATCGTTCATTCAATGGCTCACTCTCCATGTGGCCTCAGTGGGTCGGGTTGGTCCAGACTGAAGTCATTGCTTCTTCCTACTCATCCCCGTGGTGCGAGAGCCCCAGCACGTGACCGTGTCCTGCTGCTTTCCCAGGTGCACAAGGAGCAGCTGCATCTCAAAGCAGTGATCTGGAATGCTAGCACCTTGGGTGGTGACCACGATAATTTATCTGATTGTGATGGCCAGGATGAGATTATTGTCTCAGCCTGCTTTACTTAACTTTAGCTTTCATTTTAATTGTGTATTCAGATTGTTTGCTGAAATGAAGTATACATCCCTGAAGACATTGACTAATGCAATGGTTATTTTTTGCCTTCATTTCTAGTTTGCTACCTTCAAGTAATTTAGAAGTTATCATCATTGATGTTCTGAAGCTTTATTTTTTCTTTTAGCAGATAGTCCATAGAGAGAATTCTAAGAATATAATGATTCTCTTTTCTTCCTTCTCTCCTTCTCTGGGACTTTCTTAATTGGTAGAGCTGTCTGTCTCTCCAACTGTAAGGAGTTATTCCAATATCCTTCCCTGGACCCAGCACCATTCCTTGTTCCTCACAGCTCATGAAGTTCGCGCCGGTCCAGCCTTCCACCACTCAGATGTAACCTGGCATTCCACCTGAATCCCACCCCAATCTTCCAGCCCCCTCCCCAACTCCGCCCACTCGCCAATCATCCCTAGGCATTCACCTGCAGGCGCCAATCCCCTGGGGGCCTGGCCTCAATCCCTCCCAATCCCCACCCCCTACACCTGGCTGACAAAAAGGCCCCCCCCAGGTGCGGCTCTCTCTCTTATCCCTCCTTCTCTGGTCTCTGTCTCTGCTCTCTCTCCTCTCCCCTTCTTGCTTGATTTTCACCACCTCTACCCTGTTCCTGCCCCGTTGGAATAAACCTCCTAAGATACCTCATTGCATCTGGTGTGTTTCAGCTCACGGTAAAGAACCAGGTTGTGGGAATTAGCTGCGCGTAATAATATCGTATGAACTAGAACTCTCCCAATCTTTTTAAATAACTAACACCAACTATACATTTTTTTGTAATCCAGTAGCTTATGAGTTTGCATATACAGCATAAGAGGAAAGACATTAGTAAATTTTAACAAATAATATGATCTTATTATATTTGCAAATCATACTTTTTGAAATGAAGGATTATTTATATAATAATACCAAGATGACTTTAATCCTAGGAGGAATTTTGATATAATAGTACTACTGGCAGCTTACATTATTGGAAAGGATACTGGAAATTATTAATATAATTATTTCTTATTGTTTTAAGTTTGCATTGTGTATAGTTTTTTTTTTTTTTAAGATTTATCTATTTACTTGAAAGAGTTACGGAGAGAGGAAGAGACAGATAGAGTGCTTTTCTGTCTGGCAGTTTGTTCCCTAGATATTCATGTGGGCCAGGCTGAATGCAGGAGCCAGGAGCTTCCAGAGTTGCCCATGTAGGAGCAGGGGCCAAGCACTGGGACCATCTTGAGCCACTTTTCCAGGCTTTTAGCAGGAAGCTGTATCAGAAGTTGAGTATGCAAGACAAGACCTGATGCTCATGTGGAATGCTGGTATTGTAGGAGGTGGCTTTCTATGCAACACCACAGCACTGCACCTCCGTTGTGTACATTGTGAGACAGCAGTCTTTTGGAATGTCTTTCATTAGAAACAGCTTGAGTTTGAGCTATCTACTTTAATAATTTTATTACTGCTGACATTAGTAGTAGTGATCAAAAATTTTCTGAAATAAACCCTTCTGTTGTGTTCTATCACAAGAAGCAGCAGCCTCACTTTTCCTCTTCATCTGTGTACTAAGATAGAGTTACGTATAAGTCATTTAATTTTCTTTTTTTTTTGTTTTTTTTTTAAGTTTTCTTTTTTATTATTATTATTTTTTTAAAAGATTTATTTTATTTTTATTACAAAGTCAGATATACTGAGAGGAGGAGAGATAGAGAGGAAGTGGAGCCACCGGGATTAGAACCAGTGGCCATATGGGATCAAGGCGAGGACCTTAGCCACTAGGCCACGCTGCCGAGCCCAGTCATTTAATTTTCAAGGACTAGAAACAATTTCGGTAAGGTTAGTTGCTCTGTGATGTCTGAGGCACTGCTTATGAAAACCAGACATAATAAAATATTTGAATTTTAATTTTTTATAAGGATAATAATTATCATTTTACTAAATAGATCAAGTTGGGATTGGACATTTTTTAGTTTTAGCAGGTAATGGATTGAGTACAAACGTGAGCTCTAAAGATATGTGTTTAGTCAAATAGAGTTGTTTCAAAGCTCTGAGATTAATTTTATGTGGGGAAATTGCTTTTCTATATATATATATCCATGCATTTTTTTGTGGTCATCCAAGCATCTATTTCTATATCAGATAAATGATAAGTGCATCATATATGCCAGTTGTGTTTTAGCAATTGTGGTTGTAGTTGTGAAAGAAAAGATTCTATTTGGAACTCATGTTTTAGTTAGAGTGTATTTAATCTTAGAAAAAAACAAAAAAACAAAAATTGGATGCTATTAATTTTTGGAATGTTCTTCCTGAATGTATAGATCTCAATGTGAAAGAAAAAATAATTGAAGATATGCGAATGACCCTGGAAGAACAGGAGCAGACTCAGGTAGAACAAGAACAGGTGCTGGAGGCCAAGCTGGAAGAAGCTGAAAGTCTGGCCACAGGTAAAACAATATTGCTCAGATATCTCAACTTTTTGTGTGAGACAGAGAGACATAGAGATAGACAAACAAAGGGAAGAGAGCTTCCATCCGGTCGTTCACTCCCCATATGCCCACAGCAGCCATGATTGGGTGAGGGTGGAAGCTGGGAGACAGGTCTCATGTTGGGGGCAGGAACCCAGCCATGCCTGCCACTGCTGGCATTGCTAAGAAGCTGCGTCAGGAGCCAAGGCTGGAAGGGAATCCAGCACTCTGATGCACACATTTTAACTGTGTCACTAAACACTTCACCCTATTTTCTTGTCTTTTTGGTTTTTGGGTTTTTTTTTTTTTAAAGATTTCTTTCCATTTTAAAATAGAGCATTTATAATAGTTCATAATGAAAAAGTATTGGATGAATTTCTTGAATGTCTTGTCATTTTCTGCTGTGATAAATATTGTTTTATCAAAAAATTGTATCTAAGATTATATTACAGGAATATTACAGTAATAACTTGTGAACTGTAACTTGTAAATTATATATACCCAGATATTAAGAACAAGCTTTTCAACTGATTTTCACCTCTGTTTAGCTTTTAACATTATATTGTATGTTCATCTCAATAAGTACTCTGGTTTGACTGCTTTGAAAATACAGTTGGGATTTATCTAGAATATGTGGGAAAGCATAAACCTATTTGCTACTAATGAAATTATATGTGATTCTTGTAGAAAAGACTGGTGATTTAGAATTAGGAAATTGCCTATACCATGTAATCTTGGTAGGACATTTGTGATGACCTGGCCACTTGTTCCCCGTTTTTAAATGTGGTCAGTGGCGGAAATCTCATCTGTACTGTTATATTTTAAAGAGTATTAGATGAGTTGATCAGAAGTGATTTATAAAACATAAAACTGTGGTGGATGAAATTGTGCTGCTGCCTGCCTGCCTCTCCTACTTTGTTACACACTTCTAAGAGCTTGGCACAGTCTCTTCTTCTTTTTTTTTTTTTTTTTTTTTTTTTTTGAGGATTGCATGAGTTATCATACATAGTTAAGACCAATATGAATTTCTGCTGTGTATTTGGAAAATTATTTATTGAGTTCCTGAAAGATCTTTGTAGTTCCTCTTCAATAAGAATTTGATAAGAATATTCTTAGAAGTCTAGCTGTTATAATAGTCTCAGTTCCATCTTGGTGTGTGTTGTTCTGAGCTTTTCCAATTTTTTTGCTGTATCCATGTCACTTTTATCTCCATGTGCTGTGGCTTTGGCCTGTACTTTAACAAGTAACGTTGTATCTTTAAAACCAGAATTGGAAAAATGGAAGGAAAAATGCAAGGAAATGGAAAACAAATGTAATCCAAGTTCAGATAAAAACCTTGAGGATTCAGATATTTGCAAAAAACTCAGAAAGCTTCAAGATGAGTTACAGGTAAGGTTTCATGTATTTGTGTATCTGTCAGTAAGAGGATAATTCATTATTTAGGAATGATTTTGAAAATGTGTCTGCATCTAAGTGACTAAGTTCAGACTGTATATGGTCAGTGAAAAATTTTACAATTACTTATGTCAATTATGTGTATGTGTATATATATACATATATATAATTTTTAAATGATTGATTTATTTGAAAGGCAGAGTTACAGAGAGATATTCTGTTTGCTGGTTCGCTCACCCAAATGGCTGTAGTTAGCTAGGACTGAATCAGGCCAAAGCCAGCAGCTTCATCCCTGTCCCACGTTGGGGACACTGGCCCAAATACTTGGGCCATCATCTCCTGTCCCGGGTGCATTAGCAGAGAGCTGGATTGAAAGTGGAATAGCCAAGTCTTACTGGCTCCCACACGTGATGTCTGAACTACAGGCTGCTCCACCATAAGGCTGGCCCACAGTTAATTATATGCTCTTTCTGTTGTGAAAATCCAAAAGCAGCTAGAGGAAAGCAATTATATCATTAATTATGGAAAATAACATACCAAGTATATTGAAAAAATTCATGTTAAGAAGTAATGGTGGGCCTGGCGCGGTAGCCTAGCAACTAAAGTCCTCGCCTTGAATGTGCTGGGATCCCATATAGGTTCCAGTTCTAATCCTAGCAGCCCTGCTTCCCATCCAGCTCCCTGCTTGTGCCCTGGGAAAGCAGTCGAGGACGGCCCTAAGCCTTGGGACCCTGCACCTGCGTGGGAGACTTGGAAAAAGCTCCTGGCTCCTGGCTTCGTATCAGCACAGCACTGGCTGTTGCGCTCACTTGGGAAGTGAACCATCAGACGGAAGATCTTCCTCTCTCTCTTCCTCTCTGTATACTGACTTTGCAATAAAAAAAATAAAATAAATCTTTAAAAAAGCAGTATTGGTATATCTATACCATTTCTAATCTAAAACGATGTGATGTCTTAGATTTGTAATACTGCAATGGAGTGCCATAGTTCATCTAATATAGTGCTTGTGAAAGTTTTTAAAGGGATCTTTGATGCTACTTGAAATGAAGTTCTACTTGAATTTTTTTGGTTTATAAAGTTCGACACTTGTAAAAATACAAAGGATTTATGGAACACAGTTTAAATAGCCATGAACAGCCGTGTCCTCTGTCTAGCTGTTCTGAATGTTCCTCCTATTAACATAAGCATATTTTTTGCTCTTCTGACTACCTAATATTTTATTTATTGAACTGTATCATTAAAAACGACCACCACGAATAATATCTGCTTTTCCCCTGGGGTATAGGAAATCTTTAGTCACTATAGTTCTTGCAGAAACTTACATTGTTTTTTTAGGCTCACTGATGACATAGTTTTCACCTGGAGTTTACAGCAATGACACTTTGAAATGGGAACACTGTTTAAGATAGTAAACGAGTACATGCCTCTTTGTAAAATCTGAAATGAATGCTGTTCGTGACATTTAAAGAAAAACAGTTATTTTATAGTTTTAAAAACGTAGAAAATGATGGTTTGCATGAACATTTCAGAAATACAAAAATTTATTGGCTGTTTAACAAGTGGTGGTAACTTGTGCCATTTAATGTTTATAGGAGACTGAACAAAAATATGAAGCTGATCGAAAGAAATGGTTAGAAGAAAAAACACTGCTTATCAATCAAGCGAAAGAAGCTGAGCACCTACGCAACAGAGAGATGAAGAAATACGCTGAAGACCGGGAACGTTGCTTAAAGCAGCAAAATGAAGTGGTCAGTAACGATTGTATTTTTAGTGTGTTACATTTGCTTTCTCTGGCATTAATTCCTGAGATTCTTCTCATTGACTGCATCTTTGCCTTTGTTCATTTGCTTTAAGGAAGATTTTCTATTTGTCACTTAATCTCTCTGCCATATCTTATCTTGGCTTTCACTTAGGTTCCCTTTTTTTTTTTAAGGGTTTATTTATTTAGTTTTTGAAACTTAGAGTGCAGAGACTGGGAGAGACAGAGTCTTCCTTCCTCTGGTTCACTCCTCAAATGACTGGAAAGGCTGGAACCAAGCCAACCTGAAGCCAGGAGCTTTTTCTGGGTCTCCTGTGTGGGTGTAAGGGCCATAGGCCTTGGGCCCTCTTCCTCTGCTGTCCTGGGCAGGGTGCTGAATGGGAAGTGCAGATTTACTCTGCGGGTCTTGGGGAGGAGAGCAACCAAAATGAAATGAGGCTACAGTGCTCTCGTGGGCTACTGACAAAAGCTTATGTCCAAGGAACCAGTTTTTATGCATCCAGCAAAACGATAGTTCCAACACAGCTCAGACTTAGGCCATGTCTGTAAGCAGGGTGTTCAATGAAAGCTAAGAAGGCAGCTTGATGAAAGCATTGTTGAAATGGGGAGTATATAAGGAGCACCCTCTGTCCTTGGATAGCTGACTAAGCAGAGCACAGATGTTAGCTGCTTCTAACATTGAATATTGGACAGCTGGCCAAATTTAATGGAGGGAAACTTTGTGTTTTATGTACTAAATTCCAAACTGCTTGTATTCTGCTTCAGAAACCACGCTCCTGCCTTTTAACAGTTTTTTTTTTCTCCCACCCTAGGTATGTTGCAGTAAAGTTAGCTCCACTTGTCTAAGTTGCTGAGGAGGGTGTGTTGGTCTTTGATCTTTGATGTAAATGCCAGTGAGCACAGATCAGTCAACTGGCCATGTTCTTGGGCTGGCAAAGCAAAAGAGTAGTCACAGTGGGTCTGTGTGGGCCGGCCACGTGTAACTGTGCAGCCCGTCCTGTCTTAAGAAGCTGAGGCTGCAATGGGTGGAAGCCCTTGGTTAGAGATTCTGTTCTTTCTGAACCTTCCTCAGTGCTCGATCTTGTGTCCTGGGATGTAAGTGAACTTCCTTTGCATCCATTAAAAAATAAACTTTCCCCCTTGTTTTTAAGTCATTTGACGCACAGGAAAGTTACAAAATTGGTGCAGACACGTCTTTCTGTCTCTCACCCAACTTTTACTGATGCTAGCATCTTACATAAATACAGTGATCAGAGCAAATGATATTTTTTATAATTCTGTTGGCTAAAGTTGAGACCTTATTCGCATTTCACCAGTTTCCCCTGGGGGTCCTGGAATTAATCCAGGGTCATTTTTCTATTCTATTCACTTTTTTGCGTGTTAATTTGCAAGTCCTATGAGACTAACACTTGTGATCATTACAGCTCTGCAGTGGTAGCCTGTCTCTTTTTGTGTGCCGACTCCCTGTGATTGGAGTTGTCTCCAAGAAGTATTGGATTGAACAGTGTTGATACTGACCCATCAAGCCTTCCAGGTCAACAATAACAAATAATTGTAAAAAAAAAAAATAAAATAAGGAGAGAGAGAGACTCTGGACAGTTGCAGTTATTCCAGTTCTAAACCAGTTCTAAACTGTTCTGGTTAGTGGCTCCTCTAGCAGCAATACTAGCAAGTAAACCTAGTTTTTACTTACTCAAAAATTTCTATATGCATTAGTAGGAAGCTGGATTAGAAGTGGAGCAGCAGGAACTCAAGGCATTCTGAATAACGGATGCCAGCATCAGAAGCAGAATTTAACTCAGTGGACCACAGCATCAGCCTATACACCTGATTTTTACTTTTCAGTTGTGGGAAAAGTGGACTTGCTGCTTATTGTCATAATTAAGTTACATGATATATGAGAAATAGTTTTTCTTTTTGTAATTTTAGAACTTTTTTTGGGCCCAGTGCAACGGCTCGATGGCTAAATCCTCGCCTTGCTTGTGTTGGGGTCCACATAGGCAATGGTTCATTTCCCAGTTGTTCCACTTTCCATCCAGCTCCTCGTTTGTGGCCACAGAAAGCAGCAGAAGGTGGCCCAGAGCCTTGGGACCCTTTACCCATATGGGAAACCTGGAAGAGGTTCCTAGTTCTTGGCTTTGGGTGGTTTGAGCTCTGGCTTTTGTGTTCACTTGGGGAGTGAATCAGTGGACTGGTTCTAAGATTTTGGGCCATCCTCTGCTGTTTTCCCAGGCCACAAGTGGAGAGCTGGATGGGAAGTGGAGAAGCTGGGACAAACCGGTGTTTATGTGGGCCTCTAGAGGTCAGGGCTTCTTGGCTTCAGCCTGGATAATCTTTGGTCCGGTTGGTCGTTTTGGGAGTAAACCAACAGATGGAAGATCCTCCGATCTCTTCCTCTGTCACTTTGCCTTTCGAAATAAATGAATAAATCTTAAAAGAAAAATCTAGTTTGTTTATTGAAAGAAATTTCAAAGAATTTGCTTTATGGAATGAGGTGGGATAAGAATAAGTGTAGCATGTGGTTAGTTTATGTGATAGCTATGTATTTTGTTTTATAGGTAAACATTTTATCTGGACTAAACAAGTTAGTTTGTTAGGTATTATCTTCACAGTTCTAGTTGTGATAATATGTATAACAAATTTCTGAATATTTTTTGATTTGTTAGATTTGATGATTTATTTTAACATATTTTCTTTTTTTCCTCCTTAGGAAATACTTACAGCACAGCTGGAAGAGAAAAATATTAACCTTCAAAAATGGCGAGAAGAACGGGACCAGTTGGTTGCAGCTTTAGAAATACAGCTGAAAGCCTTGATCTCCAGCAACATAGAGAAAGACAGTGAAATTCAACGATTAAAAGTGATGACATCAGCGGTTTCTAAAACAACAGTCAGTAGACTCTTGTTCTTTTTTCTGTTTTTAGTGAACATAGAAAATGCCAAAATCATATAATGAACTTGCAGAGAAAAAAAAATTCTCAGTAGGCCAAGGAGTCATCACAGGTTGACTAGTTGTAATATTTTTCATCAATCGTGAGCTTTCACTTGTCAGTGACTTGGCACTATATGCAGTATTTTGTTGATGTATTTTGAGTAATTGGGAAATGAACAATTTGTGATCTCAGCCCTAGGGTGTCTTTAAAAGTTAGAAGTGTGACTCCACCCATCAGCTATCGGTGATGTTCAGATAGTTGAGTCTGCTCTTGACTTCGGTGTGCATAAGCACAGATTGTTGTGAAGGCAAACACAGCAACGGAGAGCATCAGGGGTCATGTAGCAGTTCCTCTGTAGCATTATGTTGGATTGAGAATCCTGAAGGAAGAGGACTGCTTTCTGCCACATCGCTTCTCAGTAAATCTAACCAGTTAAGCTGATGCCAGTTTGCCAGAATAAAAGATATGAGGGAAATTGTGTGTGTGTGTGTGTGTGTGTGTGTGTGTGTGTGTGTGTGTGTATGAGATATTGAAAGACTTAAAGATACTGAGAGGTAAGATTGCGTCTCCAGAAGGAGCAATATCATGTTATGTAAATAACAAATAGCAGAAAGGCAGAAAAGCTAGGTACCAGCTCTCGTCCAAACGGCTTGGCCAGCTTTAGGGGAAAACTGCCAATTAACATTTGTAACAGAATTAGGAAATTAATCCAGGCATTATGAAACAGTAATTTTTCACTAAAATAAGTACATACAAGTTGTTTTCTCATGAATAAGTCAGTAGAATCTATCTTATTTGGTAGTAATGCATAGCTGGCATTAGAGGTAAATTTAACTTGATTTTAACGACTGTGGTAAGAGTTACCTTGTAATTTGTCAACTGACAGAAAATATGGTGAAGACTGTCCTATGAGAAAGATTTACTTGTCATTATGGTCTTTTTCACTCTGCTGCTGTAGTTGAGTTCCCAAAAATCTTATAGGTTTCAAAATGGTATTATCAGAAGTAATTGTTAAAAATCAAATTCCAGGGCCCAGCACAGTAGCCTAGTGGCTAAAGTCCTCACCTTGCATGCACCAAGATCCCTTATGGATGCAGGTTCTATTCCTGTTGACCCCACTCCCCATCCAGCTCCCTGCTTCTGACCTGGGAAAGCAGTGAATTTATCTATATGTGTGTGTGTGTATATATATATATATATATATATATATATATATATTTAAAGATTTATTTATTTTTATTGGAAAGGCAGATTTACAGAGAATAGGAGAGATGGAGAGAAAGATCTTTCATCCACTGGTTTACTCCCCAAGTGGCCATAATGGCTGGAACTGGGCTGATCCGAAGCCAGGAACCAGGAATTTCTTTTGTGTCTCCCATACAGGTGTAGGGTCCCAAGGATTTGGGCTGTCCTCTGTTGCTTTCTCAGGCTATAAGCAGGGAATTCGATGGGAAGTGGAGCAGCCGTGACATGAACATATGGGATCCTAGCGCTTGAAGGTGGAGGATTAGCCACTTGAGCTATTGCTCCAGGCTCAGGTTTGATATTCTTTATGTGAATTGTTTTTAATGTATTTTCAGATTAACAGTGGCTTGTTGCTTTAATATTTCTTTATAGGAGAATCAAACCGTGGATACCCTACCCACAGATAGTTCAGCTGATCCTTGCGAAGTTGACACTGAACCTCAGTCAGCAGGTTTTAAAGTTTCTGGGACAGCAGCAGAGGTGAGTATCAGGTGGCACTGTCTGCTGTTTAGTTATTTACTCAGCATTAATGAATGCTTGCCAGCGTATTGGAGTTTATTGTTTGAGGTTGCTTACTGCACAGTTTCTAAGTTAGTTGTGCGAAGAGATTTTTGAGGAAAGGTAAAATTCTTTTGGGAAACTAGACCACCAAGCAAAGTTAATCTTGTCTGAGAAACAGATCTGTTAGTGTGAATAAATTTGATGATCAGTAATTGAAAATTCCACCAAAGATAAAAGTTTCTTCAATAAAACATTGTCTTTTATTATTATTATTATTTTTGTTTTTAGACTTATATTTATTTGAAAAGCAGTGTTATGGGAGGAGAGAAAGAAGCAGAGAGAGATCTTCCATCCTCTGACCATTGCCCAAATGGCTACAGTGGCCAGTGCTGGGCCAGTCCGAAGCCCAGAGCCAGGAGCTCTGTTTGGGTCTCCTGCAGACACCCAAGCACTGGCCCATCCACTGCTTTCCCAGCTGCATACCAGGGAGCTGGATTGGGAGAGGAGTAGCTGGGACTTGAACTGGTGCCTATGGGGGATGCTGCCTCCACTGGCATCAACTGTACCTGCTTGCCGCAGCAGCATCTTGTAAAACACTGATATACTGTGTCTTGAAGTTGTATGTTATAACTCTATCATCAACCTTCAGTAACTCACTGAGAATTCCCTTGATTTATGTTCAATTTAGAGTTCTGTGAATAACCTTGAAGTGTATAGAGGTTCTCATTAAATACGAATTAGCTCTGTGTTACTAAAAGATTTTAAGGTAAAATCACTTTAATAATTATTCACCATGTTTATTGGGAGCACTCCCTGTTTGGAAATGAGGATGTACAGTCATCAAGGAATAAGAAATCTAATAAGACAGATGTGTCAATGGCAAACTGGATCATAAAAACGAAAAGAGGCTGAGTGAGGGAGGGAGAAGGGAAGAGAAGGATATTTGCATATGCCAAGATAACATGAGCCATTCCTTTTTTCTGGCCTTTCCTTGATTGTTCTTGTGGAAAATCTCAATATGAATCTGTAAATTTTTTTAATCTGTGAACAAGGTTTGATTCTCATTTGCATGAAGTCATACATCATAAAATTTTTTTTAACCCTAAGTATATATTTTCCTAAAACTTTTTAATTTCAGTTTCCCATTAGTAATTCTAGAAGTTGCTGTATATTTCACAGTTTTGGAGAATCTTATAATGCTGCCTTCTGTTTTTACCTTCATAAACTCAGCATGCTGAACTTGGCTGAAAACGCAAAATGACTGCTCTTAGCATGTGACTTCTGTGGGCATGATCTCTCTGCGTACAGTGGCAGGATTCTAAGATGGAGCATTGGGCAGTGAGGGAGTGTCCTGAGCCTTAGCATTCCCAGAGAAAGGAAAGAGCCTGAGGACCATCAAATTATTTCTACTACATTCTATGAAAAGTTGCTAATACAGCCAAGACTCCTTCTCTAGGTGGTAACACTAACAATGAATAATGCAGCCGGCTTTGAATGTGCCTAACTGTAGTGCACGTTCAAAGTCCTGGACTGTTTTTTAGAGATTTCCAATTTGACAGGTTTGTGGTAGAGTCCAATAATCTTTTTAAAGAAATTCTCTAGGTAATTCTTAGACTGGTTTACCTTTGAGAAATGAGATCTGAGTTTCCCCCAGTTTTGACATATCATGTGCGAGCCTGGAGAGGGTGAGTGATAACTCCCATCCTTTCTCCTTGCTATAGGCTTGCACACTTTTTAATCTTTACCTGCCGGAGTCCAGCTCCAGCCGAGAGTTCGGAGCTCGAGAAGGGTGCGTGAGATAGGCGTAGAAAGAAGAAGAGAGAAAGAAAGGAGAGACGGACCACTAGGATTCCTTGATGATTGTGGACCTTGCGAGAAAGCTGTCCGCTTTATTTATACAGAAGCAGTACAAAGTTTTCTTTTAGGGGCATTTTGACATAGCTTCAGGGGGGCACAATTTACAACTTCTTGAGAAATGATTGAGGAAGGATCCCACATTCCTTGCTTATCTTGGTTTGCCAGTCTTCATCCGCTCTCCTCTGGTCTGGGCTCTAACCTTGGCGCCACCTGTGACAACCAGGCCCCTACCTTGAATTATGTATGGGTTAGTAAGTCCGGGGTCTTGGTGTATGGGGATTACGGGCCATTGGCACTAAAGGCCATTAGGTCAGCAAGCTCACACAGTTTGTTATCTGAACAAGTAAAGCAAGAGTTATAACGGTGGAAAGAATTGTAATTAGCAATGAGCCAAGTTTACTCCATTTAAGTTTCAATTCTGCAATGGACAAGTGAGTGTTTCCAAAGACAATTCTACAAATTGTTTCACCTCAAGACAGGGCATTATCCATTCCAACGTTGCAGCCAAGAATTTCTCAGTAGACAACACATCTTATTCAGTAATACGCTCTTACTACAATTCTTATTCTACAACTTATCCATCACTTAATGGGAGAAATACATCAAAAGAGAAAAAACAAAGATCTAAGACAAAAGGTTTTAAACATTAAGTTCCTCTACAACTGCAGGTTCTACAACCTCATAAGTGATCAAACAATAATCAAAAGTATATCTTTGTGATGTTAGTGAAATCAGCCTATATTTCCTCTAGTTAGAAATTATGAAAGCAGCTAAAGCAACTACAGTTTCTATGTTCTAAAGAGTTGCAAGGACAGGCTAACCCTTAAGGTCACAGTAACTATATTTTTTGCTTTAGCAGGATAGCCTTTAGGGTCCCAGTAACACGATAGCCTTTAGGGTCACAGTAACAAAATAACTTTTAGGGTCCCAGTAACAAGATAGCTTTTAGGGTCCCAGTAGCTATATTTTTTGTCATGGCAGCTTTAACCCATACTCCCATCATTTCCATTAGTTTGTAAAATTCTTATCAAGCCATTTCCCAGAAAGCATGCTAAATGTCCGGGCCAGATTTTATGGCAATGGGTAGGTACACAATAAGGTGTCTGGAAACAGCTTGGGCTTGATTGTACTCCTGTGTGCAGTTAAAGGCTCACTCACCAAGACATTATCAGTAACATTAACTCTCAAGCTGATATTATTTGCCAAAGCCATCTCACAGGGGCAAACAATGCCTCAATAGATTACAGGATTCTTAGTGGGGTGCTTGAGTGTCCATGCAAAAGGGTGGTGAGACTGCATCAAGGTGGTCAGAGAGAAATCCGCCGGGCCCTGCCAAACAGCTGGAAGCTCCCTGGGCCCTGCCATGCAGGGAGCTGTTCTCTTCACACCTTTGTGTCATTCACACCTACTGCATGGACCCTGGCATTTACCGGTTTATTGCTAGGAATAGTTCTTTGAAAGGATTTATGTTTTTGTGGTTTGTAAATTCATATTCTACAGCTAATTTTTTTTCCCTTTTAATTATGTTTTAGGATGGATCGGTTGTTCTTGACTCTTGTGAAGTGTCGTCAGAAAATGATCAAAGCACTCGATTCCCAAAACCTGAGTTAGAGATTCAGTTCACACCTTTACATCCCAACAGAATGGCGGTGAAGCACCCTGGTTGTGCTACACCAGTGACAGTTAAGATTTCCAGGGCGCGGAAGAGGAAGAGTAATGAAATGGAGGAGGTAATAAATTGCTTATCTGATGAGTAAACTTAACAAGCAGTTCTTGTTGAGCTGAGTCGGACAATAGTTGAGCTTTGCTGCCCTATCTTCGAGTTGATAAGCCCTGCTCTTATAGACCAGCATTATCATTTATCGTCTTTTTTATTTTTCAAGATTTATTTATTTGAAATGGTTACACAGAGAGTAGGGAGAGACAGAGAGAGAGACTTTATCCACTGGTTTATTTCTTGAACAGCCACATTGTCAGAGCTGGACCAGGCTGGCGCTGGGAGCCTGGAGTTTGACTGGGATCTTGCACGTGGGCGCAGGGGCATAAGCACTTGAGCCATGCTGCCTTACCAGATGCATTAGTGAGAGCTGGACCCAAAATACAGCAGTCGGTACTCAAACCAGCACCCATGTGGGATGCTGGCATGGCAGGTGCTGGCTGTGCCACCTTGCTGGCCCCAGTTATGGCAGTTTTATACCCTTAAAGCATATCTCTCTCATTTAATCATACTGAGACAAAAAGCTATGAATATTAAAATTTATAGCATATGACTTGTTTCATTTAAATTGAAGGCCCAGTGATGATATAGTTTGTTGCAGAGCTGTTTTTGTAAATTGGTCCTATTCAAAAGGATTGATATAGAAATTAAAAAAAAAAAAAAGAATTGCTATGTTTGCTTGAGTAATAGTTTTTGTCAATAAACTAAAATTTTAGGTGTCTATTGTAGCAAGTTTTGGGAAATGCTTGTTCAATCAGCCACTGATTTTTGCTTTTCTATAGTTGCAGGCCAAGAACTACTTTGTCCTCAGTGTAGCTCTTTGGTTATAGGGCTGCCCCTCTGTGCTATGCTAGCCATGGAGATTTGACAAGTCATATAAGCTTAATACTGCTCAGTTTGCTCGTTTTCGAAATAATGGAAATATTTAAATAGGTTATCTTTTACTCTGCATATAAAAGAGTTTGCTTTATTGAGGTTATGTGAGAAAAAAACTGAGTAAGATGTCCTGCCCAGGTAGTGCAGAAGAAAGATTGTAGTATTTCCTGATTTGCACATGTGCCTGTACGTCTACCGGAGTTTTGAATTTTGTTTTTGATAATAAAGTGTAAATAAGAGATCCTGGACATAGATGCTTGAAGATTTGGGAACTTTAGGTGTATTGCTATGTAGTATTTGAAAGATGAATCTGAAATAAAACATCTTATGCCTTTTATACTTCTCAGGTACTTTATGGAATTTCACTATTTATAATGTATGTGAAAAATTCCCATCTTCTCACGGGACTGCTAAACATCAACACAGTTGACGCTTAGGCATGGCTACTTAGGGGGCAGGGGTGCTATGCTGCTCATTGTATGGGTAACCTTAGCCTCTGTCCAGTGGTGGCCAAGAACAGCTTGCTTTTCCAGGCAACTCAAAATATTTCTAGACATCCCTAGTGTCACCTGAGGTCAAAATCACCCTCAGTTACGAGCCACTACTGTAAGTGGCAGTACATGTGTAGTAGTGTATGGATTTTCTTTTCTGAGTCTAGAGAAGCAGCACTTTGTCAGGAAATTAACCCTTGGTCTCATTCATTATTCGTAGGACTTTGTGAAATGTGAAAATAAGAAGAATGCTACCCCCAGAAGTAATTTGGGCTTCCCTGTCTCAGAGCATAGAAATTCTTCCATCAAAAAAGAACAAAAGGTTTGTCTTTTCATTGTCAAGAACTGAGCTTTTCTGTAACTTTAACTAATGTATATATAAACCAGGAGATAAATAAAGATAGCAGATTCTGATCAGTACTTACCTAGAATTCCAGGTGTGTCTGGGCGTAACCCAGTTATCTTCCCCTCCTGGGGGGCTCCGTCTGCTTGGGACGGAACCTGAAGCATTTGATCAGTACAGGCACTGCTGATGTCATGTGCCCGGTGAGGCTCCGCTTGCCTCTCTACATGGAGTTCATGACCCATCTGTGGCCTCTCACTCACCTGCAGCCATCACTTGTTTCCTCTGGCATTCCTCCTCAACAGTAACAAAAACTGTTTGTTTATTAGGTTTCCATACGCCCATCATCTAAGAAAACGTACTCTTTACGGAGTCAGGCAGCCACAATAGAAGTAAACTTGACCACTAAGAAAAAAGAAGGAACATTGCAGAAATTTGGAGACTTCTTACAGCGTTCTCCAACAATTCTTCAGTCAAAAGGTTTGTAGCACATGGTGATCTTTCCATGAGATGCAGAGTGCACTCTGATATCTCATCAGCTTATCGCCTAACAGCTGTTTGGTGGATATCACACTTTAAACAGGCCTGGTCCTGCATTGTGTACAATGAGAAGAAGTAGTTGAAATGACGAAATCGCCAGGTGTTTGCTGACAGTGTAGGAGAAAGGCTTTTACCACATTTGGAGACCCAGTAAAGGACAGGGAGTGTGGATGCAGTTTGAGGCATCAGTAGGTGTCCTGCTTGTAGCGTGTGGAAAGCCCGTTGCGGGGGAGGGTGGAGGATGAGGTGATTTGGGGGTTAGACGAGTGGAGCACCAGGATGAACTGGACACCGGGGTGGGGAGAATGGGCAGGAAGGGGAAAGGGCCTAGCAGTGGGGGACCGGTAAACTCAGTGAAATAGATTGTGTGATTAATATTTGCTGTGAAAAACTATCCAGAGCTTCTCAAACGTCTTGCTTAGGTACCCTTTTACTTTGAGTAATCATTTTCATTGTATGATTATTTACAAAAATCACTGACCATTAGAACCTACGGTGAAAGGACCACGGAAAGATTTGCTTGTCAAAGTCTAAAGTTGCAATAATGTGTCGTCATTAGAAGGAATATGGTGTCGTCTGGAAACTGTTTTGAGCTATTCAGTGTCACTCTTTCTGGTGAAGATTGAAAACACCCTCATGTGTTCCTACGAGTTAGCTTCCTGTTCATCCACAGTTTGGGGTTCAGATTTGTGAGGCCTCTTTTGACTGTCTTTTTTTAATTAAAACAATTTTTGTGAGATAACAGATTGTCATGTTAAGTTATAGCCAGAGACTCAGTGCCCCACTAAATGGTTGAACAAACAGCAAAATGATCGTAGTTCAACAGGACCACAGGCAAGGGGATAACCATGAACTTTTAGATACAGAGTGTCAAAACTATCATAGTATGCCTGATAGATTCAATATAGTTTGACAAAATATACTGTATTTGCAGCAAACCCTTCTCTTTTTTCCCTAAGGATTTGTTTTACTTTTATTTGAAAGGCAGAGTTACAGCAAGAGGAAGAGACAGATCTGCCCTGCTGATTCATTCCCGAGAGGGCCACAGTGGCAGTAGCTGAGCTTCCAGGTCTCCCGTGTGGGTGCAGGGGCCTAACGACCGGAGCCCTCCCACTGCTCTCCCGGGCAGAGAGCTGGATTGAAAGTGGAGCAACCAGGACAACCCATATAGGGTGCTGGCACTTGCAGGTAGAGGCACTTGCAGGTAGAGGATTAGGCAATTGAGCCATCACACCCCGTTCCCAATGTTCACTGGACATCTTCACACATGAATACCGAAGTACATCTACTACCTTACTATTTTAAATTGTGCATAGTTGGCTGGTTATGAGTTTACCGTTGCAGAACCTCTTTCAAATGACAAAGGAATTAAAGATGATTGTGTTACAAATTATTATGTTGTTTCAAGATGATGACACATTAGATAAATTGTATTTTGTTGGGCCAGGTTTGTACATGAGGTTAATCTGCCCCTGCAGTGCTTCCAGGCCATGTGTATTCTGGTTCATGTCCTAACTACTCCAGCTTCAATCCAGCTCCCAGCTGATGGCCTGCATAAAGCAGTGGGCCCCAGGGTGTGGACTGCTGCCGGACACATGGGAGACTGGATCAAGCTGCTGACTCCTGGCTTTGGCCTGGCCCAGCCCTGGTCACTGCAACAATTTGAGGAGTGAACCACCAGATGGAAGATCTGTCTCTCCCTGTGTTTGTAACCCTTTCAAATAAATAGACAAATCTTTAAATTTGTATATATATTTATCGTTTATCTTTTTGTTTCTTTTGCTATTGTTCAATGTATTTTTTAGGCATTTGATTTTTCCTGTTTGTGAATTTTCTGTTTATGTCCTAATACCAGTTCATATTATAGTGTTTTATATATATATATATATTAATCACATGGCATTATGTGATGCCATTTCATAGGCTCTGGGATTCCCCAACCCCTCCCCATACTCTCCCCCCTGGTGGATTCCTCCACCTTGTTGCAGTATTATAGTTCAAATTTGGTCAAGATTCTTTCATTTCAAGCATATACTCGGCATAGAGTCCAGCATCTTATTGTCCAGATACATTCAATGGTTTCTTGAGGAGACTATCTCTGGTCTGAAGGCAGGGCTGGCCAAATATCATCCCAATCAATTAAAGGCCACAACATAACGTCAACAACAATTTTATAGTGTTTTTCTTTAAATTTAAATCTGTTGTTTCTTTATTAAGGACTTCAAGCTTTGCAATAACAAAATAATTTATTTCAGAAATTAATATTTTTGTTTTATAGCGAAGAAGATAATTGAAACAATGAGCTCTTCAAAGCTCTCAAATGTAGAGGCAAGTAAGGAAAATGTGTCTCGCCCCAAGCGAGCCAAACGGAAATTATACACTAATGAAATTTCATCGCCTGTTGATATATCTGGCCAAGTGGTAAGCTAGCATTTCACTTTTCATCAGTATAAACTTCCTGTTTTTTTGTTTTGTTTTGTTTTCTCAAGGATTCCTAATGTTAGTGGTACTAATGATTTGAATTTCTACTGTTCAGACTAGATTTCTTAAGACAGCCAAAGCTTAAGATACACCTTTGGCGTGTTACATTTATCATAATGAAACACAGACACCTCCTCAATGCAAACAAGTGTCAGGCTTTTTGTATTTGACAGTTTATCATAGGAATATATTTTCATTAATAAAGTTGTTGCTATTTTGTAATTTTTTTTGCATCTACCATTAATTTTTTTTATCTTTGTCATGAACCTTGTACAAATCTGGGCCTGGTAAGAACATGTAGCTGACATGTAGCTGTGCCTGGTAAGAACATGTAGCTGACATGTAGCTGTGCCTGGTAAGAACATGTAGCTGACATGTAGCTGTGCCTGGTAAGAACATGTAGCTGACATGTAGCTGTGCCTGGTAAGAACATGTAGCTGACATGTAGCTGTGCCCTGGTAAGAACATGCAGCTGACATGTAGCTGTGCCCTGGTAAGAACATGTAGCTGACATGTAGCTGTGCCTGGTAAGAACATGTAGCTGACATGTAGCTGTGCCTGGTAAGAACATGTAGCTGACATGTAGCTGACATGTAGCTGTGCCCTGGTAAGAACATGTAGCTGACATGTAGCTGACATGTAGCTGTGCCCTGGTAAGAACATGTAGCTGACATGTAGCTGACATGTAGCTGTGCCTGGTAAGAACATGTAGCTGACATGTAGCTGTGCCTCCCACCCCTCCTGAGAGGCCTCCAGGTTCTGTTCGGGAGATGGTTGTCGCCCTGCTTGTACGGCTCCTCTTCACTCAGGACATTCTGTCATTAGAAGGAATGTTCGAATTTTTCTGTAATTGTTTTGTTTGCTTAGTGGATGAAAGTAAAGGCAGAGAAGTAATGAAAGGATAAAAAATATTCAAAAGGAAGTTGTCCAGAAAAGCCAGGAGAGACTTTCTGTTTGTTTTTTTGTTTTTTGTTTGTTTGTTTGTTTGTTTGCTTGTTTTTGCAGCAGGAACTGCCAGATGTTAGATTGATGCTTGAAGGCAAAGAGTTAGAGTCAATTAGGACATGCAGTTGGGACTGTCCTGTTAGTACCATCTCTGCAATTAGTATGTGATTTCATTTCTTGGCTGAGAGTTATTTCTTAATGGCAGAATACTGTACTTTGTAAGTTATATACTCATTGCCACGGTGTAAGATCCATTTCTTAAAAATTATTTGAGGCAATTGCCTCCAACTTTCTGGTAATTGTTTCAAACTATCCATGTCTGGAATTTAATACAGATTGTAGGTTATTTTTTAATTCTAGAATTGTGCAGTGTCTAGATATTTTGCTAAATTGATTGCTTTTTTAGGCGTGCATTTTTATAGCAAATGGTTTGCCTCTGGTGTCCAAGGACAAAACAATGCTTGTTATGTTACTAATTAAGAGAATGGGCTTATCATCTAATTCAAACTAGCTTTTTTTGTTTTTCACTTACACTTGCTGAGACTGTGAAATTACTGATTTCAGATTTTAATGGACCAAGGATTGAAGGAGAGTGACCACCAGATTCTAAAGCGAAGACTTCGAGCAAAAATGGCCAAATGAATGGTTCATGGAGAACATTATAATGTAATTTTATGTATATAATCATTGTAATGTTCATCCCTACTTTATAAAGATAACTCTGTATATTATGATTCATTAAATACCTCTGTATGGAGATTACTGTTTTATATATAGTGTTATTTTAATGCAATAAAGAAAGTAAGTTAACAATTTGTCTATTTTTTAAGCCTTTTCAAAACAGTTTCTTGGGCCTGGTGCTGTGTCTCAGTAGCTAAATCCTCATTTTGCACGTGCTGGGATCCCATATGGCTGCCAGTTTGTGCCCCGCTTGCTCCACTTCCCGTCCAGCTCCCTGCTTGTGGCCTGGGAAAGCTGTTGAGGACGGCCCAAAGCTTTGGGACCCTGTACCCATGTGGGAGACCCGAAGAAACTCCTGGTTCCTGGCTTCGAATTGGTGCAGCTCTGGCCATTGTGGTCACTTAGGGAGTGAAACTAGTGGACCAAAGTTCTCTGTTCTGCCTTTCCAATAAAAATTTAAAAATCTTAAAAAAAAATAATAACAAAAACCCGTTTCTTTCCAAGTAGCCTATATTTCCACTTTGGAGCAGTGAAGATCCTAAAAAAGATGCTGTCATTCTCATTTGTTTTTCTACACTTGGTGTCATAGGCTGATTATTCAGTTTCTCATAATTAATAGTGTCTGTTAGACTGTACAACTGACTTAAATAAGCAAAAAGATTTTTTTGAAGGGCGGAGTTAGGGAGAGAGGGGAGGGCAGTGGAGACCTTTCCTCTCCTGTCACCCCCCAGTGACCGCTGTAGCTGGGGCTGGGAGCTGGGGCTGGGCCTCCCGCCTGGCTAGCACCACCTGCTTCATACTTGGGCTCAGCAAGGAGTGTGTTAGAACTGGTACCCATGTCGGATGCCTCCCTCGAAGGTAGCTGCTTAATCTGTTACGCCACACTCCTGTCCTCTGTACAACTGATCTTTACCTATTTGGTTTATAATTAGAATTAAGGGAATAAGCGTGTGTAGATCTTTCGTTTGCCAAAACCATGTATGCAAATTATTTCCTTCTTGTGCTAGAAACTCATGTGAGCTGACTTGAATCCCTGCTGTCCCACTTCGGACCTAGCGGCCTACAAATTCACACGGAAGGCAGTGGAAGAGGGCCTGAATACTTGGGCCACTGCCACCCTGTGGGAAGGCAGGATGATCCTCAGATCCTGGCTTTGGCAAGGCTCAGCCCTGATTAATGTAACCGATTGGGAGTGAGCCATCACATGGAGGGTCTCTGCATCTCCCTCTCACTTGGTAACTGCCTTTCAAGTAAGTATATCATTCAGAAGTTAAACATGATATTCAGACCAGAAAAGATGGAAAAACGAAACGAAAACAGAGCCGTCATGTCCTTTGTGTAATTGGAGATCCCAAATGATAAAAGGAAAAATAGAGCAGGAAGAAAAAAAAAATATTTGAAGAAATAGTGATCCAAAATTTTCTTTTTTTTTTTTTTTTTTAATTTATTCATTTTATTACAGCCAGATATACAGAGAGGAGGAGAGACAGAGAGGAAGATCTTCCGTCCGATGATTCACTCCCCAAGTGAGCCGCAACGGGCCGATGCGCGCCGATCCGATGCCGGGAACCTGGAACCTCTTCCGGGTCTCCCATGCGGGTGCAGTGTCCCAATGCATTGGGCCATCCTCAACTGCCTTCCCAGGCCACAAGCAGGGAGCTGGATGGGAAGTGGAGCTGCCGGGATTAGAACCGGCGCCCATATGGGATCCCGGGGCTTTCAAGGCGAGGACCTTAGCCGCTAGGCCACGCCGCCGGGCCCGATCCAAAATTTTCCAACCTCTGAGGAAATAGTGGATCTAGAAGCTTGGCAGTTGTCAGGATAGATCCAGATAAAACTACAACTGAAAACACGACTGTGAAATTGGTCAAAAAACAAAGGAAATTTGAGAGCAGATTACGTTATTTACAACCTACCAGCTAGACTGATATACTTGCAATATGTTTATTGGATGAAGGACTTGATATAGACATGTCAACAGCAGGCACATATTCTTACAAAGAATGTCATAAGTTGTTAGAATTTCCTTTTGGGGGAAAATATAGGTTTACTTAAGCTGGATGGTGCAGGTCCGTCTCGACGTGGCCTCTTGGCGCAATCAGGCAGAGGCAAAGAAAGGACGTCAAGCGGCTGCAGGTGCAATGCTGCACGCTGCCTTTTCCGGTTTAGTTTAGTAAACACATAAACCAGTAACAGTCGCTGGATGTAACTTGATCTCACCGCTAGATGTGTTTATAGCATCCGCCGCAGGCGTACGAGTAATGCGTCACACCGCAACATTGCAGAAGCGGAAGCCACTAGGCAATAGGAATTTTCAACTCTATCATCTTGTGGGATCACCACTGAATCTATCAGTTTTTAACCAAATTGCTGTTATGCACCATTTATGTGTGTAAGCACATATAAGAAACTTAAAACTGGGCTGAGAACGCAGCTCCATGGAAATCAGAGAGGACTTGAACAGATGTTTCGTGAAAGCGACAGGCAGTGGTGAAGGCCCACGTGGAAAACAGTGAGCTGAGTCACACATGGGGGCAAAGCTAATGGCAGGACGAGTGGCTGCCTCGAGACGGGCTTGGGCGATGGGATTGAAAGACGTGAAGAGACCAGAGGAGTAGGATTGTTCTATACTTACATTCTTTTGTACGTTCTACATGCAGTTATTAAGCAAATCATTCATTTGGGTGCATTTTATTATGTATTTTATATTGTTAACATACATAATGAATTACTATTTCATAGAGACCAGGATAGCTAAAGCTAGAAAAATTAGCAAAAGCAAGAGAAAATCTCGAACAGTGGCATACTTTGTTTTTTAAATGTTGCTATAAACTTAAGTTTATTCCATGTTTTCATTCTCCCTCTGCTGCTTCTCTTATTAAATTTCTGTACTTATTTGAAGGACTTATAGAGCTCTTCCCTGCTTTGCACCTCGGATGGCGACAGCCAGGTGTCAGGAGCATCCTCTGGGTCTCCCACATAGGTAGCAGTGTTCCAGACACCTGAGCCATCTTACACTGCTTTCACTACACCATTGAGAGGGAGCTGTGCTGAAAATAGGGCAGCAGGGTTCAGCGCCGTAGCCTAGCAGCTACAGTCACTGTCTCGCATGAACCGGGATCCCATAGGGTGGTTCTAATCGCAGCAGCCCTGCTTCCCATCCAGCTCCCTGCCAGTGGCCTGGGAAGGCAGTTGAGGACAGCCCAGGGCCTTGAGACCCTGCACCTGCATGGAAGACCCGGAAGAGGCTCCTGGCTTCAAACCGGCTCAGCTCTAGCCGTTGCGGCTGTTTGGGGAGTGAATCAACAGGTGGAAGATCTTCCTCTCTGTCTCTGCCTCTCTCTGTACATCTGACTTTACAATAAAAATAAGTCTTAAAAAAAAAAAAGAAGGCAAACAAAGAAAGCAGGGCAGCAGGGACACAAACCAGACGCACGTGGAAGGTTTACATTCTAGGCCCCAGTGTTAGCACTCTCTCCCAACAGTGACCCCTCCCTCCAGTCTTGATCATAACAGATCATCTGATCCAACACCATGGCTCAATAGGCTAAGACTCTGCCTGTGGTACCAGCTTTCTATATGGGCACCTGTTCATTTGAGTCCCGGTGCTCCACTTCCTATCCAGCTCCCTGCTTGTGGCCTGGGAAAGCAGTCCCAGGACCCTGCACCCGCATGGGAGACCAGGAGGAGGCTCCTGGCTCCAGATCAGCTAAATTCTGGCTGCTGCCATTTGGGGAGTGAACCAGCAGACTCAGGACCTCCTTGTGTTTCTCCTTTCAAACAAAAATTTTAAAAAATCTTTCAAAAATGTTTTTAAAAACATATTTTCAGGACTGTTTAGAAGAAACTTTAAAAAAATGTATTTATTTTTATTGGAAAGGCAGATATACAAAGAGGAGAGACAGAGATCCTCCAGCCGCTGGATCACTTCCCAAGTAGTTGCAATGGCCAGAGCTGAGCTGGGTCTCCCACGCAGGTGCAGGGTTCCAAGGCTTTGGGCCGTCCTCGACTGCTTTCCCAGGCCACAAGCAGGGAGCTGGATGGGAAGTTGGGCTGCTGGGATACAGAGCAGTGCCCATATGAGATCCTTGAGCATGCAAGGCAAGGATTTAGCCACTAGGCTATTGCACTGGGCCCTTGGAGAAACTTTCATAATTGAAAGAAACATCTAAAGGAAAATGATAGGGGCTGGCGCAATGGCTCAACCTGCTAATCTTCCACTTCCAAGCCCCGGCAGTCCACGTGGGCGCCAGTTCATGTCCCAGCTGCAGTGCTTCCCATCCAACTCCCTGAATGTTTCCTGGGAAAGTTGTGGAGGAGTTACAAGTGTTTAGGACCCTCCAGCATGCGGGAGGAAGAAGCTCCTGGTTTCTGGCTTCAGATTGGTTCAGCTGTGGCTGTTGTGGCCATTTGGGAAATGAACCAGTGGATGGAAATTTATTCTGTGTCTCCTTTGGGTAAGTCTGCCTTTCCAATGAAAATAATTCATTAAAAAAAAAAAAGGAACATGGTAACTATTATCTTGATTTTCAATAGCATAGGATGAAAAATGTTATATATTCATTGACCTTATGCCAAGTCGCGTGTGTGATATTTATCTGAGCTGTATGTGGTTGTATTTCTCACTTTTATTGCTATATTCCATTACATATTCTCATTTAGGTTTCCAGTTTGGGACTATTTACAATTCAGAGAACTACTGCTGACAGTGCAATCCCAAGGTCGTCCACCAGGTGGAGCCAAAGCCCTTCTCAGTGCAAGAGGCTCAGGAAAAATGACGTTTGTATCTGCACTATTTCCAATTTATGTAATGTAGCAAGCAGGACAGAATTGTGGGGAAACGTGTAAAGTTATCTTTTGTACTGTTGCTTGCCAACCAAAGAAATTCTGCCACTACTCGGAAAATTCCAGGAATGAATTTTAAAAATAACATGTGGCTGAAAATATGCCATTCACCCAATTACCTGAAATATTCTCAACTTTTTCTTGAGTCATTTTTGATAAGATAGACCCTATTTAAGAAGAGGGTAAGGATTTTCATATATTACAGAGTAGAATATTTTAAAAGAAGGTCACTTCAAGTATTTGTGCAGATAGAAATCACCAGCACATGAAAATGAAGACACATTGCTCACAGGCCTGATTAAAAAAGAAATGTCCAGATGGAATTGTGTGGTTTAGATTTACTCTTATTTGACACTGAAGTCTGAAGAACTTGATCGGCAGTTTCCATTTTTCCATTTTTCTTTCTACCTCTGTCTCCCCTCCAGGGCAGGGGCTGTTGGGGAAAGTTGCTGGGGTTGGGGTTGACAAGGCCTTAGTACAGAAGTTCTCTCTCCCACTCTCTCCCCCCACCCCTTTTGCCTCCATCTTCTGGGGGCTCTGAAAGTTGGAGGTGAAGCAGCTGTCACCGCCCACTGGATGCCCCATGAGGACACAAGCCTTCCGCCTGGGGGCCTCAGGACGCCCAGCGGGAGGAGCCGCACCTGCTGGGTGGGCAAAGCCATGCATGCCAGCTGGCCCTGCCCACCTGTGTGACCAGGGTGGGGCAGGAGGCCCCTGTTTGCCGATTCCTCCTCCTCCAGGGGTGAGGTGTGGACTGGAGCCAACTGCTGTCTGTAGCCATGCAGCTTAATCGCTATGTCCTCTTGCTTACACGGCCCGGGGGGGGGGGGTTCCCACGCAGGGAGGGCTTTGGAAGTTCACGTTCCTCCCCGTGGTGTCTAAAACTTGCATTAGGGCCCGGCGGCGTGGCCTAGCGGCTAAAGTCCTCATATTGAACGCCCCGGGATCCCATATGGGCGCCAGTTCTAATCCCGGCAGCTCCACTTCCCATCCAGCTCCCTGCTTGTGGCCTGGGAAAGCAGTCGAGGACGGCCCAAAGCCTTGGGACTGCACTCACGAGGGAGACCCGGAAGAGCTCCTGGCTCCTGGCTTCTGATTGGCGCAGCACCGGCTATTATGGTCACTTGGGTGAATCAGCTGAAGGAAGATCTTCCTGTCTCTCCCCTCTCTGTATACTGACTTTGCAATAAAATAAATAAATCTTTAAAAAAAATAAAAATTAATAAAACTTGCATTAGTGCCTCGCTGTGGACACCCGGCCATCTGCACTCCGGCCACGACCTGCCACTACACCGTCTGATGCCAGGGTAGGCACACCGCCAGAACTGGGCCACTGCCCTCCCCGAGCCTGCTATGACCTAGGGTTTATGGCGGGCACATGAAAGATCATGCCAGACAAGATGCATGAAGGAGTCTTTATTAACCAAGTTTGGCAATGGCAGGGCCCACTGGGAATTAGCAGATGAAGTCCTCCTGGCAATCCTGTCTGAATCGAAACCCTGAGAGGAACAGAATGGTCATTACGGTGACCGTGAAATCCACCTGTTAAACTGAAGACTACGTTGCAGCTTCTGCAGCAATATAAATTATCCCAAGAGATTTGCAGAGAACCAACTGGACAGGCCTACACAGCTGCACACGTTCACCTCCTGCTGGCTTCTCCGTCCACATTCCATTACTGCTAGGCCTCACCTCTCCTGGAACTCTTCAAAATACTCACCTTAGAAATACAAAGCATCCTAATACTCACAGTTTTAATTGAGTCACCGAGCAGTGAGCTGAGGGCGAGGAACGCAGACAGGGCCGCGTGCAGGGGCTGCGGGTCTGTGGGAAGCCAGAGAGCAAGCAGCCACTGCAGAGGCCAAGAGTTAACGGGTAAGAGTGATGGAAGCAGGTGGTCCACAGTGAGCCCCTCTCCGTCTTGCGCCTTTTGGGGGCTTTGAGGGGAGTGTTTACACAACACCACAATACTGCCCTTCCAGGTTCCAGGTGGCGGCCGTCACAGGTGGGCAGAAAGGACCAGGTAGGTGGGAGGGGTGTGGCTTCCAAGCAGGTGACCCTGAGCTAACCGCCTAAGACCACAACAGTTTTAGACCAAATGTTTCCCAGCTGGTTGTCTTTTACTTAAGAAGCATTTTAAGCACAGACACCAAAACTGCTTAAAAAGTTTATTCAGAGGGTGAGGTACAAACCAGCAGGACTAAGCATCGGAAAGAAAAGGGGTAAGGGAGAGACAGAGGTTGATACTTTTTGTTCTAAGATTTATTTATTTTTATTGCAAAGTCAGTATACAGAGAGGGGAGAGACAGGAAGATCTTCTTTCAGCTGATTCACCCAAGTGACCGCAATAGCCGGTGCTGCGCCAATCAGAAGCCAGGAGCCAGGAGCTCTTCCGGGTCTCCCTCGTGAGTGCAGTCCCAAGGCTTTGGGCCGTCCTCGACTGCTTTCCCAGGCCACAAGCAGGGAGCTGGATGGGAAGTGGAGCTGCCGGGATTAGAACTGGCGCCCATATGGGATCCCGGGGTGTTCAAGGCGAGGACTTTAGCCGCTAGGCCACCGCGTTGGGTCCCGATACTTTTTGTTCTTAAGGGAGAGAGATTGCTACATTTTGTTGTTAGAGTCGCCAACTGGAAGCAAGGGAGAACCGGGAAGAGGAGGAAGTGAAGAAAGTCCAGCTGGGGCCTGCCGGATGAGCCCCTCCTCGCCAGGGCGTTTATAGGGCTCGGTGGGGCGTGGCCGGAAGGACCCTACTCCGCCTCCCCGCAGGCCCAGGTCATGCTGGGTACGCACTGACGACATAGAGGTGGACGCAAAGCATTGCACAGGTGGGAAGTGTGGCCTCCAGACTCCCGAGCCTAAGCCGGCTGACCACACCAGCCTCGCGGGCCCGAGGGTCCGCCAGGTGGGTTGGGGCCTGGCTGGTGCTCCAGGGTGGGCGGCAGCCGGGAGAGGAGCCCCCGCAGGAGGGGAGGCGGTGGTCAGGGCACTCGGGGCTCGCCGGCCGGGCCCAGGCAGGGCTCCTGGGGGGAGGCTGGGCGCACCTCCCCACAGGCCCCGGTGCCAGGACCATGGGCTTGAAGGAGGGACGGAGTCCGAGGGGCTCACCCCAGCCTCAGCGGCTCGCCCTGCCGCTCCCGGTGCTTGCACAGTTTCAGTGAGGCCAGTGGCCTTTTGCAGTGATTTCCAGCTCACCCTGTCCACAATGGAGCTCACGCAAGCGTCTTTTCTTCCTGTGTATTTACTTTTATTTTTTGACAGTCAGGAAAGGGCTTTTAGAAAGTTTGTGGAAACAATGCAACGAGGAGATAATGTCTGTTTTCCATGGGTATTTTAAAGCGCAGGGCCTACCCGCTCACACTCTCCGCTGTAGCTGAGGACACAGGAATGGGCCAAGACGGACACGGGTCCCTGTCCCCGTGGTCTCTGTCTAGAGCGGACTGGCACCGAGCAGACACAGAACATTCTCGAACTTCGCTTTAGGATGGCGAAGGGGTGGCTGTGGGGTGCTTTCTCAGTATGCAGAGGGAAAGCACCTGACTCACTTGGCCCAGTGGTTACCTGACTGGGCACCCGTGCTACAAAACTAGGTATGATTTCTTCTTTTTTTTTTTTTCTCTTTCTCTTACTAGTTGTTTAAATGAGCACAACCACAGCTTGCCTGTTTGAGCTGCCAACTATTTCCAAAACTCACCTCTTCTTTCCTCGTTACTTAAAAACTCTCACTTATTTTAAACTCTTAGGAATGACTCTCTGCTCCCAGGAGGTTTACGCCTTTCTCAGTCCCTAACCCTTTCTGTGGCACCTGCAGACAGCTTTGTCCCAAAATCTACACCTGTGTTGCTTGCTTTGCCTAAAGCTTTTCTAGTACTGTCCTGTTTTGTGTTAAGCTAACTCCCAGTTTTAGCTTTGCTTTTTGCTTCTCCTTGTCAGCTGTACAAGAACACCAGCTTGGGGGGCGGTCCTTGAGCACTCTGAGGTGGTTTATGACTGAGCCCCGTGGACTCCCATCCTGTCTGCGTCCCTGCCAGAGTTCCTTTTGTCCCAGGGCCTCCCCTGTCCTCAGCATGATCTTCTGTCCCCCACGGTGGCAGCCAGCACTCTGCATTGTATCTGTACATCCCTCATTGCCTGCCTTTCTGAAGGCGGATGTCAGAGAGCGCACGCTGTTGATGCTTGTCTAGGTCCGGTACCATGCTTGACAGACTTGAAGTAGAGCCCGTTTCTGAATGGAACCAAGAATAACCAAGAATTGATGCGTAGGACAGGGAAGCGATGGATGATGGATGATTTGGTTGTCCTGCTGGACCCTTGAAAATCGATACCACAGGCTTACGACTCACTCAAATGGACGTGCAGCTTCATCAGTCCCACGCAGCGGTCTCTTGGTTCACTAAAGTGTATGTTTAAGGTAACACTGACCAGTTCCACTTTCCTGAGAAGTCCCTCGTTTCACCCTGCTGGGTGGTCTGGCTGGCTGCGCTCGTGGCTGGTTGGTTCTGACTCAGTTCAGGACAGAGTGCCTGGAGGTCTGATTTATGGGCTGAGGGCTGAGGAAGTGTCTCCTGACAGCACTGATTAGGAAACCCGGGTCCTGCAGTGACCTCAAAACGGAAGGTTTACGGACCCAGAGGTTTGCACAACAAGATGAGTGAAGCTGTGTTTAATTTGTTTCTGTGAGCTTTTCTTCACTCTCTAGCTGAAGTTCTAAGTTAATGAAAAATCTAGTGTTTAGTCTGGTAACGCTGTGTGGAAGGGACTTACAGGGCACGCCCTCATGAGGGGCTGACGGGAGGATGTGTTCGAATGAGCGCTGGGAAAAGTGTCAGAACAGTTATGTGCTGGCCGTAGCCCTGAATCTCACGGATGCTGCCTCCCTCTCTGTGAGGGTGTTTTAGATTCAGTGGTTTTCACATCTTGTTTAACTGCAAAAGCTTCGATCAACTAAAATCTTACCGTAAATCCCACCATCTGAAACAGGAGCTGTATTGCTCTAATTGAACTGGTTTACTGCGCGTGCAGCTGAGTGTGGGCCACTCCCCGCCCTGGAACCTAGGCACCAATGAAACGGAGCTTGATTTCTAAAATCCCTTCTGCCTGTTACTCTGGGAGTTCCAGGGAGTCATCATCTAATTTGTGATTAGTTCTTGTTTTTCCTTTCCTGTGTATAGTGGAAAAGACTGGAGGAATACAGGTGACCCTGTTCTTGTCAGGAGACGTGGTATTTAGGAAGGATAAGCTAAAATTATTAACCAGTGCACTTATTCCTACCACATTTGTTGAGCACTAGCTGTAGCTAAGATGTTATGCTCTGTGTGTGGGTAAAGAATGATAATTGGAAACATTAGATGAATCTCTTAATTTGGCAGGTGAGCTGAAATTTGAGGATAAGTAATTGTATTTGCCATTTATTCATGTTTAGCATGAATTAGGTGTTTGGTTGCTTACAACTTTGAGAAAATTGTGTGAACATTGGCCTAACTCAAAATTCGTTTTCTTTTCTACCCGTTCTCATTTATTTCCATTTGCTATTTTCTCCAAAAAAAAAAAAAATATGAGCAGCTGATTACGTGTCTCTATCTAGCAGATTTGGTGTAGCTGCTTTTATGGGAAGCTCTGCCATCGCACAGGTTCAGGGTTAGGAAGTCACAGCACGTTTTTCTCGGAAGGGCCTCAGACAGGGCCTTTCCTCCAGCCGTGTCCCGGAAGGGCCGGGGGCTTTTTTGGATCTCCGTCTCATTTTCACTCCTCCACATACTGATTGTCACCAAATTTTGCTATTTCCTGTTCCTCAAAAATTACTGTGTTTTCAGTCTTTTTATTCTCATGCATGAGTCCTTATTTAACCTTATTGTACTGTCACCTCAGTGGTGTTTGTTTCAGGTTTTTTCCTCCCTCTCTCTGTTATTTTGCCTAGTTCAGCCACATCCTTCTCACATACACCTAGGTTCACAGCAGCGCTGTCTGGACCCTCTTCCTCCTCCTTACGCTTGTGATGCTAACAATTTCGAGGTGCGCATTCGAACAAATGTCAACATTTCTTTTTCAAAACAAAGTTATGTGTGTTGAGGGGGGAGAGCCACAGAGGTCTTCCATTACTGTTTTACTCCCCAGGTAGCTGCAGTGACTGGGGTTGGGCCAATTTGAAGCCAGGAGCCAGGAGCTTCTTCCGTGCCTCACATGTGGATGTGTAAAAGCCCAAGTACCTGGCGCATCTTTTACTGCTTTTCCAGGTTCATTACCAGCTACACAGATGTCAAAATGTTGACGTGTCTGTCAAAAATCAGTTTATTTATTTTAAAATTAAGATTTTAAAATAAGAGAAGGCAAAAGAGAGAGAGAGAGAGTGGGGGCAGAGAATAGAGGGAAGATAGGCAGAATCTTGCATTGGTCCACTCTCAAAATGCTTGAAGTGATAGGTACTGGGCCAGGAGCCAGGAACTCTGTCCAGGTCTTGGGTGGCAGAGACACAACCACTTGAACCATCACCTGTTGCCTCTTGGGGTTTGCCTTATTGAGAAATGAGTCAGAGCTAGGAATAGAATCCAGTTAGGGAGATAAGGGCATCTTAACCAGCTTCTTGGATGCTAGGTCCAACATCCACCTCATGCTTTGGGTTTGTGTAAAGCATTTGTACAGGGCCATTGTTCTGACTCAGGCGCTCAGCCCCTGCCTGCACCTGCAGCATCGCGTGTTCAACGCCGGTGAAACTCGGGCTGCTCTACTTCTGATCCGGCTCCCCCATACCGTGCGTGGGAAAGCAATGGATTATGACCTGAGTACTTTGGGACTCACACAAATGATCTTAGTTTGATGTAATCTCCTCTGCCCATTTTTTGGCCTTTATTGCCTGTGTTTCTGGAGTCTTTTCCTATGCTTGTTTCTGCAGTTTACCATATGATAGTAATTTGATAGAATCAGAGCCTTGACCCAACTGGAGTTGATTTTTGCATAAGATATGGGTAGGGATCTTGCTTTATACTTCTGCATGTGGAGATACAATTTTCCCCACATTATTGGTTTGAAGAGATGGTCCTGTCTCCAGTGATTGAGATCAGCTGCTTTGTCAGACTGGCTGGTTGTAGGCACATAGATTGATTTCCAGGGTTTTTATTCTGTCCCATTGGTCTACATGTCTTTGTGCCAGTTCCACAATGTTTTGATTATAGCTGGCCTGTAGATATGATCTTGACTTCTGGCATTGTGATGCCTCCAGCTTTGTGTTTGGATTGATTTAGCTATTTGGTGTTTCTTGTGTTTCCCCATGAATTTTAGAGTTTCTGTATCTGAGAATATCATTGGTACTTTGGGATTGCATTGAATTTGTATATTTCTGTAAGTAGTGTGGGCATTTTGATGATACAAATTCTTCCTATCTATGAACATGGAAGATTCTTCCACTTTTTTTCTATGTGTCTCCTTGTACATTTTTTTTATTTTAAAAAAATATTTATTCATTTTTTATTGGAAAGGAAGATATATAAAAAGGAGTAGAGACAGAGAGGAAGATCTTCTGTCCACTGGCCAAAATGCCAGAGCTGAGCTGATCTGAAGCCAGGAGCCAGGAACCTCTTACGGGTCTCCCATACGTGTATAGGGTCCTAAGGCTTTGGGCAGTCCTCAACTGCTCTCCCAGGCCACAGTCAGGGAGCTGGATGGGAAGTGGGGCTGCCTGGATTAGAATCGGCACCCATATGGGATCCCAAGGTGTGCAAGGTGAGGACTTTAGCCACAAAGCTACTGCACTGGGCCCTCTGCTTCTATTTCTTTAATGTTTTATAATTTTGATTGTATAGATCTTCCACCTCCATAGTTGAGTTTATTCCCAGGTATTTAATCTTTTTCTTTTTTTGGCTGTTGTGAATGGAGGTGATCTTATATGATCTTTCTCAATAATGGTATGATGTGTGTATACAAAGGCTATTGATTTTTGTGTCTTGATTTCTTATCCCACGTCTTTATCAAATGCTTATTAGTTTCCACAGTGTCTTAGTGGAGTGGTTGGATCTCCTACATGCAGAATCATGTCATCTAAAAACAGGGATAATCTGACTTCCTCCTTTCCGATGTGGATCCTTTTGATTAGTTTTTCTTGCCTAATGCTTCTGGCTAAAACTTCCAGAACTATATTGAGTAACAATGGTGAAAGTGATCATCCTTGTCTGGTTGCAAATCTTAGTGGAAATGATTTCAAATGTTTCCCAATTCAGTATGAAGCTGGTCGCGGGTTTGTCGTATCCTGCCTTCAGTATGCTAATGAGTGTCCTCTCTGTACCCACTTGGCTTAAGGCTTTTGTCATAAAGATATTGCATTTCATCAAGTACTTTCTGAATGCTTTGAGATAGTCATATAGTTTTTATTCTTCAGTTTGTTAGTGGGATGTATCACATTATTGATTTACATACTTTAAACCATCCCTGCATACCTGCGATGAATCCTACTTTGGGTGACTGATCTTGCTGATGTATTGTTGGACTCAATGAGTTAATATTTTGTTGAGGATTTTTGCATCTATATTAATCAGAGATATTGGTCTTTAGTTCTCTTTCTCTGCTGTGTCTTTTGGTTTGAAATTAAGGTGATAACTAGCCTCAGAGAAGAAGCTTGAGAGAGCATCCCAGGCCTTCAAGCTGTTTTTGAAAAGAATTTGAGAAGAATTGGAATTTGCTTAAAGCGTCTGGTGGAATTCAGCAGTGAAGCCAGAGTCATTCCTCAGTTTTTCTTTGTTGAGAGGATCTTTATTTCTGATTCAGTCTCGTCTTAGTTATTGGTCTAATTAAGTGTCTTTGTCTTGATGACTGAAATTTGTAAAAAGATTGTAAAAAGTCTTTGCATTTCTTCCAGCTTTCCAATTTGTTGCCATACAGCTGTCTGTATTAATTCCTGATGCTTCTTTTTATTTCTGTGGTACCAGTTGTCACATCCCCCTTACATCTATAATATTGTTAATGTGGGGAGCCTTCCTCTTTATCATCATCATTATTCTTATTATTTTTGTTAGGTCAATGATATATCAACTTCTTTTTAATTCAGCTCTTCATTTCACTGATGTTTTTGTGGCATTTTTTATTTTGATTTTGCTTATTTTTTCTCTAATTCTTTCCTCTCACGGATGTGTGTTCTGGTGTCTTTTCGTCGACCTGGGTCCTGAGACACAACGGTAGATCCTTTATGCGAGGTATTCCCAATTTCTTAATGTAGACACTAATTGCTGTCAAATTCCTGCTTAGCACTGCTTTTGCGAAGTTTTAATAGTAGTGTATTTTCATCTTAATTCATTCTCAGGATTTTTAATTTCCATTTGATTTATTCTGTGATCCACTGTTCATTCAGAAAAGTGTTGCTGTCTCCACATGCTTGTGTGTTGTTGAAGTCCTCTGTTGCATTGGGGTCTGTGTCTCCCTTTAGATACAGTCACATCTGTTTTTTTTTTTTTTTTTCATTATTTTTATTTTTTTATTTTTTTTTTACCTTTTTTTTATTAATTATTATGCATTATGTGACAGTTTCATAGGCTCTGGGAATCCCCCCACCCCTCCCCACGCCCCTCCCCCCTGGTGGATTCCTCCACCTTGGTGCAGTATTACAGTTCAAATTCAATCAAGGTTCTTTCCTTGCAAACATATACCAAACATAGAGTCCAGCTACTTATTGTCCAGATGGGTTGAACAGTTTCTTGGGGAGACCATTTCTGGTCCAAAGTTAGAGCTGGTAGAATATCATCCCAGTCAATTAAGAGTCCCAATATAACATTAACAGCAATTTGTAACATTATGGAATTGACATGGTTTTGCGTAACCAGTATGTTAAAAAAAAAACAAAAAACAAGTTCTTAACCACAACCTATGATTTGCTCATTGACATTTCAATTTTGGTTTGTATACAGGACCGGCTGCTGTATACCTTAAAATGGCTATAAGGTACCATTCAGCTGTCTCGTGTCTATTTCATTTTAGTATTTAGCCATTTGTTGTGTTGAAGTATAATTTTGCTGATCTTGGCAGATTTTAGGATAATCTAGACTGGCTTGTAACTCTAACAAGACATTTGTCAACAATTAAGGTGCAGAACATTTTTTTTTTTTTGGGGGGGGGTTGTGCAGGAAAGTCCCCAACACCATGGTGAAGAGAGTCACATCTGTTTTTAATAGTCAGGTGGAATCGGATGCATAGGTATTCAGTGTAGCCACATCATCCTGTTGAATGATGCTTTAATTATTACTTGATGCCTTTCTTTATTATTGTTTTGACAGTTTTGGTGTTAAAGTTTCTTTTCAGCCGTCTGAATGGTTAACCCTGTTCATTTTTCCTTTTTTTTAAAGCAAGTAATGTCTATTTTTTCATTCTTTCAGTCTCTGTATTTCTGTTGGCTAGGTGTGTTTCTTACAGGTAACAAATAGGTAAGTCTTGCTTTGTGGTCCACCAGCCAGTCGGCCTTTTCTTTTTCTTTCTTCCTTTCATTCCTTTTTTTTTTTCTTTTTAAAAAATTCTTACTTTCCATTACAGTTTTACAGGCATAGGGCTTCCCCCTTCCCCTCCGTCCTCTGTCCCCCCTCTCCTCCCTACAAGTGGACATAGATCGTGTGAAGTATCTTCCATTATCCATGTTCCGTGTCTTTGCTGCTGTGAGTATAGGGTTGCAGGTCATGTTCTCGAATGCAGATTTCGCTTCCTTTTGGATAAATTTCCAGGAGTGGGTTAGTCGATTCATACAGTATATCCACTGCCACTGACTTCCCTAGTAGCTGCCCTCACCCACACTGCCACCAGCAGTGGAGGTTTTCCCACATCCACACCAGCAGGTGTTGTGAGTAGATTTCTGAATTTAGGACAGTCGCCCTGGAGTTAGGCGAAACGTCAGTGTGCTGTGTTTCCATTTGGGTCTCCCTGACTGCTAGGGAGCCTGAGCATTTTTTTCATATGTCTATTAGCCATTTGAATTTGTTCTGTTTTCTTTTTTTTTAAGATTTATTTATTTTTGTTGGAAAGGCAGATATGCAGAGAGGAGAGGAGACAGAGAGGAACGTCTTCCTTCCTATGGTTCACTTCCCAAGGAGCCGCAACAGCTGGAGCTGAGCCAGTCCGAAGCCAGGAGCCTCTTCCGGATCTCCCAGGTGGGTGCAGAGCCCCAAAGTTTTGGGCCGTCCTCGCCTGCATTCCCAGGCTACCAACAGGGAGCTGGATGGGAAGTGGGGCTGCCGGGATTAAAACCAGCGTCCATATGGGATCCTGGCACGTGCAAGGCGAGGACTTTAACCACTATGCTATCACACCAGGCCCAAATTTGTTCTTTTGAAAACTACCTGCTCATTTCCTTCACCCATTTCTTCACAGTTGCTTGTTTTGCTGTCATTGAGTTTCTGAAGCTCTTTTTAAATCTTGGATATTAATCCCCTGTAGGTTGCCTAGTGTGCAAAGATTTTCTCCCATTCTGTTGGTTGCCTCTTCACTTTGTGGACTGTGTCCTTTGCTGTACAGAAGCTTCTACTTTTTAATGATAAAAATCTTTTAAAAAGCAAAGCAATATTTAGAATAGAAAATTATTTTTCTTTAAGAAAAAGGTAATAACCAAAATCTTACAGAGTAAGAATTTAAGGAAAGGGAATATTTTGGTAGCGCTCTGCAATATGTTGAGTTTTAAGCTGTGTTCTTTTATTATTATTTTCTTTCTTTTATTATTTTTTGAAGATTTTTTTTTGGAAGGTAGATTTACAGAGAAGGAGAGAGGCACATTGAGAGAGAGAGAGTAAGAGAGAGAGAGGGACAAAGAGAGAGAGAGAGAGAGTGAGTGAGAGAGAGAAAGGACACCAGAAGAAAGAGAGAGAAAGAGATCTTCCTTCCATTCATTCACTCCCCAAATAGTTGCAGTGGCTGGAGCTGAGCTGATTTGAAGCTAGGAGCCCACATTTCTGCAGGGACCCAAGGGCTTGAGCCATCATCTGCTACTTTCCCGGGCAGTGAGAAGGGAGCTTGATCAGCAGTGGTAGAGCTAGGGCTAGAACTGGTTATTATAAGATGCCAATGCTGGAGGGTAGAGGATTAGCCTGTTGAGATACCATGTTGACCTGTAAATTAGGTATTATTATAAAATATAAAAAGTATAAATAAAAAGGTTATAAGTTAAAGTTTGCATTAAGGGTAATCTGTTATTGTAGAAATTGTCTGTTATACATTTAGTGTAATCTAAGCGTGCAATGTCGTTAAGTTTATGGTAGTATATGCAGCGTCACAGCCATCACTCTTTAACTGCTCATCCAGAGGAATTTCAGTCCTGTCAACTCAATACATGTTAAGTGCCTTAAAAAGGTGTATCTTTTTTTTTTTTTACCTTTTACCTGTATTTTACATGTTCTGTTTAGCTGCATGGATACTACTGCATTCAGTTGCGTGCAGTATTCAGTACAGTAACTTGCTGTGCATGTTTGCCATTGAGTGACAGGCTGTGCCTCGTAGCTCTACCATCTGGGTTTATGTAAGGATGCTCTGTGATGTTTGCATAATGTTGAAGTTGCCTGCCACCACATTTCTTAAAACAAATCCCCATCACTATGCATCAGCACATTCTTAATGACTTTTGTCACTGTTTGAAATGAATAGTCATAAAAGACAATAAAAATATAGAAATAAGGTGAACGTTATACTTGCATATAGTTGATTTATATCTGTTACGCCACATCTGCTACCCAATTCAGGTAAGAAATGAGACAGAGAGAAGGGAGTGATTTATTCAAATATTTAGTGTTCCTCAGCAACCAGCCTGGCCCTGATGCTCATTTGCTGGTTGACTTCTCCATGTTCTCAGTGGAAAGCCACCAGGAGTGCACCTGCACACAAACAGAATTAGGTTTATTGTTCTGTGATAAGGAAGATGAGCACCATAGAGACAGATGGTACGGGCATATCCAAACATACAGGATCTGGATCAGGATTCTTGTTCCTATTTCATGGATGTAAATGGAAATTATGTGGGTAAAAATGAAGAAGGCTTAAAAATGGTTGGCCTGAAGATACCAGCACTGCTAAGGAGCATTTTTATTTTTTATTATTATTATTTTTTATTATTATTGGAAGGCCGGATATACAGAGAGGAGGAGAGACAGAGAGGAAGATCTTCCATCCGATGTTTCACTCCCCAAGTGAGCCACAAAGGCCAGTGCTGCGCCGATCTGATGCCGGGAACCTGGAACCTCTTCTGGGTCTCCCACGCGGGTGCAGGGTCCCAAAGCATTGGGCCGTCCTCAACTGCTTTCCCAGGCCACAAGCAGGGAGCTGGATGGGAAGTGGAGCTGCCGGGATTAGAACCGGCGCCCATATAGGATCCCGGGGCGTTCAAGGTGAGGACTTTAGCTGCTAGGCCACGCTGCCGGGCCCAAGGAGCATTGATAAATATGTATTGGCCACACTTCACTTCTAGTACTTAAAGTGCATACTTGAAGGCAAGCTTCTTGTTAGATTGACCAGGTCATCTTGGTTTACCTAGACTTTTTTGGTTTAGCACTGAAAGTCCCCTGTTGTGGTAAATGTCTCCATCCCCGGTCAACTGAAGTATGTGGCTACCCCCAGTGTAAAGGGCCAAGATAATTTTGGGGTAGGAGACAGCTTCAGTGAACTGTGGAACCATAGTGTCTGGTGACAGACATATGGCAAGTTCAGATAGTGGATTAGATAAGAGAGAACTAGTTAGTTCTCTTTAGTTACCTGGAAACCCAAGTAGAATTCTTTAGTTACTTGGAAAACCCAAGAGGCAAGGAAGTTACTTGAGCCACTTTGGATCATCAGTAGGCAAGTTAGTCAACTGTCACAGACTCACAGAAATCATTGAAATTCACTCATCCTAAGGTAAAATGTGAGCCAGCCTTAATCGAACCCTCCTTTGGGGCTGGTGGCAGAGTCATGTAATGAATTAGCTTTCTGAGGAGCTCATTGCAGGCAATACTCTTTGAAGTTCCCAAAAGTTCTTTAAATCGTCTCCTGAAATCCATTGAGTCTACCACAGACGAGTGCAGAGTGAGGCCTGAGCACCTTGGCTTGTTCTAATGTGAACCGAGGTTTGAGAATCATGATTTTCAAATATTGTTTTAAAAGTCATTTATTTATGCTTTTTTTTTTTTGAGAGAGAGGGAGAAGAAGGAAGAGGTGGAGGAATGGAAGGAGAGAGAGAGAGAGAGAAAAAGAATCTTGCATCTGATGTTTCACTTCTCAAATGGCCAAAGCAGCCAGAGCTGGACCAGGCTGAAGCCTGGGTCTCCAGTGTGGTTGATGGGAACCCAATACTTGCTGCCTCCAAGGTGCATTAGCAGGAAGCTGGATTAGAAACAGAGTAGCCAGGACTTGAGCCAGGCACTCTGACACACAATTTAGGGGCTCACAACAGACAGTTTAACCCACTGTGCCACAACATTCACCTTCTTCAAATGTGTGGAGTTGCTCACCCTAGCAATTGAAAATGAATTAAAATATGTATATCTTCATATGAATGTCTTCATATGCATTTACTTACAAAATTATATCTATTTTTAAATTCATAATATAAATCTTTTCCCATTTAGTGCCTTTCAGACACAAGTGAATTTGCTTCATTTATATTCTTTTTGTACCACAGACCTTTCTTTTTAGAATAATACACCATGCTAGCAGAAGTTTTATGATGGAGAGGACTCTGTTTTATCCATATTTGTATTCATAACAGCACAGTTCTTGGCCCATAATAAGTGCCCAATCAAGCGTGTGCACTGAATTAGAGAGCCCTCCTTAAAATGTAGAGATGGCTTGCCCTGTGGAACAGTGCTGGTTAATGCTAGCTTCGCTTGTCCAAACTGCTCCATGTTGCCATGGAAACATAGCCAGCAGTTCCTCCAGGCCCCTCTACCTGTCAGTGCCAGGTACCCAAAGAGGATTTAAAATCCCAGTTCCTGGTCTCCAGCTGTTTGTCTCCTACAGTGGCAAAACTCCTGCTGCAAGAGAAAGGACCCTCCGTTGAAGGATCAGCAGGAGATATGACTAAGAGGCTTTCAGTCCGTGGGAGTAAGGAGAAAGGGAGTGGAACAGCTTCATTCACCAAACAATAGCTCCCTTCAGGTCGCATGATTCACTAGGGGAGATGCCTGGGCCAGGGGGCAAGAGAACAATTTCGCTTCACCCCCTTGGAGGCCTTTTCATCGACTTCAGTGATTGCTAACATCAATTATGCCATCACTGCTTAATAACACCTTATAAAACAGGGATCACTGGTTCTGGCAAAACCTAGTCGATGTCTTAATCTACTGTTGATAGAAATGACCAAGATCAAAATGAAGATTGAAAGACACGGATCACTTTTACGGTTATGTAACTGCTCCCAGGCATGGGCTTTTTTTTTTTTTTTTTTTGGTAAATTACAGAATCTGTAGTTAGAGATCTTCAAGACTGTGGTCCTCAGTCTATCCTGGCAGTCAGTGTTGTGAAATGACGCGAGCAAACTTGCTCATGTACAGCCATTAGCTTACATTTGATAAATGCCGATAGTTCTGGGGCTTGGGTGTGAATGATGGCTCGAGGCCTTGTGCTCACATGTTCCTGCTAGTTAAGATGGAAGCGAGTTTCAGACTGAAAACTGCCACACACACTGGCATTTAGTAACCAGCAGGCCCCCAAATGGATCAGATCTGATGTCTGAGGTCTCTGAGTATAACTACTATGAAAGGGCCACCGGAAGAAAATGTGTAGTTTCCACCATCCTGCAAACGAGATTCAGATAACATTATTTAACATATTATTTTATAATCAAAACTCTTGGGATTTTTATTTAATTTGTATTGACAAATAAAAATTGTACATATTTGTTTTGTACAGCATATTTTTAGAAAAGATTTATTGTTTTTTTATTGGAAAGTCAGATATACAGAGAGGAGGAGAGACAGAGGAAAGATCTTCATCTGATGGTTCACTGCCCGAGTGACTGCAATGGCCAGAGCTGAGCTGATTCGAAGCCAGGAATCAGGGGCTTTTTTTGGGTCTCCCACGTGGGTGCAGGATCCCAAGGCTTTGACTATCCTTAACTGCTTTCCCAGGCCACAAGCAGGGAGCTTGATGGGGCTGCTGGGATTAGAACCTTAGAACCGGTGTGCATATGCGATTTCAGCGGGTTCATGGTAAGGACTTTAACCGCTAGGCTACTGCAGCCGAGCCTCAGCATGATATTTTGAAAGTGTCTGTGCACTGTGTAATGGTTTAAGTCAAGCTAATTAACATATGCACTACCTCACATATCTTTTTCGGTATGCATTGAGAACACTTCAATCTGTCCTCTTGGCAAGAACACAACGTATTGTTGTTAGCTGTAGCTGCCACGTTGCACAGTAGATCTCTTGCGCCCTTTGTACTTAGTGTTAGTACTTACCCTTTGGTTCCCCTTGGCTAATGTGTTTCTCCATCCACCCTCTCAAGTCGTAGCCCCTTATAGTTACCATTTCTAGTTTCTACTTCTAGGAGCTCAGCCTTTTTTGTTTATTTAAATTTCAGATGTAAATGACATCATATAAATCTTGTTTTTCTGTGCCTGGCTTGTTTCATCCAGCATGAGCTCCTCCAGGTTCATCCGTGCTGATGTAACTGTAAGACTGTCTTCTTTTTAATGGCTGAAGAAGGTTTCACTGTATACACAATATTTCTCTATGCATAAACTACCTACATAAATATATACTGCATTTTTTAACCCGTTCTTCTGTTGATGAGCATTTAGGTTGATTATATGTCTTCGCTGCTGTGAATAATGCGACAATGAATGTGGGAGTGCAGGCATAGCTTTGACATCTTGATTTCATTTTCTTTGTGTATATAGACACAGTAGTAGAATGCTTGATAGTTCTATTTGATTTTTTGTGGCATCCCTATGCTGCTTTCCATAATGGAGATACAAATTTGCCTCCCCATCAACAGTATGAAAAGGATCCCTTTTCTCCATATAGTTGCAAGAACTTACCTTTCATCTTTTTTGATAATAGACACTCTAATAGTATAGTATGTCATTGTGGTTTTTATTTGCATTTTCTCATGATTATTGACATTGGGCACTTTAAAAAATATATTTATATATTTGAGTGTCAGAGTTATAGAGAGAAAGAAGAGTTACATATATAGAGAGATTCTATATGCTGGTGCCCTCCCTAAATGGCTTCAGCACTCAGGCACGGCTGGACCAACCTGAAGCCAGGAGCCAGGAGCCAGGAACTTCAACCAGGTCTCTCATGTGGGTGCATGGCCCCCAAGCACTTGGGTCATCTTCCACTGCTTTCCCGGTTCATTAGTATAGACCTGGGTTGGAAGTGGAGCAGCCAGGGCTTGAACTAGCAATCATATGAACTACTGGCACTTCTGAGTTAACCCAGACATTTTAACTTCTAGCCTAAATGCCTGCCTCTGCCCATGAAAAAATCAGGTTTTGTAATTGTTGTGCTGCTTGAGTGATTCACACTGGCCCACTCGATTCCTGAACTCTGTGTGTGTGTGTGTGTTTAAAATAAACTTTATCACTTTATGCACTCTATTTGTGCCTGTACTAACAATGCTTCTCTAGTACTAGAGATTTAAACCTCATCTCTCTCTCAACACTGACTCCTTTCTTTGCTTTTAATAGCTCTTTCCCTAGGAAGCTGGCCTTTTCTGCTGCTTTCTCACCCTTCTCATTTGCTTCGTGAAGCACAGGAGTGAGGGCTGCGTGAGGAGTTGGGGAATTCAGAGTGGGTGTTAACAACAGTTAAGGGAGAAGAAGAGTGTGAATGGTCGTCCAAGCGTGTGTGTAACCAAGATACTATAAATTATACATTGTCTGTTACTAATTTTTATTTCAGTTTTTAAAATGTCTGTGAAGAGTATATCGTCATTCAGCATGATGCGATTGGCATCTGTCCTGTTTGTGCATCACATGGAGCTCAGGTGCGTCGTTGAAGCTGCTGATGTTAGTAAAGCTCCAGACGAAACCCTGGAAAACTTTGTGGTGCTTTAGATTTTCCTTGTCCTGCAGAAAACAGGCTGGGCATTGCCCAGGCTGTCTGTAAAAGGAATGTTAAAGAAAAGTTGCAGTAGACACAGTTACACAGAGGAGGAGGAAAATTTGATTCTCAACTGTTGCAATAAAGGTGCAGCAAGTGGGGAGATACTGAACTGAACTCCACTGAAATGGAACTAGTGGAGCTTAAAATGTCCGGGGGAAGCTAGTGGAAAAATACAGTTGCAAGTTTTCAAAAACAAGCATTCCCTAAACAAAGGCATGGCGAGGACAAGCAGAAAGTCGTCTGTGTGAAGTTTGCTGAAACTGAGCAGAATGCTATGTGTGTGTGGTTCAGGGCTCAAGGCCTGGAAGCTGGTTGATGGAGACGTGTTAACTAAAATATGCTGCTATACTGGGATGATACCCCCCACATCAGGCAAGCCACTGATAGCTGAGGGCCCACTGATACCTGTGTGTTTATTTTAAACACACGCACACATTCTCCTGATACACCTGTTACCAATACAGTCCACCTTTGATATGAAGCTGAGGCAAGATCATGAAAGAGCCCCACCAAGGTGGCTGCCTCCAAGGTGTTGCCTGGGGATGTATTTGAAGGAAGCAAGGGAAGAGGGTTTTGAAACATTTTTGAAGTGTCATCTTAATGAATCATTCATCTTCAACTTGGAGAAATCTAGAACATTCCATGCTGGCATAACTGCTTGCATATTCAGTATACTTTCTTCCCCTCTGAGATGTGACCACGTGTTTACCTTGGTGCTTACAGGCGCTAGGCTCCGCACCTAGCAGTGGAGTCCTTGGCTTGACTTTTCTGGGTACTCTTCCGTAGTTCAGCTGGCTTGCTGCCTCTCTTGTGCCCTGGAGAGTGCTGTGCACTTAGAGGGCAGCTTGGACAGTGTCTGGGAGCAGTTCAAAGCAAAGGCGGCAGCCTTTCTTCTGCTTCTAAGGATTGCTTTATCTGTGCCCTCCTAACTGCCCAGCAGGTGCGTTTCCGACATAGTCAGGAATGTGTGTATTTGTAGGGTGGAGAGCAGTGATGTTCTCATCTAGCTATCAAGGCCTTAAAGGAAAACCGTTCCAGGGTCTAGACTGGCTTGGATTCTGAGATCTACTGTCTGCCTAAAATTTTTTTCTCCCTGGAGCATCTCACTGGAAATCCTTACATAACCTCCATGCCCATTTCAGGGGCTTCTGTGACATTTGCTTTACTGCCTTGGGCAGGGCAGCAATACAAGCAGGTCTTGTTTCCTTTCTCTGAACATTGTTTGTGCCCTGCTCATTTTCTATAAGACGAGCTACAATATTGAGAACATCTTCATCAGGAAGTCTTCCCGGGTGCTTTAAGTATACAATATTATTTATTTATCTTCTTCAAGATGTATTTATTTGAAAGGTAGAGTTAACAGGGAGAAAAGGAGAGACAGAGATCTTTTGCTGACTTAGTCCCCAAATGGTCACAGTGGCCAGAGAAGGGATGGTCTAGAACTAGGAGCCAGGAGCAGAGTGGGTGGGTACTGGGCCACTTGGGCCACCCTCTGCTGCTTTTTCAGGCCACCAGCAGGGCGCTAGATGGGAAGTGGAACAGCTGGAGCATGAACTGGTGCTTATATGGGTTGCTGGCACTGCAGCAGCAGTTTTACCCGATAAGCTTCCAATCATCTCGAAGATGTCCTGAGATTCTGACTTTTTCAGATGAGGGCACAGCTTTGGGACAGTCAGCTTGTCGCAGGTAACACTCCTAGCAAACGGTGGAGCTAGTTTGAAACCTGGGCTGCATAGATGTGCTTTTCCTGTGGTGATGATTGTCCATGTCACTCTGCACCAGCAGGGAGGATTTCCAGGTGGCATAAGACCAGATCTGTGAGGTTGGGGTCGTATCCATTGTCTTCATATCTTGAGGAATTAGCACCAGGCTTGGTTTATGGAGGAGGCACCGAGTATGTGCTCAAATGGTTATCAGTAATTGAGCCACATTAATAGACACACCCAGGGGAAGAATACAACCTCAGAGAAATTGTTAGTTTTCACCCACTGTGGAAGGACTTTTGTGTTGCTCCAATCTATGGTCAATGCTCAGTCATTATCTCATATTAGACTGACTTGCATTTAAAATTGTTGATAGCTCCGTCCATGACCTTTGTTATCCTATTTGTTTGCTGGCCTCACACTGTCATTTCTTGGTTTGCTGGTTCTATCCTTCTCTCCTGTTCACTCTTGGAGTGTTCTGGACTCTGGCATTGGTCATCTTCTCATTTTCCTCCTCCCGTGGGCATCTAAGCTCTCATCATGTATCCAGAATCTAGTCCTGTCCCCTCGCTGCACAGCTGCCATGCTCTCATTGCTGGTGCCTGGATTGGTACATGTCTTTTTAACTCACTTACCAGGCATCCTTAAGTTTTCTGAACACTGTTGCAAGAGTCACTTTTTCAAAACTGTTTGACTCCAGTCATCTATTAAACATCTACTTAAGCTATACGAAAAAGCCAGTGACTCGTAATGTCCCACTGTCACGTCTCACCAACATCCTGCAGTGCCCCTTACCAAACTTGATATCTGTTTTTTTTCCTATCTTGCTGTTTCCCGCCGTGTTGGGAATGAGTTGACATGGATAGGCCTTTGCCCTGGCTTTGTCCCTTACATCTTTTCATATTAATGAAGCATAACTAGACTGGTTGTTCACCTTGTTTATACTGGAATAGCATTTTCTCAATGAACTGACCTGACTTCCCTTCCTTAATTTTGCAAACCATATCCCACCCACCTTCAGTTTCCCTTCTCATTTTTTTCTCAAATAACTTAAAACTTTTAAATGAATCATGCAATTTATTTATTGTGGATCACCTCCTCATCCTTTTCATGGCAGTTCCCTGAAATCAAGTGACTTTATCTGGTTAATTACTGATAATATTTCAAGCACCTGATACACAGTAGTTAGTTAGTAATTATTTGTTGAGTAAATGAATACAAGTGGACTAAAAATGCCCTCAAAATGGGAGCTTTGGTTTGGGTTGAATAGGAAAAATAGCAGGAAGGCAGCCTACAGCCTGGGCCACTTTGAAGTTACAGTTAATGCTTGTGGATTGAATCTTAAAGCTCTAGCCACTAGTGCAACTGCGTTTGGAGATAATTAAGCTTATATGAGGTTGTACGAGTAGAACCCTAATCCGACAGAATTACAAAACCTAAGAGGAGAAACTCCAGGATGTTGTGTGTCTACAGCTAAGGCCATGTGAGATAACAAAGGTGGGCATCTGTAAGCCAAGAAGGGAGGCCTCAAAAGAAACTGAGCACCTAAGGATCTCAGAGCATGCCCCACATCCGGGACTTGGGGTGGGTGGGAAACTGGGTGGGGCTTCTCCCTCAGTATCCCCCTTTACCTCAGATACATGATGGAAACAATATGGACATAATACTATTACCCACTTCCCTATACTCCCTGAACCTTTTTTTTTTTTTTTTACCATAAAGATTGTCAACAAAAATACAATAAAAAAAAAAAACCAAAAAGCAACTGAGCACCTAACACCTCAATATTGGACCTTTGATCTCTAGAACAGGGAAGCATGCATGTCTGCTGTTGAAGTCACCCAGCCTGCAGTGTTTTGCACAGAAGTAGCCTGTGTAGATTAACAGAAGCAAGATTTGGCATATGAGTCTTTGCTTCAAATCTTGGGCTGTACCACCCAGGGAAAGGAAAAATGACATCGACCAGAAAATGGGGTCTGGAAACTTACTAAGCCCACATGAATTTTGCCCGTGTCTGTGTTCAAAACTATTCCACTAGGAGTGAAATACACTGAACTCTCCCAACCTGCCTCCAGAAGCCTCCCTCCACTTCATGGCTCCTAATTCAGTTGGAACGGTGACTGTGCATGGGGGAGAGGGCTGTGTAGTTTGATCATTCACTCATTCATCAGATATACCCACATGGGACTGAGCATTGTGGCAAAGAGGGTTAACCTGCCTGAGATGTTTGTGTCCCTTATGGGAGTACCAGTCACATCTTGGCTCTTCTGCTTCCCAGCTGGCTTCCTGCTAGTGCATTGTGGAAGGCAGTACACGGTGTCTCAGGTACTTACATTCCTGTCACCTGTGTAGGAGCCTCAGAGGGGTTTCTGGGCTCCTAGCTTTGACCTGACACAGCCTGGGCATGGAAGGTATTTAGGGGATGAGTAACAGATGGCAGACTGTTTTGCTTTCATTTCTTTCAAATGAAAAGTAAACAAGCATTTATACATACATGCTTATGCATACACTCCAGTGGTAGGTATCTGTTATGGGTCAAGCTCTAGTGATGACTACAATGTGACCCCCCACTGTAAATGAGTTAATGATCTGGTAATGGAGAAGAATGCATGCTGATAAGCACATTACAGTATGAGAAGGTCAATGCTTTCCATTGCAGTGGGGCTAGCAGAGAAGGCTATATGGAAGAGTAGTTCTTGAGAACCATCTAACGAATACTGAAGAATGAGCAAGTGCCAAACTTAGCACAGGTGGAAATTGTGTCAAAGAATATTATTTTGGTTCATGTTTAGAGAAAGTTTTAAGTTCGTGTGGAACCCTCCAAGATTTTCTATAAAACAATGTGCAAAGGCTTACTCCAGAAGAAACAACATCCCCAAATGGACACGTCTTCATATCATTTTTCTAAAGATTTGTTTATTTTATTACAAAGTCATATATACAGAGAGGAGGAGAGACAGAGAGGAAGATCTTCCATCCGATGTTTCACTCCTCAAGTGAGCGCAATGGCCAGTGCTGTGCCGATCCTAAGCCAGGATCCAGAAACCTCTTCCGGGTCTCCCAAGCGGGTGCAGAGTCCCAAGGTTTTGGGCTGTCCTCGACTGCTTTCCCAGGCCACAAGCAGAGAGCTGGATGGGAAGTGGAGCTGCCGGGATTAGAACCAGCAGCCATAGGGGATCCCAGGGCATTCAAGGTGAGGACTTTAGCCACTAGGCCACGCCGCCGGGCCCACGTCTTCATATCATAATCTTCAAAATTCTAAAACCTCACTTACTAAACAAAGGGATGGCCTTATTAGAAGGAAATACCTGGGCCAGGTAGAATTGAAAGTGGCTTAGAGATGGCAACCAAAATGAGGACAAACTTAGTTTTTTTTTGGGGGGGGGGGTTGGAAAAGTGATAAGCACAGTAGAGAACTTCAGGGATTGGTCCTGATCTGTCTTAATGAATATTTTTACAAATAAATCAGGGGAGAAGGACTTGGGCACAAAACATCTACACGTAAAGGCCTACTGGTTGGTACCAACTGCAAGGAAATCTGGGAGTAGGTAAGTGGTAGGTGAATTTAAGTATGGACACGTACAATGTAATGCATATAGTACAGACAAATGAAAGAAATTTTAAGGGCATGATCCTAAAATACAGCATAGGAAAAAGACCTCAAAGTGATGATACATCTGCAACCATAGAGACATTTTCAAGAGAGAAAACAAAAACAGTCACTCAAATTTGTATCTTAAAGCTGTAGCCACTAGTGCAACTGCATTTGGAGATAATTAAGTTTACGTGAGGCATGGCATTAGGTTTTTCTAAAGCTCAACTCTGTTGGCAGTGTGTTCATTTACTATATATATGGTTCATTTACTATATATATATATATGTTATATGGCACTCATGGGGAATTGTGGTATGTATGGAACAAACCTTTGAAAGACATGCTTGGCAAGTAGGTGTTGAGAGTGAAACTAACAAGGGACCTTGAATGTCTCAGTCCTGGAGGACAGCCTAGAGTGAGAAGCGGTCAAGGACCCCCAAGTGCTGGTGTGAACAGGTACCCACAGGGACGCTGTTGGTGGTGTTCCAGGAGGGGTTACTTTGACTCTTGTTTATTTCAAACAACAACATAGGAGTGCCTATTGGCAAAAAAAAAAAAAAAAAAAAAAGACTATTGGCACCCAGACCTCTTTGGCAAATGCTTTAAATTTCTTATTTTGAGAAGGTTGGACTTCATCTGAGCTCTGCTTCTGAAGAGCTGCACTGGTTGAAAATTCCTCCCACTCTTCTGTGTTCTGGGAAATGGTTACCTGCAAAAGAACATTCTTCTCTTACATGTTCCCAATGGAATCCATCTCTGTTTAAGAATTCCCAGAAGACTCAAGGAGGAGTCTTTGTTCGCCTCACTTTATAGAAGCCCAAGTCCCCTTTCCTGTCTTCAACGGAATAGATATTTTCTGCATCACAGCAGCCTAAATAAAATCATCTCCATAACTGCCTTTGGTCTTTTGAAATTTCAAGTAATCTTTTGTAAATTTTACTCTTCAGGTACTGTGCTTGGCGTCAGACATACCTCACTGAGCAGGACAAGCAGAGTCTGTTCAACATCTAGGGACAGCAGATGATCAAATAAGGAGTCTTAGTGAAGTAGAGCAAGTGTTGAGACAGAAGGAGAAAGAGAACTGGTGATTGTAAAATACATAAGGGCTTAACCCAGTATTGAAAATGCTGTTTGCATTCTCATGAGCTGTCCTAACATCTTAACTTATGGAAATTGCTTTTTCTAGAATAGAAAAATAGCTCATCATATAGAAGTCCGATGCGGCTATAAGGAGATTTTACCATGCTTTTGTTCTGGCTGCTTGGGGGACTCCCAGATTGGAGGGACAGTGGCCATGTGGCTGCCCTGTATCCCATTGTTCCAAGATGATGCTACAGTTAAAAAAGCAGACCCCTTCATGAACTGATCAGGATATTTGATGATTCATAGAAAGAGCTATTTAGAAGGTGAAAGGATGAGCAAGGTCTCTGTACAAGAAAGCATTAATGATCCTTCTTTTGGTTCTGTTTTATTTATGTTGAATTACTTTGGCAATATGCCATTAGGAAGAAAGGATATATTCTGTTTATAAATGTTTGTGTGGAAACTATTCAGAATTCAGTTTGACCTAGGACCCTAATTCCTGTCGTGTGGGGAAAATTCAGTGTTTCTTTTTAAAAATTAATTTATTTTATTATTTTATGATATAGTTCTATAGGCTCTGGGAATTCTGTTTCCTACAGTAATTGTTCAGTGTAACCTTTATCCTGAATATGACTAACTAGAATAAACAAATAAATGAATAAATAAATAAATAAATTTAATGAAGTTGTTGCATAAGCCCTGCTAGGGTTGTGTTATCAGTGTACATAGTGTACCGTGCAAATACAGTAGACCAGATGGTTAAACACAGACATTTATATCTCATGGTTCTGGGTGCTGAGAAGTCCGAGGTCAGATGCCAGGATGGATTCCTTCTGGTGAGGCTTTCTGGGTAATGGATGACTACCTTTGCACCGTATTCTCACAATGGGGTGCAGTGAAGTGCTCAAAGAGTGAGAGAGAGCCACAGGAAGAGGGAGCAAGCCATTTTGGTGTCTCCCACTTCCCCTGTAAGGACATCTGTCTCTTCAGATGAATGGATTAGGGACCTATCTTTGTAGCTTCATTGAATTTTAATTGCCTGGTCTACGGCCATACCACCCTGAATGCGCCTGATCTCGTCTGATCTTGGAAGCTAAGCAGGGCCGGGCCTGGTTAGTACTTGGATGGGAGTCTAAACTTTAATTGCCTGCTGCAGGTCCTATCCAGAGTCAACATGTGACTCTGGTAGTGTGGGGTGGGGGTTATGGTATACAGTTTGGTTAATAGCAGGACATAGAACTGTGGTAACATTCTTCTATGACATGGGGTGGCTTGAGAATCAAGCACCTTACAGGGAAGCAGAGCTGAGAAAAAAACAGTGTCCTGATGTAACTGTCAAGCTATCAATCTAGTCTTCAGTCAAGATTTCTGGGTGACTGGATTCTAGTTTATTTAAAAAGAAAAGAAAAAAAGAACATTTTCCCGTGTTTTTTCATCTATTTAAGATGGAGGAATTGAGGAGAGAATTTGTTATTAACTGATGCTGCAGAGGCCCCAGAGGCCCCGGGTGGCTTGAGGTCAGGAGCTGGCAGTGGAATCCAGATCTTCCATTGGGTGGCAGGAATCCAATTACTTGAGCCACCACACTACTGTCCTCTAGGGATTGCCCCAGCATGGAGCTGGGGCAGGAGCTGAAGCTGGGAGTCGAACCCCAGCACACCATGTACCTGACACTTCAACTATAAGGCTAGAGTCTTTCACGGTTTCAGTATTTTTTTGAGCTAAATATCGGCCTCTTGGCACCAAAAATTCTTGACTAAAATGGGGTTACTGGGAAGGTAAAATGAGATTACAAATATAAAGTGCTTAACACAGCAACTGGAAGGGAATATGGGCTCAGTAAGTAATAGCTGCTGTTATTATCTGTGGTTTTGGATTTTCTGAGACAGCTAATGGAAGCACAGGAAGCTTATCGTCTGAACGCCATTGTGAGGATAATTTAGAGGATTTAGAGCTTCTAGAAACTCAATTTTGTAGTGCACAAAGTTGTTGGGTAGCCTGTTCTCAGCAAAAAGAAACAGCTTGAGCAGCACATTATTCACAACTTTTAGATGACGTGATTTGTCTTTACAACGAGTTGAAGGAAAGGCCAGTAGAGATTTTAAAGCAGAGAACTGAGGTTACGGAAGGTGATTGTTTTTGGTCTTCAGATAAATTCAAAGTATGATGTACAGAAAGAAGAGAAAGAAAACTTGGAACATATATACTGCTACACAAAACTGCTTCCAAAACAAAATAAAGTGGGAGTCTGACATTTTGGCTTTCATACTTGGTCAAGATATTATAATAATGAGAAAACAGTCTGCCAAGTTTATCATTGACTCCCATCGCATTAAAGGATTTGTTATTTTAATGGCAGCAAATAAAAATTCTTACTGCTTTGCTACAGAAAACATTTTCCATTAGGGTTCTCAAAGGGAGTTATTTGTAATGCATTTTAAATTTCAACTTTGAACATTATTTTTAAAGTTAAGTTTATCTCAATCTCACAACAGGTGAAAATTAAAAAATAGTTGCCGTGTTTTCAACGAGAGTTTTAGTAACCCCGAAATGCTCAGAGCCGTATTAACATTGACATCTGTATCAAGTGAGGAAAACCTAACTGTGTGTGTTAAGGAAAAGTAATACATTCATGAATCGTGTAGATGTACTGCAGAGTACGGAGTGGAAACGCTGAAGGTAAAGTCTTTGATTCAGCCCATATTCTTTGAAAATAAAGACAAGGTGACTGTCTCAGTTGATTCTAGATATGTAGAGGTCAGATCAGGTTTGGGAGGCTGGAGTTGTATTTGGTAAAGCAACAGCCACAGGGACAGGAAGTGTTTGGATCTTCATGTTATGGACAGTATTCATGTTTCTCCTGTGTTCAGGTAGCTTGCTTGCTTTCTTTCCTTCTTTCTTTCTCTTTCTCTCTCTCTCTTTCTTTTTCTCTCTCTCTCTTTCTTTCTTTCTCTCTTCCTTCCTTCCTCCCTTCCTTTCTCTCTCTCTCCTCCTCTCTCTCTTTTTTCTTTTTTTTTTTTCAGTCCTGATTGATTGTGGTCACAGAATACTCTTGTCCTGCTGTTGATGCTCTATGAAATTGTTAATGTTCACTGACAGAACCTGTCAGAACCTGGTTTTAGGATATTTATTAGCAATGATAGGACCTTGGCAATAGTAGTAGGTTAGAACCTTTTCTCAGGGAAGGATTAGGCACCATGATGGAGTGTAAATTCCTCAGAGCATATGTAATCTGTTTGTAGAGAAGTACTTTTACATGGAAAGGTCCTTATTGGATCAGTGTTGGTGAGTCGGAACAAGTTGCAGAGGGTTTGGCGAGAGGGGAAAAATTCGAGGATGGGTAACTAAGCCAGCTTCCTGAGGACAGCAAACGTGAATGCATTGACTGGTGCCTTGTTAGAGCTGGGTGGGTATCTTACAAAACTTCCTAATCACTTCTCTATCAAGGACTTTGTGCTCAGATGGGAGGGTAATATGCCCAAGGTCGTGCAAATATTATTTCATCATACCTAACATCACATAATATTGTTCCAAATTATGAAAGATTTCACAATGTGTGAAATTTGGAATCATTGTAGTTATTTGAAGGAAATTCCTGAACATTATAGAGTAGTAACAGATTTGCAGCTAATCCTAATGACACTAATGATTACATCTTCCATAAAGAGATGCATTTTATATCACATTTATATACACAGAATGAATTGTATAACAAAAGAAAACTTAATCATACAGTGTTTGCTCTAATTTCCATTCCACTGCACTTCTCTCTACCTTCCTCTTTTTCCCTGTGTTTCATGCTGGTTTTTATCTGTTATGATGAATATTTTTACTCATTGAGGAATGTCATAAAGTTTGAAAAACTGGTTATCAGAGGTTGAATCATTGTGGTGAGAAGGAGGTAGAACAGGGTGGCTGTTCATAGGTACCTGCCAAAGTTCATTTACAAGGAAACTCATGAATGAATTCTGTTGAACACATTTACTAAGCGTGTTTTCATGCCAGGCATTAAGATTTAAGGACTTCCAGGTCTAGTAATGCCTCCATTAGCTGGGGCAACTGGTAGAAAACTCACTTTTGGATTTCGTCTTTAGAAAGTTCAGAGAATATTGCAGAATGACTTACCTATCTGAGGGAAAGTTCTGCAGAGAGAAGGGTAGTTCCAGTGATTCTTGACGTTTGAGTTTGCCAAATGGAGAGGACTAGTACAGGATAATCCTGTATGAAACAGTGAATGAAACAGTGTGACAAGGTTAGGGGGCTTTGAAAACATGGTGTGTGATCCGGATGGAGTTGAAAGACGCAACAAATGAAAGCAGAGGATGTCTAGTTAAATTCCAGATACACACTGAGTGATTTTTCATGTAAATTTGTCTGATAGTTTTGTGAGGGGCAAGACAATGTGCTTGGAGTACATGTGGGCCTGCAGAAATGGCAGAGGTAAGTGTGAGGGTGTACTGTTTGTTTGGAGTGAGAGAGTAAGAATTTTCCCTCAATACTCTTGTTAATACTGAAGGCTTATTTGAAAATAGTTATAGAACCCTTGAAAAGAAATTTTAAAAATACACAGAGAAAAATGTGTATCCCTTGAGTCTGAGGCTTATTAACAATAAAGGTAGAATCATAATATGTGGGTGGGATGATTATTAATTATTAATGATCACCACTGTATATTAATGTAATTCTTTCTCAAGTTCTGTGTCCTGCTGATTTCAATTGCTTTTAAAAAGCTTTTGTCTGAGTGTTTAGTGGAAAGAGAATGAACACATTTTTCAGTGTTACAATTATTTCTTATTTTGTGTCAACCTGAAGCTAGAATTTGCATTGTTAACAGCAATGGAGTTAATAACATGTGTGTGATTAACCAAGTGAGTTTTTGCTCTGTTTAAGCAATTTCCCAGATGTAATAGAAATAGCTTGTCTCTCTCATTCCGCCTCCCCAGCACCAATTTGTGGAAATAGCTCCAACTCTCCGTCCCCATCCATTGTTCATGACCTTCTAGGGATGGCTCTCACAGGCCAGGGGAGGCACTTGGTCCAAACAGGACCAGCCAGTTGAAGGTCTCTGATTGTCCTTCTGTTTGTAACCTTAAACTCAGAGCTCACAGAAGCCTTATTTTTCTGCTATGTGGACTGGAAAAACCAGAAGAAATAAGTCAATGATAGGAAATTCAAGTGAGGAAGGAGTTCCATGAAGGAAGGAGCAGGGCATATGTTTTATAGCAGAATCATGCTGGAATGAGATAACAGAAAGGTAGTGAGAGAGAGTTCTACCACTTGAAAAAAGAGTACTAATTCATAAGTCAAAATCACTGAAGGTATATTGGAAACCAGAGTGATTTCTCCATGACTCAGTAGTGAGAAGCTGACCATAGAACCCATTTTGATAAATAGGAGAATGCATGATTTTTTGGGAAAGTGTGTGTTTTGCTGTGCATAACAAACACACAGGCACACAGTTTGACCCACTGCCCACCCCCCACCTCCCCAAAACTTTGTTCTGGATTTGCTTTGGAAAAGCCCAGAGGCTTAATTTGGAATCATCTTTTTTTCCCCCAGTTGATCAGGAGTTGTTTTGTGTTACTTTAATACAGCACTCTTCAGTATTTCCTAAGGTGTGTTCTGTGTTCTACGATAGAACAAACTTAGACTGTGAAAGAAAAGGGGGATAGGTAGTTATTTCTCTGCTAGGGCCTTGTTTGAGTTCAGCAAACCACTTAGACCTCTCAGAGCCTTTAATATGCATTTGTGCTAGGAATTTCTGAAAGGGACAGAGCTAATGTAGCATTTCCCAGGCGCTCATGATCAGAGTGGAGTATGGCACTGCATTGATGTCTCCTAGGAGCACTGTGGGGAAGGGTTGTTAGGCGCGTTGCTCTTGTGTGGAGAACTGAAGATGGCAGGGACATGAAAATGACCCAAGGCCAGTGATCCTCCAGCACTGCTAGCATGTCCCGAGGGAAGAACAGATTATTTGTCACAGCAGTCTAGACTGAAGGGACGTGTGCTGTAGTCTGTATTCAGATCTGGGAATCCGTAGAGAAAATTTAGATTTGAACATGGATACCAGAGGAAATTCCATCACCATTTGCATTCATGTCTGGCTGAAATTTAATGTTTTCTTCAAATAATATATAGCAAAAGACCTCAGTAGTTAGAGCAGAGCTTGTGACTGTGTCATCAACAAATGATGTATTGTCTCAAAGTTGTTGTAGGTTTCTCTAAATGTCCTTCATGCAGCTTGCTACCTCCATTTCAGGCACTGTTGCCTGAATTATAGGTAATTATTAATAAAGCAAATACTAGCTAAAATGTTTTTGACAATGATCATGTATTAAACACAATGCCTTTGGCTCATGGTAGGGCTTACTGAATGCTAGCATATGTCATTATCGTCACAATCATTGGACTGATCGCTCTGTATTCCACATTAATCTCAACTTCATACTGCTGTCAAGTAGGTAAACTTACATGCTTTGTCACTTCTTTTTTACCAGAAGCATTCATGTGTTTATTTTATGAGACAGTGTGTGTGTGTGTGTGTGTTTCTGAGAGAGAGAGAGAGAACATGCAAGAGAGGCAGCTAGCTGGAGATACAGCTGTGAGTCAAGGCCTCAATTAAGATCTCACATGAAAGTGACAGGGAACTCAGCCACTTGAGTCACTGTTACCTCCAAGGGTTCACATTAACAAAAAGCTGGAGGTGGCGGTTTGGTCCAGGATTCAGTCTCGCTTACGTGAGCTGTGGGCATTCCAAGCAGTGTCTTAAGTCCTGTGCCAAATGCCCACCTTGCCACTTCTTTTTCAGTATGATTATGAACTTGAATATTTCAGGGCTTTATGACAACATTAAGTTGTTTGTAAATCCATTTGTCATTTATCTTTCCAATGTTTACCTGCTGGGCACTCTGATTCAGTGTCCGTTCAGGTGTTGATTATATGATTGGAGCATAAGTAAAGGGCGGGGTGAGTAAAGTAAAGAGGAAGAAGCCTTCATCTCTCTTGGTTGTGTCTCTGTCTGCTCCTGGAAATTCGAGTGAAATACTCATCTTTTTCTAGCATCCTTCTCTGTGTCTTTAGTTATTGAAGAGCTTAAAAACAGCACTGGATCTGCTCACTTTTTCAAAATAGGGTTACTCTCAGAGATAAGAAGTCATCCTCAGATTATTTGAGGATTTATGTCCCATTTAAATAATCTTCCCTGTGTCAAAGGGTCACTGGAGAATGTGGCCAGATTGGAATACATTCCAGAGCATTGAATAGCAGCTCCTCAAAGACATGTTCATGAGTCCCATCACCTCTGTGCCTTTGAATGTGACCCTATTTGGAAAGACAGTGTTTGCAGATGTAATAAACTTAAAAATCTTGAGATGATCCTGGATTTAGAGTGAGCCCTAAATCTAGGCAATCCTTGTAAGTGTTAGAAAAGGAGAAGGCACAGGGACCCAAGGGGAAGCAGGTCATATGAAAATGAAGGCAGAGATTACAAGGAATTCAGCCAGAAGCCAAGAACTCCTGGAGCCTCTAGATGCTGGAAGAAGCAAGAAAGAATTGTCCCCTAGCCTCTGGAGGAAGCACAGCCCTGCTAACACTGTGATTTTGGCTTTCCAGATTCCAGAATTTTGAGAAAATAATGTTCCCTTTTCTATTAAGTTGATGGTAATAGTTAAGAAACTGGTTCATGTCCTTCACTTGGATATAGGGCCAAGTCCATATCGGGGGGTCAGCCAATCCAATGCTTTAAGTGACTGATGCACATGGTAAAATCCATCTTCACATTTCCCAATGATCCAGAGGGTAGCTCACATCGGTACTGAGTTTCATTTATTTTATTGTAGAGTGAAAGACACCAAAATATTTGATGCTTTTTTTCTCGTGCATTATGAGGGTTGGAGCAATAGGCCCAACCAGAGTGAATGTCAATAGGCCCCACCAAGTGACCGTCTCTTTCAGATCTGATGCTGTAAAAAACAGGTTTTCCCTCCTGTGAAAGTTCAGGGAGCTGGCACTGCTAGGGAAAGTTCAGAGGACTGGCACTGCTGAGGAACCTGTGTAACTGGAAGAAGTATTGCAAGTAGGAGCAGGCAGTGTGTGTGTGTGTGTGTAAGGTGAGCAGAATCGTGTTTTCAGATTTTGATCTGTGCTGTGTCACCAAGCCAGGAGGATATTCAGGGGTTGGCCTGGTATCTGTTTCTTAATTTGGTTTTATACATTTGACAGTTTCTCATGTCAGATAAAGTAGAACTTATTTCCAGAAAAGAACTGTGATTCAATTGACAGTATACAATGCCTTTTTCTGTGTTCTGAGTATAGGTGTAGTGTTTAACCATTCTAACATAAAGAAACTAGTGTGTACTATGGGTATCTCAACTGTGCAGGGACAGTGTTTGGAGTGAAAGAATGTTGACACAGTTGTGGAACCATCGCCTCTTCTGGGTGCGATGGTGGCTGGTTGCCAGACGGTGACTCTCTCCCTGTGCCGAGAGGAAGATGGAAGGAGGCCCCTTCTGCCCACTGCCAGCCCCAAGAACCTCATCCTTTCTTATTCAGTTCTTTTTTTCTTCTTGGGTAGGACAAAGGGAACTTTTCAGGAAGGCATCTTATAGAGCGTGTATTTATAGGCCATGTCCCTGTGTAGGGTGGTATCTTTCTCAGGGTCTCTAAAGGAATGACTAGGAGTTCCTTGGAAAAGAATCCAAAGTGAGGGACTTAGGAGAATGCAAATATGCTGTAAAGGAAATGACTCAGGCGAAGAGGGAGGGGAGGCATTCTGTCTGCTTTACACTTCATCCCTACCATTCCTACCTCATTTTTCAGAGGGTGCTGAGCTATCGTGACAAAGAAAATGCATTGAAAGCTGTCCTGTCACTGCAGTGCCTGTAGCTAACTACTTTGGCTCCCTGCAGAAGGTTCATGGGGAGTCTTCATCCTAGCTTAAAGGGAATGGAGTGGTCTGACCAAGGACAGGTGGAGCAGATGGAGTTCAATGGTGGGAGCCTTGGCGTGGCATGTGTGGCTAGGAGGACAAACCCTGCAGGCACTCCATGGGCTTCCCAGAAATAGGTGGGTGGAGATGTGGGATAAGACAGGGCTGGGATCTGTTATCATGGAAGCAGAAACAAAGGGTTTTGTTTCTGTAATCTATTACTTTTCTATGACCTTGATTTTGTCTGTAGGCTGGAATGACCTGAGAAATGCAGTTTATGTAAGTGTTATAAACCTGTCACATTTACTGAAAGCCTGCCTGTGCTGGAGCTCATTGAAAAACTATATGTGCACTTTGAAAAGTCAATGAAAAGAACTTATGAGACTTGTTGTAATTTAGCAAAATTGATCCATAAAAATAATTTACTTTGCATAGGCGATGGTAAGCCCAAATTACAAAATAAATCTCCGGGGTTAGAACCATGAAAGGCATCATATCCTTTTTTGTGCTTCTATTATATACACTTGCAGTTGGGCGGTTAAAAGCTGCACTTGCAGTGACGAACTGACTTGGATTCTGCCTCTCCTCTATTTCCTGGAAAAGCTCAGCGGCAAGGCTCTGTCGCTTCTGGGTCGGGGCTAGCCTCAGTTCAGGCTCCATCCTAGTTCTCTGAATCAAAGCACTGTTCCGGAGTGCTGCCAGGAAATATGCACTTTCGGTACCTTCCTGCCTCACCTTAGTCCCTCTTGCCCACCTTAGACCTGTCTGTCAGGGGTCAAGTATTTTGGCGCATTTGAACTTCTGCATTCCATAGAAGCAGACTTCCTGGAGTAGCTGGGACCTTCCAGACTGCCCTTAATTAGGAGGAAGTGTTCCATCACCATCCAGTCCCCAACACATAGGAGAGAGAAGATACATTAAAAAGAGAAGAAAGCAAACCCTATGAAGTTAATGCAATGAGATGGCTAAAAATGTGGTAAGTGTAAGACCATCTGAAAATAGAGATAATTTGACTTGGTATTTTTCTGTTTGTATTCCTTTTATGATTTTCTATTGCTTAATGACTTTGGCTAAACCTTCCTAGTACTGCTTTGAATAAAAACAGTGAAAATAGTGAGGGTGACCATCTTTGGCTCCAAATCTAAGAAGTAAAACGTTTCCCCCCATTCAATATGATGTTAATTGTGGGTTTATATAATGAAGCCTTTATTAGCCTTTTATATGTGACTTGTTCAAGTTTTTTTTTTTTAAATAATTATTTATTTTTATTACAAAGTCAGATATACAGAGAGGAGGAGAGACAGAGAGGAAGACCCTCCGTCCGATGATTCACTCCCCAAGTGACCGCAATGGCCGGTGCTGTGCTGATCCAAAGCCAGGAGCCAGAAGCTCCTCTGGGTCTCCCACGCAGGTGCAGTCCCAAGGCTTTGGGCCGTCCTCGGCTGCTTTCCCAGGCCACAAGCAGGGAGCTGAATGGGAAGTGGAGCTGCCGGGACTAGAACCGGCGCCCATATGGGATCCTGGGGCGTGTTCAAGGCGAGGACTTTAGCCGCTAGGCCACCACACCAGGCCCTCAAGTTGTTTTTTAATCAAGAATTGGTATTTCACTGCATTGCATGATGTTTTCTCTGTTTTGAAGTTATATGATTTGTAGTCTTCACTTTCTTTATGGGATGCGTTACATCTGTTGATTTGTTTATGCGACATCATCCCTTCATGCCTGGGCTAAATCCCACTTGATCATGATGAATGATGTTTTTGATGTATTGGATTTGATTTTTGAGTGTTTTATTGAAAATTTTAATATCTGCATTCATCAGGGATATTGATCTATAGTTTTCTGTATTTATTTTCCTTGTCTGATTTTAGAATTGAGGTAATACTGGCCTTGAGGGATGACTTTGGAGGGTTTCTTTCCTTTCAATTTCTTGAAACAGTTTAGAAAACTGGCATTATTTCTTAGAGATTTGGTAAAATTGAGCTTTTTTCTTGTGGGGAGGCTTTTGGCCACTGATGCAAACAGATGATTTGTTACTTGTCTATTCAGGCTCTCTGTGTACACATGGTCCAATTTTGGTTAGGTATATGTATCCTGAACTTTATCTATTTTTTTCTAGGTTTTCCAATTTGTTGGTATATAATTATAATAGCATTTTGTAATGTGTTCACTGTCTAGCAGTGAGGGACTTGGGGCATGGAGCTGATAATCATACACATGGAGTACTGACTGAAGTTTACTGATGGCAAAAGATTTTGAAGACTAGACTTTAAAGACTGAGATTCCTGCAGGCCTAAAGGAGAAGGGTTTTGAGATAGCCTGTGATGTATATGCTAACAACAAGGTGGGGAGTCAGTCAGTAAACAGTGTATTCTTATAGCATGTACTGCTCTGATCCCTTCCCTAAACTCCAGGATTAGGGAGTATTTGCCTGTGCATGTTCATACTAGCTGCTTCAGGACCTTTGCCCTGAGTTCCTGGAGCTTTCTCGTGACAGCTGGTTAGCGTTGTACACCAGTGCGGTTCCCCATTGTCCTCTCCCAATCAGTTATCTTCTTTGGGTTTTGTGATATCAGTTGTAACATCTCTCCCCCCATTTAATTTATTTGATTGCTCTTCCCTGTTTTTCTTCTTAATTTAGCTAGAGATTTTCCAGTTCATCTTTTCAAAATATAATGTTCATATCATTGCTTATTCAAAAATGATTTTATTTCACAAAGTCAATTTTACAGAGAGAGATGGAGAGACAGAGAGCGAGACAAAGCTCTTCTGTCCAATGGCTCACTCTCTAAATGGTCTCAAGGAATGCAGCTGGGTTGATCCGAAGCTGGGATCAAATTGCTTCTTTCCACATGGATGTAGAGCCTAGGGCCTTGGTCCATTCTCTGTTGTCTTCCCAGGCCTTAAGCAGGGAACTAGATCAGAAGCAAAGCAACTGGGACTTGAACTGGTCCCCATATTGGGTTACTGGCACTGCAGGTAGAGAATTAGCTTGCTACACTACCATACCAGCCCAGATTCCTTTTTCTTTTTTAGTTTATCCCATTTATTTATTCTCTGATCTTTATTTTTTAATTCTTCTAACTTTGGGTTGGGTTTATTGCTGTTTTTCTGGGTACTTGAGCTCTGTCATTGGGTTGTTTGATGTCTTTCTATTTCCTTGATAGGAACTTATTTCCATTTAGTGCCACTTTTGCTATATCTTTTAAGTTATTTTATATCCTGTTACCATTTATGTTAGTTTCAGCAAAGCTTTATGCTTCCATTTTGGTTTCTTCCACAACACTTTATTTATTCAAGAGTACATTGTTTAGTCTCTATATATTTGGATGATTTCTACCTGGTTTTATGTCAGTGTGGTCAGAAAAAAAATAGATTTAGAATGTTTTGAATTGGTGGAGATTTGTTTTGTGGCCTGATATTCAGTCTGTTGTATGCGATGTTTCACCTGCTGATGGGAAAGGATGTTGTGTAATGAGTGGTCCCTTTGGTCCATGGCGTAGCTTAATTCTGATTTTTTGATACTTTGTTTCTGTCTATTAGTCGAAATGGAATGTTGATATCCCCTACTACTCCTGCTGTTGTTTTTGGATCTTTAAATCTAATGTTTGCATAAATTTTAATAATATTTCATTTATAAAATTGAATGCATTTTATATCAGGTGCATAAACATTTACAATTGACATATCTTTTTGTTAAACTGATCCCTCGATCATTATGTAGTGACATTCATTATCTTTCTTTACAAATATCATCTTAACCCCTATTTTGCCGTAAATTACGGTAGCTATTCATGGTCACCACTGGTTTCCATTCACATTGGTTCTCTCTCTCTCTCTCTCTTTTTTTTTTTGTTACAGATTTGTTTATTTTTATTGGAAAGCCAGATATACAGAGGAAAGGAGAAACAGAAAGGTCTGCTGTCAGGTGATTCACTCCCCAAGTTGCTGCAACGGCTGGAACTGAGCAGATCCAAAGTCAGGAACCAGGAGTTTCTTCTGGGTCTCCCACGTAGGTGCAGGGTCCCAAGGCTTTGGGCCGTCCTCGACTGCTTTCCCAGGCCACAAGCAGGGAGCTGGATGGGAAGTGGAACAACCCGGGGCACAAACTGGTGTCCATATGGGAGCCTAGTGCATGCAAAGCGAGGACTTTAGCCAGTAGGCTAAACTTTAAAAGCTTTGTTTATTTGAAAGATTTATATACAGAGAAAGAGAAAGAGAAAAAGGTAGTGATAAAGAATCGTTCACCCAGTCAGTGGCTCACTCACTAGATGGCAGCAAAGGTGAGGGCTGGAGCATATTGAACCCAGGAACCAGGAGCTTCTTTCAGGTCTTTTACGCGTGTAGGTATTTTTTTTTTTTTTCAAATGCTTTATAAAAACAACAACAACATGGGGAGAATCCCAGTACCTATGAAACTGTGTCACATAATACAATGTAATTAATGAATTAAAAAAAAATAAAATAAGAAAAAAAAAACAACAAAATCAAGGACCGTTTACTCCTGATATGAACAAGTCACAGGCCCTCAGTTGCCTGGGAGAATACAGCAGCTGTAAATGAAGAGCAGACTGAAATGCCAGGCCTGGCAACAGGCACACAGTAAGGCACACTCCAGTGCACACACAGAGCAGGGAAGCCAGCCTGCACACATGCTGTCTACAAAATTGGCCCTTCCCAGGACAGCACATTTTGTAGCTGGAAAGGAAGGTACTGTTTGTTGACTTCTAAACCTCAAATGTTAATTTTTCCACTTCTCAAAATATTTTTACAGATATTTACAAATTGTCAGGCTTTTAAAATCTGATAACTTGTTCCCTTAACAGAGTAAGTGTTGAGACACACCATTTCCCGGAGATCAACAATGTGTAAACATTTGACTCAGTGATGTCCCAGTGTTTTGTCTAGGCCACTTCGGGGCATTAGTCCTGCATCATGAGACCATCCAGGTCTTGGCCACACCTTCAGATGGGCGGCACCAGCATTGCCCACCCATTTTCTAATTAACTAAGAGACCACCAATGGGGAACATCTTACCTGTAGGTTCCCCACCCAACAAGGAGGGGTCAGGGAAGGCATAAAATCCTAAGACCCTTCCTCAAACCTTTGGTGTCTCTCTCTCCCTCCTCTTTCGAGAGGCACCCCACCTCCCGGCTTTTCGGCTCTTCGGAGGTGCTTTCCCCTTCCTCTCCCTTCCCTGCTCACCTGGTCCCTTCACAAATAAACTTATTTGTTTGCAACAGATTCCCGGCTTTTTATTTCTATACTAAGCTGAGGAAAGAACCCACCGGACATTTCTGGTAACACATCAGATAAGTTCAATCAAGACTTCTGACATTCTTTCTTTCCGAACTTTTGATTTGGGTGCATTTGGGTTTTCTTGTTTATAGAAGGTCTTTAATATTTCAACTGCTTCCTTGGCCCGATATCCAGGAAGGCACTGAAATGGTTTCCCAGTATTTGGTAAGTCAGCAGAAGCAATGTTCAGGACAGAGCCACAACCACCAAACCGTTCATTCTGACAGCCATAGACAACCAGTGGGATTTTCATGAGGTAGAGGGCGGCTGAGCACATGATGCATGGCTCCACCGTGGCGTACAGCACGGTGCTCTCGAATACCTTACCCGGACTCTTGCCATGTTGGCGACACCAGTCCAGGACCTAGTCGATGGCTACCATTTCTGCATGTCAGGTAGCCATGCAAATAGCCTTCTCCATCCTGCTCTCCGTCTCCTCCGCAGATACCGAGCCCGGACTGTCCATCTGGGACGTGGCCGCCGCCTTGGCCTCCATTTGGTTGGGGGTGACTGGCTCAGAGAGCTAGGCCCAGGTGGTGGCCGAACGTCGCCGACGTGGGCTGAGTTTTTTCCCTTGTTTCTCTTTTTCTGTTCATTGATTTTCAGTTTCTTTGTGTTTTTACTGGTGAACTGAATTTCTTGTATGCAACATATTGTTGGGGATTCTTTTAAATGCATTCTTTCTGTGTCTTTGAATGGAGAGAGGTTGTTATTGCTAGAGAATAAATACTTTCATACTAAGATTTCTGCTATACGACCATTCTTGGTTCTGTCTCTAGCGGGTGTTATGTTTAGACATGTTTTCATGATGGCTTCACCTTTCGCTTCTCTGTGTAGGACTTCCCTGTAAGGCTGCTCTGGGGGCATTCAGTTTCCTTAGCATATGCTTGCCTTCGAGCAACTTTATATCTCCTTCACTTATGAGAGATGTCACTGAGTAAGGTGTTATGGGTGCACAGGTGTTTTCTTTCAGAGTTTGGGATATATGCCATTGTCTTGTGATCTGTAAGAATGTATTGAAAAAAATTGCTGTTAAACTAATGAGGGTTTCCTTGAAAATGTGCTGGAGTGAGAAGTCTTGGTGCCTTCTCACTCAGCTCGCAGTAGGTTCACTTTGCTATGGCCTGGTGTTGCTGGGATAGGCTTGTAGCATAAGGGTGTCATGGCCGATCACAGCTGACTCTGGTTGGGATACAATGGCTGGCTTCACAGGTCTCTCCTTGGGACCAGGACAGGACCAGGAACTCTGACAGGGACCACTGGTGTCTCACCAGAGGTGATTTTTACCAGATCCAAGACACACACAGTGCTCTGTTCACTTTGATACCCTACTCCCCACTGTCCAGAGTCTTACCTCTTGCTGTTTGCCCATCGCTGAGGGAGGTGTGGTAAAGGCAGCTCCTTCGCCACCCAAGCTGCCACTAAGCAGAATTGTACTTGAGTCTTTTAGCCAAAGGGCTCTAGGCTGTTTTGAGAATGCATGCCAAGTGGGTGAGAAGGGAGAGGTAAACTAGACTGAAACACTGGCATGTACAACCAGGGTGCAGGTCTCCATCTGATGTTGGGCAGACCTAGAGTCTGTGTATTCAAGCACTGGCCTGGGAACGTGGGTTCTAGTTTTTCTGTTGCTGGTATTCACTACATTGTGATAGAAACTGAGCCATTACCATTGCCTCTTGAGTTCTTATTACAGGAAGTTGGAATTGGAGTGGAGATAGAGGATTCAAACCCTTGTACTCTGAAGTGGGATGCAGGTTTCCAAAGTGGCATTTTGACTCTAAGGAAAAAAGTTCTTATGCTTTCATTACATTCCTCTTGTTTCATTAGCGCAGTGTTATTGTACCAGATAACGTTGTGCTGAGCTGAGATATTCTCCTAAGATGTCTGTAAGGGAGGGCTGGGGCCCACCTACAAGGCTAGACATAAGCAGGACTTTCGATGTGCAAGTGCTGGACTGCTTGCAAGACACAATTCTGTTTCTTCCCTCCTTGGACCACACAAGCATTCTGTTTTTACACTGTGTGAACTCTCATAAAGGCAAATAGGAAGTGACATGAGGGATTTTAAGGGCTGGTAATGATTGGGTGGTTCTTAAAGGCCTGTACCTGTGGATTGACCATTAGCGTTAACTTTTCATATGGGGTACCAGAAGATCTGGGATGACATATGTCAGTAATGGGAATCCAGTTATTCTCACGTGTGGAGGACATTGTCTGGGTTGCTAATTTGCTTAGAATGCATTGTACCTAAGGACATTCAGTCATGATCAAACACGAATGAGAAAATATGTTCTGGCCCAGAGACTGTATAAAGGTATGTGAATCTCTTTAGGGAAGACACTCTATGGACACCAATTATCTGGATTAGGAGAAGAATTGACCCAAATAGGAGGTTAGAACAACATAGATAGCATCTGTATCTAAAAAAAAATTCATGATCCTACGTGAAATGTCAACAGTGACACTAGGCTCCCGCCTCCCCACCCCCTCGACAACAGCCTTGGTCAACTTGGGAGCTGGTGAACTAAGTTGAGGGCCAACAGAGTTGATGATTCTAACCTGGGAATCCTTTGACCCTATTTCAGTGGCCTGGTTTCCCTTGGAAGCCGACTTGCCCAGTTCCCTGGTTTTCTGCATAGATGGCGGTTGTTATTGAGCAGGCTGGCCTTCTCAGGTTTCTTAGACCGTGAGTCACCGTGTAAACAGGCTATCAGCTGAGCCTGTGTCCTATCCTTCTGTTGCTCTATTTCCCTAGCTTTTTTCCCCCATCTTTTTGATCTTGATTATATTTGACAGTGAAGGTAGGTAGTAGAATGCCAGCCAAGAGGGTGCATAAGCCCATCCTTAATTTTCAAAGCTTTCTTTTAATATCTAGCCTGAACTAGAAATCTGTAGGTATGGCATGTTTAGCCACTGTTTGTCTTTTTCTGTGGGTTAAGACAATGCCCTGGAGGAAGATTATGGCCTTCCAGATGTGAACAAACATACTAAAATCATCTTACACAAGTTTATGAAATTTTGGGGACTTATCAATGAAATTTCCTGTCTCCCTTTTAATTTGGTTAAAGGCCTAGTTAGTTGCATTTCCTTCTGTAGGTGGTACATTCCATTGGCTTCTATGCCTGAAGCCTGGGCTGAGTCCCTAAGTAAGGACTTTAAATAGGGGAGGCTATAGGAGGCTTCCTGTTAAACTGCTGGTATCCTGCAGTTCCTGTGAAATTTAAATTTCTGCATGGACGTCTTTCTGTGAGGTGATCAGGGAAGAATGGGCTCTTGGCAGTTGGTCCACCCCGCAATTCTTGCAGTTCATGATTTTCTCTTGGTGTCATAAAAGCCTGTGCAATAACAGACTTCTTTGTACCTAATGTAACCGTGACACAATAGATCTAACTATAAAATGGTATTACAGTCCAAACTCCCATTTTCTGGCCATGCTTCTTAATTCTCTAACTTAGACTGGTCATTTCTTCTTCTTTTTTTAAGTCTAAAGCTCAAATTTGTGTGTGTGTGTGAGAGAGACCAGTTTTTTAGAATGCATCCTAGTGAAGAGGTGTGTAGATAGAGGATCTTCCATTTCCATAAGAAAGAGAATCAAAATCAGGGCAATGAGTCAAGCATCCCTCATCTAAGGTTTCCCATGATAAACAAGGAGAGAACAGGTGTCCTGCTTTGGTCTGCTTGGGAAAGAACTAGTGATTTTTCTCCCTGGGTTTATAGATTTAACTAGCTTTTACTACATAACCCAACCTTCTGAGTTCATGGACTGTATTATTTTTCACTCATAATGTGACCTTGACCATCTCTAAATTTCTTCTCTAGGAACTTTCTGCCACATGGCATGGGTAAGGTCATCTCTGAATCCAGTTCCAAGAGCAGTGTTGACTCAGGCCCATAAGTAACATTCCCAGAGGGGTAAAGTCTTCAGGGTTTTAAAAGGTCCTTACCTATTTTCTCATTTCATAATGGGATAATGCATTTGATACAGCAGCTATTTGTTGGATGAGAGTTCTGTCATATGAAATTCCAAGGGATCTGGCTACAAGTCTCAAAGTCAAAGCTCTCATTTTAGAAATTTGCATCTAAAATTTTCGGAGATATAAAATGCATAGTCAAAATAGTCTTAGATCATTGTAAAAGAAATAATGTATTCAGTCAGGCTGTTTAACCAGAGCCATGGGCTAGATTTTATTAGAATTATAAGGTGTCATTCACATGTTTAAGGTGCACATTTTAACTTTTCATTACCCAGTTCTCTCCAAGCAATAAAAAGTCAATGAAAATAGCAGAGAATATAAGAGACCTTGCACATGACACTCAAAGTCGCTATTTCTCAGGTGCAAAGACAAAGAAAATTCCTAATTAAAAGTATTAGCACATGACATAGTCCTATTTCTTTTTTTTTAAAGGTTTATTTACTTACTTTTACAGAAAGACATTTATAGGGAGAAAGAAGTATAGGGAGAAAGGTCTTCTGTCCACTGGTTCACTCCCCAAGTGGCTGCAATGGACAGAGCTGAGCTGATCCAAAGCAAGGAGCCAGGAACTTCTTCCAGGTGTCCCATATGAGTGCAGGATTCCAAGGCATTGTGTCATCCTTGGCTGCGTTCCCAGGCCACAAACAGTGAACGAGATGGGAAGTGGAGCAGCCGGCACATGAACTGGCACCTATTTGGGATCCCGGCATGTGCAAGGTGAGGATTTACCCACTAAGCCGTTGTGCTGGCCCTGTCCTATTTGCTGTGAAAGTTAAATGCATCAAGAAAGAGGGTAGGAAAATCAGATAATCGTGTTGTCTGAAGTTCTAGGTTGAAAGAAAGAATCACCAATTAAATGCAAACCATAAAAAAGAGGGAATAAAATCCTGTAGTCTGGAATACTGAAGTGTTATGAGCAGAAAACATTATTGCTTTATTAAGACCCAATTTCAATCAACAATCTAAATAATCTCCACCTAATTTCAGCTAGCCTGATCTTATGTAGCATTCAGCTTCCACCATCTATAACAAATACCCTCAGTTCCTCTTTTGCCTTGCATAACATCAAGCATTTCTTTGTCTGAAAAAAGTTCTTTCTTAACCTTCCTTAGCAAGAATACATTCTGATGCATACAAGCGTCCTCCAGTTTGCTCTGCTTCCCATAGGTTTGCTCAGTTCACACTCTGAAACAATTCCCCAATACCTCACAATTAATAGAAAAATATTTTAAAATAAAAGAACACACAGACTTGTAACCTGTAGTTCCTTTAAATATAGTTTTTAACCTTTAGAAGAATTAAATGGTAAGCAGGTAACACTTTTTATCTTTGTTTACAAGATTATACTTTACCAAAATGTTATAAACCCTACAAGTCTCAGGGAAAATTTAAGACGGAAGACAAAACATTTGCGTATGGAACCAACAGTGTTTTACATAAAAGACAAAGCTTCATGAATCTAATTACATGTATTTGCAGAGGAAAATCAGAACTGTGGCTGACAAAAGACTGAAAATAGCTATGGTCACAATGACAGCAACTCTGCAATTTACAGCATTTTAGGAAACACAGCTGGATTTCATAAACTGTTTTGTACTCCCAGGACTCAAAACCTGCAGAGGGAGGCGAGGCAGTGGCAATCAGCTCTATGAATTTAACAAGGTGTTTATTGTCTCCAACTGTAGAACAGAGGGATCTTAATAAGTAACACAGAGACAATTCCATCTTTTAGCAAGTGAGAAAATAGGAACTCTGGGTAAGAGGGGTCAAGAGATGTGTCCTTGCAAAAAGGCAAGAGGGAGTTAGAAAACATGGCCCTGCAAGATAAACCATGCCAAGACCAGTTCTTTTTAACATGGGGGCAAAGGAGGGAGGGGACATGATGTACTTGACTTCCTTCAATGGAGAAGCAATCCGTGAAGATCTTAGTACTGTCTGAAACAGGGTGTTGGCCTCAGTTGATAAACAGAGACAACATCAGCCCCCAAGAAGGAGAGTGTTAATAAACTGAAACAGCACGCACGTCATCAGCCAAGTAGACAGGGCCGAGAGGGCCTGGGTTGTGTGTTCGAAAGAGTGAGTTTTGAGAGTGGTGTTGGGCTGTTCTAAGATGTTCCTGGAGTGAACAGATGTGTGGGTTCACAGTGTGCCTTTGGGGTGTGATTGTTGTCTTTAGACTGGTTACTGCAATCCTATGTATTACACCCCTGCCTTGTTTTACTACAGAAGTCTGCTTGCTGTAAGTACCCTGGGTGGAATTCAACTGCTGAATGTGTGACTGTGCGCATGCAGTGCAAACAGACTGTGGCTGAATCCGGCAAAACAGAGCAGGGAAAGGCCAAGGCAGCCCAGAGCAGGGAAAGGCCAAGGCAGCCAATTTAAAGAAAGAAAGTGTGAGGGTCTTTGTGTAAAATATTCCTAAATGGGCTTACTGTGGAGAGTGGTTTTACAGTTGTCCTGTGGAGTGTGAATGCTATCTTCAAGGTGCTTACTGCATGCATCTTTTCCATTCTACACCTGGCTTATTCTACCATAGAATTTTTTGTTTGTTTTTGCATTGAGCATTCCTGGTGGCATTTAACTGCTCAACCTATGCATGATTAGGTAAGACAAAAAGAGACCATGGCTTCCACTGAATGAGAGAGTCAAGGCAAAAGAAAGGATAAAAGCAGGCTAGATGTCAAGTCCACGAGTGAGATGGCTCAGGATTTATCACTCTCAATGGTTACTGAATGGTTTCCAAAAAAGATGTGACTGGAACAGAGGTTCTCGTGCCTATATGACAAGAATTTCAGATATGAGATGGAGATTGACAGTGAGTCAGTGAAGCAATTCAGCAGAAAAAAACCAAGCACCCAATTGGCATTTAGACTGGAGTTTGTAACAGGTACTGGACCCACATCATTTCTCTGCCCCTTCTTTGAGATAGTGCTGGGTGGAGGATTTTCTGAATGTGGCATGATGAAATACCTCCAGGGAATTCCTCCAACACAAATAATATTGGATGAAACAGTTCTCTTGGTGTTGACGTGAGTTCCCCTATGAGAGGGTTGGGACCCACCCTCAAGGTTATGCATAGGCAGGATTTTTGATGCATAAATGTTGAGCTGCTTCCCTGGCATTTTTATGCATTTTTTAGCCTACTTTAACTGTGAATGTATCTCATTTTATTTCCTTCAGCCCCTCTTCACCCATAGTCTAAAGTCTGCCTGCCTACCTGGAAAGGATTAACATTATAAGCCAAACTAATACTCAGGAAACACAAACTAAAATAAGAGTTTTGAATGTGTAGCCTTTAAATAGAACTATGCATTTCAGTGGCCAGGCATTCCCAGAGTTATGCTGAGGAATGGCCCCAGTGCCCTGGTCACTCTCAGGCCAGTGGGATGAGCACCATGCTTCACAACAGCCCATATAGATAACACGTCTCTGAAGCCTCCAGCCACCAAGTGACTCCACATAGCTGCTTGTCCACCTCAGAGACCACGCAGCTCAAAGCCAAGGAAGATAAACCCTCAAATCCTAGGTGTCTCCTGAAAAGGAAGAGGCTGAGAAGAGGCCATGGGCTTTAGGGGGAAGATGGAGGAGCACTCATGTGGTGTGGTGTGTGCTGAGCTAACTCCCAAAACTAGCTGTACCGCAGAGACCCATAACACCCCCTCCCCAGAAAGGAGGCTTTCCCAACTGCTGCTGTCCTCCTTTTGTGGCTCTAATTTGGTAAGGAACACACAGAAAACCATGATGAACCACAGAGAAAACATGACACACAGTTCCTGAATTCGGCAGTTCCTCCTACTTGACATTTGTTGTTGCTGTGAAATTAGAATGACAATTGGTATCAGGATTTATTTATTTATTTGGAGGGGGAGTGAAAGTTTTACTTTTCTTTTTTTAGAGAAGGGGAAGTAGATATATTTTCTAGAATTGGGTGAAACATTTTGTACCTTTAAACGGAAAGGAGAGAGATAAGAGGGAGGTACTGGGCATACTCAGGAAAAAGGGATTGATTTAGACAAGGAGGAGCAGGATATACTGAGGAAGTATTTGTGGCCTGGGTGAATGGCTATTTCTAGAATGCCATGATAGGTAATAATTTATGCTGTGATTTCTGACTTGATCTCACGTATACACCAGTACTCAACATGCAATTAAAATAAGTGAGGTTTGGCCACTGGCAGCATAGTTCTGTATTTGTTTTTCTACAGAAAAATGTTGAAGATAATTAAATACACACACTAAATATAAAGGAAGTAGAGACAGCTAGTAATATTTAGACATTTTATCAGTTCCAGGTGATCTTTCTCCCTTATATGCTTTTATTATTTTTTTTAAAAAAGATTTACTTATTTTTATTGCAAAAGCAGATATACAGAGAGGAGAGACAGAGGAAGATCTTCCATCCAGTGATTCACTCCCCAAGTGGCCACAGTGGCCAGAGCTGAGCCGATTGTTTGTGGTTTTCAGCATGAAGTGGTGTTGGATTTTGTCAGATGCCTTCTCTATTGAGATGATCATATGTTTTTCATTTTTCAGTTGGCTGTTGTGATGTATCACATTTATTGATTTGCGAATGTTGAACCACCCTGCATGCTTGGGATGAATCCAAACTGGTGTGTATGAATCCTGTTGGATCCTGTTGGCTAGTATTTTTGTTGAGGATCTTTGTATCTCTGTTCGTCAAGGACATTGGTCTGTAGTTCTCTTTTTCTGTTGTTTATCTTGCTTTGGCTTCATAGAAAGAGTTTGGAAGGATTACCTCCCTTTCTAATGTTTGGAAAAACTTGTGGAAAATTGGGGTAAGTTCCTTTTGAAACTTCTTTTTTGAATTCAGTAATGAAGCCATCTGGTCCAGGACTTTTCTTGGTTGAGAGGGCATTAATTGCCAATTCAATCTCAGTCCCTGTTTTAGATTTTTAATTGCTTCTTGATTCAATTTTGGTGGATGGTTTGTGTCCAAAAATCTGTGCATCTCTTCTAGGTCTTTTGATTTGTTCACATATAGTTGCTTGTAATAGTTCCTAATAATTTCGTGTGTGTCTGAGGTATCTGTTGTTATATTCCCTTCCTTGTCTCTGATGGTATTGATGCTTATCTTCTCCCTTCTTTTTTGATTAATTTGGCTAATGGGAAGTCTATTTTGTTGATTTTCTCAAAGAACGAGGTCGTTCATTCATTGACCTTTGTATAGTTCTTTTGGTCTCTATTTGGTTTATTTCTTCCCTGATTTTGATTATTTCATTTTTCCTACTAATTTTAGGATTGCTTTGCTGTTGTTTTTCTAGTTCCTTCAACTGTAAGGTTAACTTATTTACTTGGCGTTTTTCAGGGTTTTTTTAACATACACATTGACTGAGACGAACTTTCCTCCTAACACTGCCTTGATTGTGTCCCATAAGTTTTGATCTGTTGTGTTGATGACTTCGTTTGTTTCAAGCAATTTTTAAATTTCCCCTTTGATTTCCTTTCTAACCCATTGCTCATTTAGTAACATATTATTTAGCCTCCATGTGTTTGCAAATCTTCCTGGGTGTTTTGACTTCTTGTTCTCTAGCTTCACTCCATATTCTCTGTAGGATGTAAGGTTTGGTAGATATCAACTAAGTCCATTTGCTCTAGAGTTTGAGTGAATTCTGTTGTTTCTTTGCTGAGTTTCAGTCTCATCAGTCTGAGCATCAACGTTAATGTGGTATTAAGCTCTCCCATTATTATTATACTGGAGTCTATCTCTCCCTTTAAATCTATTCATATTTGTTTAGAATAGCAAGGGTCCCTGGCATTTGGTGTGTATACATTTATTACAGTGATCTCTTCTTGCTGAATGGATGCTTTGAGCATTATGTGGTGTCCTTCTTCATCTCTTAATGTTTTTAGTCAAAATCTATATCATCTGATATAAGAGTGGCCACACCCACTCATTTACCCTTACTGTTCGCTTGGAATATCTTTTCCCATCCTTTCACTTTCAGTTTCCTCTGATCCTTGTTGGTGAGATGTGTCTTCTGTAAGCAGCAGATAGATGGGTTTTGTTTTTTAATCCAGTCCTCTAATCTATGGTATTTGATTGATGAGTTTAATCCATTTACATTTGAGGCTAATATGGATAGGTGGCAGTTTGGTTCTGTCATTTTAGCAATGGGTTGTTGTTTGATTGAGTCTTCTGTTAACCTTTTAGTGGGATGCTCTCTACATTTGCTTTTGGTTTTGGTAGTTACTGTTTCTTTCCTCTTTCATGAGAATATCTTTGAGATTCATTTATAGGACTGGTTTAGAAGGGGTAAATTCTTGAAGTTTTTCTCTACTGTGAAAGAGTTTTATTTTATTTTCAAAGACAGAGGAGAGCTTTGCAGGATACATTATTCTGGGCTGAAATTTCTGCCTTTTTAGAGTCTAGAATATGTCACCTCATTCTCTCCTGGCCTGTAGTGTTTCCTGAGAGGTCAGCAGTGTGTTTGATTTGGGTTCCTCTATAGATCACTTGATTTTTTTCATGTGCACATTTAAGGATTTTTCTCTTTTTTCTTTATTATTTATTTATTCTTTTGTTAAAGGATTTTTTTTCTTTAGGTTCAACTGAAGAAAGCCTGATTATCATTTGTCATGGTGAAGTTCACTTTTGATCAATTTGGCAGTTCTGTGACCCCGTTGTATATTGTTTTCCACTTTTTTCTCCAGATTATGAAAGTTTTCATTTGTTATTTCATTGAGTATACTTTTAATCACAGCTTCTCTTTCTATGCCTTTTGGAACTCCTACAACTCTTATGTTAGGCCTTTTAATTGTATCTTTATTCTTAGATACTTTTTTTTTTTTAGCTTCGCCCAGATCTGCTTTCAGCTTTTTGTTTGTTTCCCCCTGGTAAGAGGAAATATCTTCCAATTCTGAGATTCTTTCTTCTGCTTCATTCATTCTATTTTGGAGACTCTCCAATGTACTTTTAATTTGTTCCACTGTATTATTAACTTCTGAAATGTCAGCTTTCATTTGCTTCATTTCCTGTGTAACAAATTCTTTAAACTCTTGTATTATGTGCTTCTCATCATTGGTCAGAAGCTTTATAATGAGTTTTCTGAATTCTGTGCCCCTCCCTCCATTCTCACAGTGTCTTCCTCAGTTAACTGTGAGGGTAGTAGAGGCTTTTGCTCCTTTACCAGAGTTTTCGGTAACAGTCATAGTACTTTTGTCTCTTCTTTTACCTTTTGGCATTATAATTCTGGTTGGCAGATTCTTCTCCTTAGTGCAGGTTTCTAAGATGTATTACCTACAGGTCTACAAGTCAATTTTTATGTTTAATCTGTGTCCTGGATTAGGAAGACACCAGCTGTCCTAAAATAACTGGTTTCTCAGTGTCACTGCTCTTTTTAGCATGTGGTGGCAGTTAGGTCTGAGTGCCACCTGAGTTATTTTGGGTTGATTCTATAGAGTGCCACCATGGAACTGTTTTTTTTGTTTGTTTTTGTTTTTGTTTTTGTTTTTAATGAGGAGCCTGTGCAATGTGCTAAGCTGGAAGTAATTTTGCTCCCAGCTTAGCTCTTACACAGCTCAGCTGTCCTACCTTTCGTCTATCATATCAGTCCCTATCCTGTGAAAATGACATCTGAGCTCTATTGATTTAGCACATGCACATTTTACCACTGATCCTCCTAACCTCTGAACCATTGCCCTTATGTGCAAGATGGCACCCAGAGGGGCACTGACACAGATCTGGGGCTATAGTCCATCAGATCTGGGGAGCACACAGATCTTGCAGGATGCAAGTCTGGCGCTACTTTCTCTGTGGCTTCAGCTCCATGTGATTAGCTAAAAATGAGCCCACTTTGGGCTGTCCCTTGAAATCCACACTCTCTGCCACACTACACAAGATGGTGCCCGGTGGGGCAGTGTTGGAGAATCGGGGATTCTGGCTTTCATATCCTGGTACGACACAGACCCTGCAGGATGTGAAGCTGGTCCTGTCCTCCCTGTGGGATTAGCTCTGTGTGATCATCCAGAAATGAACATACTCCAGGGCGTTCCCTGAACTCCACATTCTCTGCCCCAACACACAAGCTGGTGCCTGGTCTCTGTGCTGTGAATTCCGTCCTGCCACTGTTCTGCCCCCTGGAGTCTTCCGGTGTTTCTCTGCTGGTTGCTGGACCAAACTATTCAGCATGATTGGCAGGTCTTAGTCTGCATTCACCTCCTGAGACTCCTGCTTGAACCCAAGCTCCCTCCTGGCTGCCACAAGAGCTGAGCTGTGGCCGCGCTGGATTCCTGGCTGTCGCTGGAGTCTGGATCATTGCTCACCGGCCACTGGTGGGTTTTCTGTTTACTGCAACACCGATGGCTGTTGCCGCCACTTCCCTGTGTCCAGGATGACTCCAGGTATCCCCCTGCCAACTGCTTGACCTCTATCTTTTCTTGTAATCTGCTCCTTGTACTTCACCTTGTCTAATGCTTCTCCATCATCCCAAATATGTCTGCACCCTCTGCCTCCAACTTGTAACTCACTAATAACGGAATTTTCCCCACTGTGCAGACATGGCCTCAGAAATTGCTGTAAACCATTTGATCTTCATCAGTTCATGAGAGTTGGCACTTAAGTATCTTTGCCCAGTGTATGTTAGACATAAACTTCACTACGCAATAGTTTCTCTTACAATGCCTTTAACAGGTGATTCATATTTTTATGTCTTATCAGCTTCCATCCTACCTCTGTTGATCCCAATTATATGCATTTTGAAGTTCAGACAAATGAAATGCTGTCTGATCCTTAAAGAATTTATTGTTGTTTGTTACTGTGTACAAATCTGAAAGTCTATAGTTAGCACCCTAATATTATTGTAGGTATACCTCAATGAACAACAAAGATATGAGCAGTTTTCTAACCACTTATATCTCCCAGAATGGTACATGATGATACCTTCAGCAAATTCTTACCATACTTCCTTAAGAGAAATTAGACTAGATGGTTGCATTCAAAACTTCAAAAAAAAAAAAAAAAAGTTGTTTTGGATTGTATTTTGGCCAACATTCTTTGGTTTCAGGACTTTTGTACAACATGTAAAAAAAAATCAACTAACATTTCCACAGTTGGCTTTTCCAGTGTCAACACAGCTTGAATTTTCCTTCTTTAAGAGTTAATTAAAATTTGATGTTTTTTTCTGCAGTGTAAAATCACTTAATCTTGCTTTCGTTGTCCCAGTCAAAATAGTTTCCAGCAATTACTTTTGTGACTTTTTCCAATGAAATATGATTTTGTGCAAGGATAGAGATAATGGAATCTTTCTCAGAGTATAACAAATGTACAGATAGCTGTAGGCTCACTATACTGGTGATCATACATTTTATGATACAAATACACTGACATCCCCACAATACTATTATTCATGGTTAAGTAGAAATTACATTAAGGCAATTTTCTCCCAAGAATGACTAGACCATGGATTACTAAAAAACTCCAACTTCCTCTGGAAGCCTCTGTCTTGGTGATATTGTGTCCAAATACTGTCTTGCATTACAAACAGGTTTTCTTGTGTGCAGAACTGTGGCATGGAAAACTCTATGAAAAATAGCTAACATCTCTTTTTACTTAATCTACTTTACATGTTTCATGTAAGCATAAATTTCAAGTCTAATTATTTTTACTAGTTCCAAGTCATGGTCCCTGCTAGTCTTGTTTAGACATAAAACAAATATCTCCCTTCCAAGCTGTGATCTCTCTGTTTTTTAAATTTATTTATTTATTTTTTTGTTCTAAGTCAATTTGATTCCTGGCTAATGAACACTGTATATATAATATTCTGGCATTACTTGAAAATTTATAGCCACTTTTTCTTCTTTTAATTGGAATAATTTCTATTTTATTAACCTCTCCTAAGAACATCTGTTTGGTTCCTTTTTTAAAAAACTTTTATTTTGGTAATCTTTACATAGTTTACTAGGGCACAAAGTTTCAAGGGCTATAGGAAAGTAGGTAAGACCATTGTTTCCACATTAATATTATCTTTGATTCTGTATCTGGGGTAAGGGAAGATATAAAAGGAAAAGCCCCACCCAACCTCCTACCCATCTCAAGTCCCCAATGTGGAGCATGCTCTGAGGGACCTGCTCAAGCAGTTATGATAATTCAACAGTTCCAAATTGCTGCCAATCTCGCCATTCCAAGTGCAATGAACTCTCTTCAGAATCCACTGGCTGGCATAGTCTGTTCATGGTTAGGGTTCTGAGATCAGCAGTTCAGTTGGAGGGATCCCCAGAGAAACTTTGTCTGAGGTGATGCTTGACCTGATTCTTTTGTGTGCTTGTCAGTACAGGGTATGACACAGTCTGTCTGTCGCCCCAGTCAGCTCATGCATATGCTGGTGTTGCAATTGCTGGGTTAGTTCTGTTTCCAGCCCTGTCTTCCATGTGAACTGATGGGTGTTGCAGTCCAGCCCAATCCTGCCTACTTCATACTCAGCCCTCAAGCAAACCAGTGGGAGCTGCAGCCTGGTTGAGGCAATTCCCCATAACCCCACCAGGCCTGCCTCCTACCCTGGTTCCCATGCTTGTTAGTATGTACCTCAAACTTGTTCATTCTGTCCCACATCCCATTTAGCTCTTGGACATGTCAATGGGCATTGAAGCCTAGTGGAACCCAACCTGCCCTATTATCCAGCCCATACCTATACTGGCAGGTGCCTTTCTGTCTAGCCACCCCTGCCCCAATCCTGGTTTGCATGCTCTCCAGTGGGAATGGTAACCCAAGAGGGAGGCACCCACTATTTTCCTCCTAGGCTACTCCCACTCCTGGATTATACACTTTCCAGATGGTTCTGTGGTTTAACTTGACAGAATTAGCCCCCAGTTCCAGCCTCTGCCAGCTGATGCTGTGGTAAAGCCCAGCCAAATCACACAAGTATAAACTCTAGTTTATACTTGCACCAGTAGGAACAATCAGCCTAACCTGATTTTTCCCTGATCCAGCTCACATGAGGCCCACAGGTGTTGTAGCCCTGTCTGGCCTGGTGTGCCCCCATCCCAGCTCATGCTCTCCAGTGGGACTGGTTGTCCAGCAGGGGAGCCCTCAACATTCTCCCTACCTGCTTTGCTTCCTCCATTCCTCATTCTCATCTGTGCTGTTTGGGTGCTGTGGCCCAGTCTGGTATGGCCCACCTCACCTTGGCATTTGCCAGTGGGTGTTGTAGCCTGGCCTGACTTGGCCCACCCCCAGTTCCAGCTGATGCTGATGAGGGTTATAGCCTAGCCCAGCCCACTAGGCATCCAATCCCAGCTGTAATGTGCACTAGTATTTGTTGCGACCAAACCTGGCCCAACCCAGACTCTGTTCTGGTGCTTGGATTCGCCAGCGGGTGATGTGAACTGGTTCAGCCTGGTTGGCCCTGGACCTATGCCAAATGTATGCTGGTGGGTACCTTTTCCTGACTTGGTCTGGGCTGCTCCCTATCATAGTTCTTGCCCTTATTTGAGGGAATGTGTCCTGCCAGAAGAGTTGCCCAGGTTCCTACATCAGAGCCTCTCCCATTGCCAGATCTTGCACATACCGGTGGGTTCATGAGCCAGCCCTACTTAGTCCACCTCCTGTCCTAGCAGGAACAGTGGCCTTCCCTGACTGGCCTTCAAACCATTCCAGTCTTACTGTTGAATGTTTCAGCCTAGCCAAGGCTCCTCCATACCAGGCATGGCTCTTGCATGGCTCAGCAGGGGCAGAGACCTAGCCTAATCCATACTACATCTACCCTGGTTCTCCAGAACACCAGATGGTGTTAAGAGTCTAGCCTGGCCTGGTGTGCTCAGTCCCAGTCCACACTTGTGCCAAGGGAGACTGCAGCCATGTCCAGACCAGGACACAGCCCCCACTCCAGCCCCCTCCCTCACCAGTGGGAACCCCAACCCAGTTAGTGTGTATTCTTAGCTCCTCAGTTGGGTCTGTTCCCAACCATAGATCGTGCACATGCCAGTGGTTGCTCTGACCCAGTTTGGCATAGCCCCTCACTTGTCTTGGCCTTTGCTTTCGTTGCTGTGGCCTAGTATCCCTGGTTCATGCAGACCAGTTGTTGTAAGATCCTAGCTTGGCATGATCTGTGCTCCATCCTGAGTTCTGTTCTTCCTCATGAGTTAAGGTTTGCTCGTCCCTGCCCAGTCTGCCCCCTTCCAGTTGCAGCTCTTCCCACCCCACATCCTATTTTAGGATGCACTTTCGAGTGCTGCTGTCTTGACCTGCCCAGACTGTTGTCGGTTCCTTTACCCATAATAAGCGATGGCAGGTTCCATGGTCACACCTAGCTCAGTCCATCACCACCCCAGCTCGCGAGCTAACCAGCAGGACTTGTATTTCCACATTGTTGGGCCCACACTTCCCTCAGAGAATATACCGCTGGATCTGGTTCTCTTACATGTTGGTTAGTGTCCTAACCCTCCCAAGTGTGACGCATCCCCTGTTCTGCCACTTGGTCAGGTACTGGTGCCTAGTCCTGCCAGACAGACTCCCATCCATAGCTTTTGTGTGGACTGGTGTGTGGCAGTCAGTGATGCTCTATGCTAACAGCCCATCTCAGGATTCCCTTGTGGGTTGGTGAATCAGTCTGATCCAAATAGAACTTATGAAATCTCTGCAAACCCTCAGATCTCAGTCCCCATGTTTGCAAGCAAATTCCATGACCCCGTTGCTGGGAATCACCCAGAATTCATCCCTCACCTACACTCACACTAGCTTTATCCCTGGATGTCCCTAGGCAGCAGTTGCATGTCCTAAAAACCTTAGAGCTCACTGGTGGGTGGCCAGCAGACAGAGCCTCACCCCTAAGGGTGTACTAGCTTCCTAGCAGCCAAGATGCAGTCACCACCTGGAGATGGTGCCCATGGGTCAAGTCCCAGGCATTGGGTCCAACCTTGCCTAGGTGCTCTCTGTAGGCAGATCACCACCACTGCAGGAAGGCTGCTGTTACTCGAGCCGCCAAGGTCGAACTCCCCTGATTCCTTTTTAAAAAGAGTTCTATGGATCTTTTATGGTTTTCTAGATTTTGTTTAACAGAATTTGAGCAAAGTCACTTAATCAAGGGTGTCTGCAATATTTCTTTTTAAAACTTTTATTTCTTATTATTATTAGCATTATAATTTTATGATATAGCTCCATATTCCTTGAGATTTCCCTTACCTCTCTCCAATCCCCTTCCACCTCACTGAGTTCCCCTATATTATTAGTATAGTATAGTTCTTCATAAAGAGTCATATGTCCATCATTGCAGGCATGGACAGTGGCAGAGAGTCTAGCATCTTATGGTCAAGACATAGCATACAGTTTCATTGGGAGTCCACCTTTGATCTGGAAGTAGAGATGCATACTGCATTGCATCCTCAAATCTGGATATGATAGTCTCCATTACACAGTTACTATACATCCCCCTAAATGAAAAGTCACAATACAAAATCAACAACAGGAAGAAAAATAGAAATCTACAACACCATGAATTTAAATAACATGCTACTAAATATTGATAGTCTCCATTACATAGTTACTCTACATCCCCTGAAATGAAAAGTCACAAAACAAAATGAACAACAGGAAGAAAAAAGAAATTAACAACGCCATGAAGTTAAATATCATGCTACTGAATGACTAATGTGTCTTTGGTTAGCAGATTCTTCTCCCTAGTGCAGGTTTCTAAACTGTGTCACCCACAGGTCTACAATTCCATTTTACTTATTGCAGTTGGTACACAGCTTTTTGTTTGCAGTCACTTGTGTCACTCCCTCCAGCAAGGTCCAAGTCTGTGTTCTTATGTTAGATTTCCACCATGGTCTGTGTAGCCCCATCTCCTGGCTCACCACTGTCTGCCTCCTGTGATATCATGCTGAGGTTGCACTGTTGTCTGTGCAACCTTTCTCCCACTTCTGGTTTGAGCAGTTCCCAGGATTAGGGGGACACCAGGTGTCTTATATAGCTAAGTTGTTGGTGATGCTGATCTTGCTGGAACCTGTTGATCATTAGTTCTGAGGGCCACACATTTTGACCGTACGATGCCATAGTAAGTATTATTTTCTACATGGGACCAATGTGATGCACTAAGTTCAGTGAGTTTGTTCTCAGCTCATTGCATGCACAGATCACTGTTGTTCCTGTAGTCTTAAAGCTTTTACCACACCGTACAAAATAGTGCCTGATGTGCCACTACTAGAGTTCTTGATCAACTGGCTGTCAGGAGGGCTACCTGGGCCTATCTTGGTGCTTTTCACTGAGCTGGAAATGAGTTCACTCTCAGCTTAGTGCATGTGCAGTACTGTCCATTTCCTTTGCCTCTGTAAACAAAATGGTGCCCAATTTGGCTCTAGGATATGGACTGAGCTGTGAAATCCACCCTGTTCCTGCACTGTCCATCTGGGACCTGCTGCTCTGTTTCTGTTCCTGGTCAAATCAAACAGATCTACATCATGGGCAGATGTTGTCTGAGTTTACCTCCAGAACTTCCTGTGAATACCCCGTTCCTCCTGGTTAGTGGTGGAGTGCCAACTGCTGGCTCAATTCAGATTACCACTCAATGAATTCTGAGTGGTAGCACTACACCATTGTGTTTGTTGCTTTCCTGTCTGTCAGTCTCCAGGTATCCCTCTGATGTTTTGTCCTCTCCTATTTTCTGGAATGCACCTTCTCTGCTTCTTTGTTTAAACAAATGAAGAAACATTAGAGAAGTGGCTAATTTTTCTTCATTTGTTTAAACGTGTCCTTATCCTATTCTACCATCTTGATTCTCATTGTTTGCCATATTTCAAGGCAAATCTTTTGGGGATATGTTGGTGAGGGACTGACAAGGTTGGTGAGGGAGGTAGCACTGAAATTATTCTTTATTTTTCCAATCACTTATTCAATCAATGATTGAACCTGTTGAGCAAATATACTTAAAAATGTATCATTTTTTTTGCCTATTGAGCAAATTCAAAGTGCTGGACAAAGTACTAAAATTTGGGCAATATCCATCTCGAGTCTTTCTCTTGGATCGTTATGTGGAAGATAGACTTGCTATTTCAGCTCTTCGTATCTACTAAGTGATGTGAATCAATTCTTAGGCGTTAGGAGAGTGAAATTTGAAGAACAGCTCCTTCTGTCTTCATCTTAAGATGAATGTGATTGCTCTTCAACTGTTTATTAGCAGAGAAGCAGAGCAGAACCTAGGTTTGCTCAGCTCATTGCCAGCTGAGGAAAAGCTTTACTGTTCCCAGTGGCATTATCCCTTCGAAGTGGGGACAGCATCTTTATCCCTTGGAAATCCTGATGTTTCAAGGTTGATGCCAGCCTCAATGTTTTTCCACACCTAGAGTGGAGTCAGCAGCAGATGTTCCAGACTTAGGCTGAGAACTCAGAGAGGCAACACCTATATAAGGTTTCTCTTTCCATAAACAGAGAGATGTTATAGTTACTTATTAACAGAACTTAAAATAACAGAACAAGATTAATCAGCCAATGAATTAATTGCTGTCAAAATAAGCCTCAAGACTATTAGGGGACAATGTGTTACAAACATACAATAATATGAAGTCCATAATAAATAACAGAAAAAGTAGGACAAAACAGATCGAGAGCTGACCCACTTGTTGCAAATAGCAGACACGGTCTGTCAAATCGCTGTTATAAATACAAGCCAAATCTTCAGTGATCAAAACATCATGAAGAAATAGGTTAGGATTCAAGGAGAGAAATTATAAATAGGAACTAAATGGAAATCCTAGACCTGAAAAATATGTAAACTAAATAATACTCTGGAGTGACTTAGGAGCAGATCAGATACTCCAAAAGAAAAGATTGGAGAATTTGAAGAATGGTCAAAGCAAACAATGTGAACCAAAACACAGAGGGAAAACAGCCTTAAAAAGTAAAAAAAAAAAAAAATGTCGTGATGATCTGTAAGTCATCAAGTGGGAATGTAATTGGAAACTCAGAGAAGGAAGAAATAAAGACCTTGAAAGAAATAATGGTCCATTATTTTTCCAAATTTGATGAAAAATGTCCCACAGATCAAGAAGCTGAGTTACAAGAGAGGTATATACTAAGAATAGCATGTCAAGTCACCTCACAATCAACTTATTGAAGAGACTATCTAAAAACCGAAGACAGATAGATATATTATATTCAGCCCAACAAAGTTTTTTTTTTTATTAATTACATTTCATTATGTGACAGTTTCATAGGCTCTGGGGATGCCCTAACCCTTCCCTGTACCCTCCCCCCATGGTGGATTGCTCCACCTTGTTGCTATATTACATTTTTTTTTTTTTGGATTACATTGCATTATGTGTCATGGTTTTATAGGCCCTGTGATTCTCCCCCCCACCAGCATAGTGTATTCCTCCACCTTGTTGCATTACCACAGATCAAATTCAGTTGAGATTCTTTCATTGCGTGCATCTACCAGGCAAGAAGTCCCGCATCTTATTGTCTAGAAAAGCTCATCAGTTTCTTGGGGAGACCATCTCTGGTCCAAAGGTAGAGCTGGCAAAGTGGTTTTGATAGTTCCACAGAACTGTATTGCTGCCAGTCTCACCACTCCAGGCATGATGCGGTCATTGGAGAATCCACTGATTGATATAGTCCATCATATAGTCTCCAGTTGGTCCAGCTCAACAAAGTTAAAACGATGTGGATTCATGATGTTGCAGTCTAGGCTTGATCTGAAGTCAAGACCTTTGAGAAATGATTGGATTGGTTCTGGCTGCTAAGACATAGCCCCATCATTGAATCATGATGGTTTTATGAGTAGAGATTGCAAGATAAAATAAATGTGGTTGCTCCTTGCTGCACAGCTTGTCATGTGGTCCTTTCTCTTTAAGTGTTCATCTGTCTATACCACCTTCATCAAACCACAGGCCAATAGGTTGACGATGGACTGTGAACCTTCAAAACAATGAACCAAAATAAACTTTGTTCTTCACAGTAGTTACTTAGTAAGTAGATTCTCTCAGGTATTTTAGTTGTAGTATCTTTGCTGATTAATCCAGTATGGAGTTTAGAACTCCTAAATTATTTCTGTAATTTCCCATTATATTTAATACATAGATATTTTCAAAATGTTTATTTCATTTAAAGGGCATAGCAACAGAGAAAGAGATCTTCAGTCCATGGGTTTACTGGTGGCCACAATGATCAGGAATGGACCAGGCAAAAGCCAGTGGCCTAGAACTTCACCTGGGATTCTACATGGGTGGCAGGACCCATACACATGGTCCATCTTTGGCTATCTTTCCAGACACTTTAGAAGGGGACTAGATCATTCCCAAAGAAACCTGGATTTGATCTGGCACTCAGATATGGGATGCCTCATCTCAGGTGGATGCTTAATTCACTATGTCACAGCAGTGACACTCAATATTTATGAACTGTGGTTGATAGCAAATAACTGAAAAGAAGGAAAGAAAAACTGCAGATAAGAGGAATTACTATATAGTAGGTTCAAGAGTTGTTGTGAGAAACATTGTTAAGATGCCGGTTCACCCCAAATTATATCTATAGATTCAAAGCAATTTCAAAGTTTCAACAGTTTCTAAGAAAGAAATGAGTAAGCTGCCTCTTAAGAAAAAAGCAACAAAGGAATTTAAAATACCTAGTACATACAATTCAAAACATAGAAAAAATTTTTGAAAACTTACTGTAGAGCCCACAGTAGTCAAGAGAGTGTAAAATTGGGATAAGAGTAGTTGAATAGATGCTGGAAAAATTTGAGGACAGAAGCAGACCGACAATAGATAATACAGAAATTTCTAACAAAATATCATGTGAATTAAGTGAGAGAAGAGGTGCTGGAAGACATGAACATCTCAGGTCTGGTGTTATGGTCAACCAGGTTAAACCTTGCCTGTGATGCCAGAATTCTGTATGCATGCTGGTTTGAGTCTCAGCCATTCCACTCTGATCCAGCTCCCTGGTGATGTGCTTGGGAAAACAGTGGGAGATGGCCAAACTGTTTGACCCTTCCACCCACATGGGAGATCCAGCTGGAGTCCAGGTTCCTGTCTTCTGCCTGGCTCAGCCCTGTAAGTGATTCTGGAAGATCTCTGTTTACCTGTTTCTGTAACTGTGCATTTCAAATAAATTTTTAAAAACTTTTAAATGAATGAGCATCTCTCAGGAGAAAAATGGACTTTGCCCCCTCCCTCAGTTCCAATGCTCACAAAATGTAATTCAAGATGGGTTATGGACATAGACATAAAAACTAATTCCACCAAATGCCTACAAGGAAGCAAGGAGAAAATGTTCACATCTTTTTAATAAGCAAAGCTCTCCTAGATGAGTTACAGAAAACATAAACTATAAATAAATAAGCAACTTGATAAAAATTGAGCAATGGAAAAGGTTAGCCCATTATTTATCAAAACACAATACCAACAGGAGTGTACATACTATTAGACAGGAAATATTCACAAAAATGTGTATGTATGAAAACCTTTTGGGCCCAGTGTGGTACCCTAGTAACTAAAATCCTCACCTTGCACATGCCAGGATCCCCTATGGGTACCACTTCTACTCCCAGCAGCCTGCTTCCCATCCATCTTCCTGCTTGTGGCCTGGGAAAGCATTGAGGATGGCCCAAGGGCTTGGGACTCTACAACTGCGTGGGAAACTAGGAAGAGGCTCCTGGCTTCAGATTAGCTCAGCTCTGGGCGTTGTTGTCACTTGGGGAGTGAATCATTGAACAGAAGATCTTGCTCTCTGTCTCTCCTCTCTGTGTATCTGAATTTCCAATAAAAAATAAAATAAATAAAAAGGAAAGAAAATATTCTGTCTAGAACATATACAGAACTACTTATTAATATTGAAAAGACAAAGAACTCAATTAAAAATCTACAAAAGTCTTAATTAGAAATTTCCCAGGAAGTAAAACATATACAAATGATCAATAAACATAGGAAAAGTCTCTTAATTGAATTATCAGGGAAACAGCAATTAATACTGTAACTATATGCCAATTATGGTGGCAGAAGCAAAATGGACGTGACCAATGTAACTGAGAAGGAGATGCAACTGAAGCTCTTGATATGTTGCTAATGGAATTATAAAATATACAATCTTTTTAGCAAAAGTGTGACAGTTTCTTAAAAATTTAAGTTCAGTCCTCTGGGTTATTTACTGAAATGAATGGGAACCAGGGTCTACACAAACATTTGTAGAATCTGTTTCATAGTTGCTTTATGCCTACTGAGTCAAGTAGCAGTGACCCAACTACCCACCCCAAAATGAAAACAACTCGTGATACAAGCACATATTACAGATCAGCAGTAAAAATGAATAACATTTTGATAAATGCCAAAATAAAATATCTGCTGTTAAATGTTTAGTAGCTTATTCTAACATTGAATATAGTAAGTTCTGATTTGTGGAGTTTGCTCATTTCCATGGTGTAGTTACTCCCACCATGACCAATTTCAAGCTACCAAAGAATGTGGAATTGGAAAAAAAAAGTATAGCAGCTCACTTTTGTTCAGGTACCATGCATGAGAATTGGTAATGAATATAGAAAAACAATTAGGAAATAATGTCTTTGCTTTTGATACAGCCTATTTCATTAGAGGATAATATAATTAAGTCTTTAAAATAGTTGTTTTAACAACCTACTCTAAAATTCCTGAAAATTTATCATTTGACTTCTATGAGCTTACATAAACCAGCTCCAACGTGCTACTGGATGAAAGCCAACAACAATATGACGAGGATAAAAAGCTTTCCATAATGAGTAAATAATGTGTAATTTATTCATATGAAGTGCATAGGAAGCAAAGCTTAGTATGAAAGTGGAAATACTAGCTTTCTCTTGGCAGCAAGGAGAGGATGTAATTGATTGAAAATGGACAAGGAGGGAACTTTCTGGGGTCTTGATAAGATGTGTGTTTTTCAATCAAGATACTTTGGTGAACTTTAAGTTGAAGATCAGTGTACTTTGTACACTAGATCTGAAGAGCAAAGCAAAGCAAAATAGAATCAGTTTTGTCAGCAAAGAGAATAATGAATGCACACACATATACAGTACTAGGTTCATAAGAGAGAGGTCTCACTATGAGGAAAGAATATGCAGATATGAAGTCAGGTATGCTTGGGAAATCCTATTGTTTATGTATGGAAAACATTGATTAATGAGGTCTTAGAACCAAACTGGGTCTCATCGTGCGTGATATGTAGCCATCTATGGAAATGCTCCTGACATCTTGGATTCAGCAAGAATTTTCTGTCAGGGGCCACATCTGTGCTACAGACCACGTATAGACATATCACATATTCTTTTTCTTCTATTTTATTTTTAGATGACACTTTATAAATATGAAAACTAATATTATGTTTAAGAGCTGGATTTGGCCTACATGCTGTAGTTTTCCAACCCCTGAGAGTTATGCCTAGTAGTTTGTTTATATAAAAGACATTCCTCCAGCCAGAACTGCTGCCCAAACATCACAAGAGAGATGTAGTGTGTTACTAAATGTTCTGAGAGCACTCACGAGATCAGACTGATAAATTCTTCCTGGAGGAAGAGTGAGTGGCAGCTAAGTTGGCTGCTGAAGGAGGAGAGACAATTTAGGAGAAAAGCAGGTTACAGTGGAGAGCTTTTAAAGTCACAGGATATGGGACAGTGGTTTTCTTGGGATGGGTGTTAAGATAGCCACACACCTAACTTGATCTCCTACATGGTTGGAAGACACTCCAGTGGCGGCATGATGGACTTGGGAAAATTTATGAGAGAAACACATTGTGAAACTGGAGGAGAGAACATAAGGGATGAGAGGGAACTTGGGAAAGGGGGAAGGGAGAGCCCAGCACCAACTAAATTGTACCAAAAAACAGGGCCCGGCGGTGTGGCCTAGTGGCTAAAGTCCTCACCTTGAACGCCCCTGGGATCCCATATGGGCACTGGTTCTAATCCCGGCAGCTCCACTTCCCATCCAGCTCCCTGCTTGTGGCCTGGGAAAGCAGTTGAGGACGGCCCAATGCATTGGGACCCTGCACCCGCGTGGGAGACCCGAAAGAGGTTCCAGGTTCCCGGCTTTGGATCGGCGCGCACCGGCCATTGCGGCTCACTTGGGGAGTGAAACATGGATGGAAAATCTTCCTCTCTGTCTCTCCTCCTCTGTATATCTAACTTTGTAATCAAAATAAAATCTTTAAAAAAAAATAAATTGTACCAAAAAACAATAATAAAAAATCCTTTTACAAAATTAGCAGATTGACTCAAAATTCACATGAAAATTCAAAGGACTTAGGCGAAAGAGAACAAAGCTGGAGAACCAGTACCCTCTGAATTCAAAATTTTAATCAAAGCCATAGAAATCAAGGCAATATGGTATTGGAGTCAATTTGAACAAACGTATTAATGGGACAGATGTCCAGAAAGAGATAATCACATCTATTTTTAATGAAGACACAAATGTAACTCATTGAAGAAAGGACAGTGTAGGTTGTATAACAGTGTATATGATAGTATCTCATTGTGATTTTAATTTGTATTTCCCTAATGCAATTCTGAATATCTCTTTCTAGGCTTACATGCTATCCACATATTTTTGTTGATGGAGAATATGCTCAGGCCTTTCACTTATTTTTAAAAATTAGATCTTTTTGTTTCCTTGTTATTGACTTGATGAAGTTCTTTCTATACTCTAGGAAAAAAAAAAAGATAATCATACACTTACCTTGGGAAAAATGCAATAAAAGTTGAAAAAATAAACTCCATAATTCTACTTGAAAGTACCTTTAAAATGTGGTGGTTACCTCAGCCTTAATCTTGGATGGGCAAGGATGACTCAGGGCTCTTGAGTAAGCACAATAATTGCTGAGATGACCAGGCTTAGATGAGAGTGTTTAGAGCCTGCCACTCAGCACTCAGGAGGAGAGGGCATGAGTCAGGGGCAGACAGCAACGTTCTTTTGGTAATGGTTATGTGCATCTTACCCTAAACCGCAATGTGTGTAGCCCCCCACTTCTTTTTTTTTGAAGATTTATTTATTTTTATTGCAAAGTCAGATATACAGAGAGGAGAAGAGACAAGAAGAAGATCTTCCGTCTGATGATTCACTTCCCAAGTGGCTGTGACAACCGGCCCCGGCCAGAGCTGAGCCGATCTGAAGCCAAGAGCGAGGAGCTGCTTTGGGGTCTCCCATGCAGGTGCAGGGCCCCAAGGCTTTGGGTGGGACACTCTAATGTGGTTATTAGCCAGAGCAATTACTTTGGGCATCATTTCCTTGAAACGATGATGATGACGACATTGGGCTCTGAGCCGACTGTCAGGGACCATATTCTTCATACCAATTACTTAGTCTATTTCTCCATTTTCTTATGCATAAGAGAAGGATACTGATGCTGTCTCGTTATCTTTAGGATGTAATACAAAGCCATAGGTCAACACAGAGCAGTGCCTATGAGATGGTAATAAATGTTAGCTGTTACTGTTTCTAGCCAAGGCCAAGCGGAAATGGAAGGATAATTTTGTGACTAGAGGGAAAAACAGGGAGGGGGGTTGAATTGAAATAGGGCTAAATGTAAGCACCCAAGTAGCAGTTTTGTCATAGACTGGACTTGGCAGCAGCATCTCTGCACTTACTGAATCATGCTGTGAGCTCGTATTCCATTCTGGACTAAAGATGTCACCTCCACCTGAGTCTGAAGACTCCACCACAGGATGCGGAGGGCTGGCTCTGTGCCTCCTCCCTACTGCATCTGCTGTCTTTTAGGTGAATTATTCAAGGAGAGAGACTGTGCTGTATTTACCTTTTACTTTTTGTCATTGTCACAGGGACCCTGGGAATATGTTTGATGCTAGACAAAATGTTCTTTGAATAAAACAGAGCAAATAATTCAATATCCATATTCCCTGTTTACTTCTTGGAGAAATTAGATGTTTAAATATGTAAACAGATAAAGTTATATATTTATGTTCATAGCTAAATTATATGGATCATGAAGATTCAATGCCAAATAGTATATGCAGTCTTGAGCATAATCCAAAATATTTTTTCTGATATTGGTCTTTTGAATTTGCTTCTGCTTCAATTCTGGGGAAAACAAAAATCTCAAGTAAATATTAAAAGCTATTTAGACTCCTCAAAAATATCAAGAAGTCTAAATGTTACCTACTGGAGCATGAGACAAACCAATTGAAGATGAGGATTTGGGAAATAAAATGCTTTATTTTTGTTGACAGTGAGCCAATATGATAGTAACACGAAAGAATACACTCAGTAAAAGAGGAAGCTAATTCTAGTTTTGAGAATTCACCTTTGAAAAAATTCAGATTAATGGGCAATTTTCCTGAAGTTACCTGTCAATTTATTCAGGAAGGTTAATCTGGTAGAACTGGGCTTAAGTTGGTTTCCAGGATGGACCTTCATTGTATTACTTTTCAGCAAAATGTTTCTGCCAATCAGGAAATGTTTTTTAGTACTAACTTGCTGGAAAAATTGTGACGAAGGAGAGCAGAGTTCTCCGGATGAAAGAATAGCTGATCACGTGGTCAGATGGGGCTTGGATGTGCCTGGAGTGCTTTGGGTGACTGATGAGATGCTTTCTCTTTAAGAAAAGCCATGGTGTAGTAACAGAGTTAAGAAGTTATGAATTCCAGGTTTGCTCCTCCAGGTTTCTTTATTTTGAAGGTTTATGAACTGGGGAAAAATAAATATGCAACTGTTCCTGGTGTTTTGTCACTTTGACTAGTAGATGTCACAGCTACTTCACATGCCCTCAGAGATGTCATTCGGCTCTCGCCCTCTGTGAGTGTAAATACACCCTCAAGACCAATTTCCAAGACTTTGAGCCTTTAATGATTCGGAAACATTCACAAAATCAGAGATATATGTTGTTTTCAGGAGCAGATCTATTTGTAATAAAGATAATATCTAAGGTTCTGCTTGAAATATCCTGCTTTAGGGATGAGGGGTAGCCAGGGAGGTCCCAGAAAGAAATAGTCTTTTGCCTCAGTGTTTCGCTAGCTGTGATGGGGTGGCTGTTGAGGTGAGTGTTGTCATGATGCTTAGCAAAATTCATACAGCAGGAAGGCTTGTTGAGTTTGTAGGGGGAGGGGTGTGTAGTGAAATTTTGGGATGATTCTGTCTGAAGAAAGGAAAGATAGACAGATAGCAGGCTGGGCTGTGCCATGAGCAATTCCTCAGGACCTCGTCTATCTCAGATACTCTAAATGGATCTAAGGGGCATTTGCAGGGTTTCTACCTTTGTGGGGCTTGTAGCCTTGGGAAATGATGGGCACCCTGGAAGTTCATAGAAAGTCATTAACGTAAACTTTAAGGGGTTTGGCAGGTTTTCTTGAGGATGGACTGTTTAAGTAGAAACTGGAGAATATATGAATGGGAAGGGGAGAAGGAAGTGTTTAACCTCAGGCCATCAGCACGGCAAAGACCCACAGGTGAGAAACAATCGGAAATGCTGAGGGATCTGATAGCATTTCCTTGTGGTTGGAAGGTGGGAGAGGTTCCCAAGAGTCAATGGTGGGAGGACCTTGGATGGCAGATTCTCTAGAGCCTCCTTTAACCATGGGAAGCATTTAAATCTTTGGTGTAAATGCCATGAAATCCTCTGAATGGCTTTGAGCAGAGGAGGAACCTGATAAGATTTGCATATTACGACAATACTCTTTAGGCACATTGGAAAGAGGACAGATGGGGCAAATCTAGAGACAGGGGGGAAGTTGTAGAGAGGCGCAGAATGGGTTTAGGTCTAGGTGAGAAAAGTTGTTTTGGATTGTGTTGGGTGCAGAAGGTGGTAGTAACTCCAAGAGATGTTAGGTAGCCTAGACAGGACTGAATCAATCAAATAATGTAAGAGATGAAGGAGAGAAAACAATTTAAGATAGTATCCAAAGTTTCTGGCCTAGAAATCTGGGTGATAACATTCCATTCTTTCTGTTTTGTGGGCAGCCTTGTGATTGAGAGGCTGCCTGCCAATCACTATCAAGAACTCCAAGCACTGGCCTCCCAGCTGATTTCCTGTAATCCTTGCTCCATTTTCAGTGGAAAAGCATTTTTTTTTTCTGGTGCCAGCTGGTCCTAAAGTGCTGTAAGGCTATTCAAGAGAAGCCCTCCATTTGGGCCTTATTGACTCTCTGGAACATGATTAATACAACTGCCACAAAAGTTTCTTCTGAAGATAAAAATGTAGAGATGATGACTTCTCATAGGAAGTTGACTATTAAGTCAAACTTTTAAAATTTTCTCAACTTTTTCCAATCAGTTGCATTGTTGCCAGGAGGCTTTCCTTAAATCAGGCTATTTTGTGGTTTCTGATAGTTCACATTCCCATAGTTATTGCAAAATATCCTCTTCAGACCTTGAGAAAAGGAGAAAGATGAGGTGGGGATAGGTCTTTTACTGCCAGTCGTTTTAGGGATTATTAGAAGGTCCTTGTGTGGGCTCCTGTATTCCAACCCATACGGATTCCAAGAAAAATACCTCTGGACAAGCATCCCACACTGTAAGGATGATTTGAATTGTCACGTTACTTTTACAAGATGGTGCCTTCGTTATATATTTATCTGACTCTGAAATTCCTTGCTCTCAGTACAGTGCTTTTCAGTGCATTTAGAACAATTTTGATGATTCAGGGTCCTTGTTTTTAAAATTATGATTATGCAGGAATTAGCCAATCAACCTTGTACAAGTAGAGAAAAGTGAAATGCAAGAAAACAGTGAAAATACCTGTAATTCTAGCAATGAGAGGTAATACTGTTAACCACAGATTGTGACCTTGGCTCTTATTTTTAAGTGTATGATTTTTTTTCCAGAGGCTTTTCCCAACTTCTACCTGGCTGGCCTTATACTTCATGTTGTTGTAGGGTTTTTGAACCCCGAATACTGCAGCAACCTCAAATTCTTGTCTCGCAGGAAAGAAGAATTTTCATGCGGACACAGTTTAGTTTTAAAGTAAGATTTATTAGAAAAGCTGAGAAAGGAGACTCCCGTCCTAGTGACGAGAGGGGGTTCTGAGATAGAAAAGACCCTTACCCCCTGCCATAGTGGCAGGAGGAAAAGCAAAAAGACTTTAGTCCCCTGCCATAGTGGCAGGAGGAAAAGCTAAGAGAGAAAAACCCTAGTTCCCTGCCATGGTGGCAGGAGGAAAAGCTAAAGAGAAAAAAAACCCTAGTTCCCTGCCATGGTGGCAGGAGGAAAAGCTAAGAGAAAAGAACCCTAGTTCCCTGCCATGGTGGCAGGAGGAAAAGCTAAGAGAAAAGAACCCATATCAATGGTGGGGAAAGCATCTTTTAAAGGTTCCCCTCAAAGATGTTTCTTCATAAACAAAGGAAATTCCTGGTTTCCATGGTACCTGGCCTTGGGACAAAAGGCCAGAAAGGTGTCACTGGCCAACTTCCTTGGTCCCTCTCTAATGATAAAGAGGCCAGTCTGAAGCCCACCCCCTTGGCAATGGCTGGAGACAGAATTGGGTGGAGGCTTCAGGTGGGGAATAGATATGTTAATGTCACCCTTGTCTCCTGGGGGAAGCACTCCTGATAAGATATGCATTTGTCTTGGGAGAGACGTGCTCTGGTGAATCCAAGACATGGTGGGGAAAATAACCCTTTATATTTGGGAAGAAAAATGACTTGGGGACCCAGAAAACCCTAACTGCCTACCACCCAGTCTAACTCCTCTCACATTGTGAACAGAGACCATATCTATTTGTTTACCTCTTGTTACTTGGCACTTAGCACAGATCCTGGTACACCAGAATGGTCACTGTGACATATGTAGAACAAGTAAATTCTATGTCTTGTGTTTCTCTGTTGGTGTTTATTTCATGATTTCTGCAGGGTTCCAGTGTGGTTCACCTCTGTTATTCCTGACTTTTCAGTCAGTAGGCAGGGGAGAGGTTAACTTTGCAGTCAGAATTTTTGTGATAATGTCTACTGGGAAGTTTCCCCAACTTGACAGAGTGATCCACATGACGCGATAGGGCTTGGAGGTGGTCAGAGTGTATCGTCCAAGAACTCAGGTGTTGAGATTTGATCTCCATTGTGAACTGGTAGGATGGAAATAGAATCTGACAGTGGTGTTTAGAGGAGGGGCCTTTGGGCAGTGATGATGTCTGTGGACATAGGGGTGGAGCCCCAATGACTGGATCCTAGTAGCTTGATTGAAAAGGGAGAAAGAACCACATAGACACAGCATGTACCTGTTGCTCATCAGATAATGTTCAGTGCTGCGTCAGAGCTTCATTGGCAAGACTGTGCCAAAGGAATGACTTTCCTAGGTCACAAATAGGAAAGTGGATGGGAAATGGAGCAGCTGGGACATGAACGGGCTCCCATATGAAGTCCCAGTGCTTATAAGGTGAGGATTTTAGTGAGTGAGTCATTGTACAGGGCATGAACCTGTTTTCTTTTTAACTTATCTCATCTGTGTTACTGGCAATAGAAAATAAATTGATATGTTAGGTTCTCAATTAACACAGGGTGGAGGTGGCTAGACTATTTCCAACAGTTCATGGAAAATGAAATTTCAGTTTTTTGCACCAAGATAGAAAACTTTTCTTATATTACATGTTTAAGGAACTTTTTTTTTTTTTTAAGATTTACTTTTATTGGAAAGGTGGATACACAGAGAGGAGGAAAGACAGAGAGGTATATTCTGCATCCGATAGTCCACTCCCCAAGCGGCCGCAATGGCTGGGGCTGAGCCAATCCGAAGCCAGGAGCTCCTCTGGGTCTTCCACAGGGTACATAGTCCAAAAGCCTTGGGCTGTCTTCGACTACTTTCCCAGACCACAAGTAGGGATCTGGGTGGGCCACCGGGATTAGAACCAGCACCCACATGGGATCTGGTGTGTGCAAGGCGAGGACCCTAACCACTACACTACACTACACCCTTAAGGAACTTTTTAAAAACTCCTTATATACACTGATTTCAAATTTTCCCTTTGTACCAGAATACGTTTATCTTTTAACCTCATTTCTGTGAACTTCTGGAAGTACCCTAGTAGATGGTTTTGGAATTGTTTATGTGCCTGAGGAGCTACACTCATTTCTTTTTCTGGAAATTCTCTTTCTCTCCATTTTATCCATGATTCAGAATAGGTTTCTAGGCTTTAGCTTTTTTGTTTTAAGTGACCGTATGTCTCTTACTCTTGGTTGATTGGATGAAGGGGAGAGACCAACTTGGTCTTTTTCTCCTGGGAATTTAGTATGGAGTCTTACTGTATGTGTCAGAACCTTCAGTATATATACTTGGGGTTGTAGGGTGTATGTACTTCTCACACATGGCAGTCCATTGAGCAGAATGCTGACGGGTGTGCCAAGATGAGTACGAGTGAAAGTTGAAAGTTCCTGATGCCCTTCCTGTTGCTCTCAGGGTCTGTTCTTCAGACCCAGCTATATTTCTGATGCTTCTCTTACATCTTTCTTAGAAACACTCATCTACTCTCTTGGCTTCTGCTACTTGGAACCAACAAGTCTAGAAAAACATATAATACACTAGGTTTCTAGCAAAGCAGTTCCTGAAGAACTTTGTTTCTTGTGTTGACCCTGACTGTAACTCTGTTTTTGTACCCTACTTGGGTGAGATATTTCATGTAGCAAGTCTCCAGAACTAACACCTGATCAGTGCAGGGTGACTCTGGTTATTACTCATGGGGCAGCTTTCTTCTTTAGTAGAGATCAGGGGAAAAAAAAAAAAGCTTAGCGATAATTACATCCAGTTCTCTGCTGAACCAAGGCTGCTTTGACTTGGTCTAGTGCCAAACCTGGCAGCTCAGCTCTGATGGATTAAATTCTTCTTGGAAACTTATGATTAGAATCAGGAACACCAATAGCATTTTATAACCTGCTGAGGGCAATGTTTTTCTACAAATTATGATCATAAATATCTTGCGCTTTCTGTAAACCTAACTCCGAACCCAAAATATTTTGGCAAGAATTACAGAGCATTTGGGATTTCATCACATGCTTTCTCTGAATTTAGTGACTGAGTGAATGTGTTATGTACAAAATTCTTGTTTGTTTAAAGAAATAAAGAACTATATATATATTTTTTCAAAGTCAGCTTAAGGTTACAGCTGTCAAGTTAAAAGAAAAAAAAAAAAACCCAGCCATACTTGGGCTGAGTCTGTGCAGCAATGACAATGAGGAGTGAAGGCAATTGATTTGATCACACAAAGAAGAAGACTTGGATAAAAGAGTTATTCTGGTGAGTGGTCAAGTGACCTGCCTGTGGAGTCCAAAACAGGACTGGTGCTTCACCTTCCAGTGGGCTTGAACAGTCTTGTTTCTTTTCTTTTTATTTCTTGAATTGGAATGTGGGTCTGTGAATCTGAGTTTAGAGATCATATTTGCTTCTCTAACCTTGTGTTATGTTTAAGAATTGGATGCTTTTCTGTGTAGAATAATGAGATCTGGGTGTTTTAGTAGAAAGATAGAAGTATAACAATTTGGATTTGCCAACCAGAAGGCCCTGTTTGTAGTTTTTCCTATGTTGACATTTTACATCTTTGAAGATACCATTTCAGTTTTTTTTTTAAATCTGTAATTCTTGTGACAAAATAGTTGGTATATACAACATAGATTTTTGTGGGATTTTGATGAGTGATTCAATTCTACATGGTGACCAGTATGTGAAAATGGGGCAAGCTGGAGAATAGCATAAGCATAATAGGTTGACGAACTTTGTGATTCTAAATATTCTCATAGATTTTAATACTTGTATGGCTCACGCTTTCATTTGAAAGTGTTCTTAGGTCTCAGAAATGAAAAAAAAATGGGTACTATCGTTTTGACACACATACCACATGCCACAAATTGCTACCGACCCAATGCTGTAGGTCAGCTTCCTGGTGAGTTCAATTAAGGAATGCACTAGAAGGAATTGTCACACAAAATAAATTATTTGTAGCACATAAGGAGACCGCAGGAAATTGTTTCCAAAGTATAGCTTCCCAAGCAAAGCAAAATGTGTAGCTTTGATTTTAGTGGGGGGGAGTAATTATGCAAGAGGAAAAGTTGTTGTCATTGTACGTAGGTATGAGAACAGGTTTATTGGTTGCAGAGCTGTGGTTCATGCTATGGCAATAAGACTTAAGCTTCTTGTAGTACAGAGATCTCAACAAGAAAATTAACATTTTTGGAGCTCATCTGTGCAGGCCTTGCCCTTGTACTAGATAGAGTGTGGACCAATTCAGGGTAGCTGGAGTTAGCATTCTCTCTGGGATGTAACTGAAAAACAACATTGGAGACCATTTTTAGGTGCTTTGGAAGCATTAAGACCTTGAGGTAGAAATAAGTCACAATAAACAGTTTTGAGCTGCTGTTGGAACATTAAATGGTGACAGAATTACAGCTTAAGAAATGTCTAGTACAAGGGCGCGGTTTGTTAAGCTGCCACATGGGACGCCTGTATCCCCTGTTGGAGAGCCTGCTTGATGTTGCGTCTACCATGTGCTTCTGATCCAACTTCCTGCTAATGTGCCAGGGGGGCAGTGGCTGATGACCCAAGTACTTGGTTTCCTGCCACCCACAGGGTAGACTCAGAGTTCCTGGCTCCTGGTTTCTGGCTGGCTTGCCCAGAGTGTTTGTAAGCCTTTGGGTAGAAAACTAACAGATGAAAGATCCCTGTCTGTCTCTGTCACTCTGTCTTTAAAATGAATAAATAAAACTTAAAAAAAAGATTCAAAACCTTAAGGGCATTCTGAATCCTAGTTCATTATAGTAATTGTGTTGTCATTTTCTTTTGTTTTAAATATGCTGAATATTATTTTTTTTACTTTATATTTTTGCTTTGAAATATTCTTATACCTTGAAGCCATGTTTGAAGCAAAGCATGTTTTTCTCTACCTGCTCAGAAGCTGCAGGAAAATGATTGATTTGAAAGTGATCCTACCCTGAAAGCGCCCTAGTGTAAATTTTCTTTGTGTGTTTCAAAAATCATTTGAAGGCTGAATCCCCATCACCTTCTCTGGAAATAAAATTGACTAACAAAATCATAGACTACGTTCCTATATGGATGTGTTAATTTGATGTAAATTGGTTCTGGCCTTGGCTTCCTTGCTGCCCACCTAGGTTGGGACTTTGGAGGAAAAAAATCTGTTGTCATTACTCTTTGAAATGATGAACAGACGTCTCTTTGTTGAAACAGCATGTTGTTGGAATGCAGGCTCCAGAGAAGAGAATGATACGTTTTGTTTTTGTTTTTATTTTTCCAAAATTTTTATCCAAGGAAAACTATGAATAATTCTTTCACATTCAAGTTAAGACTCAAGAATGAAGGTATTGACAGGGGCATTTATCTTTCAATTATCCTTCAATTTATCAATAAATGTTTAACAAAAAGCATCCACTTAACACAGTTTAATGCTTAAAAAAATATACATGATACCTAGTTTTTAAAGAGAGAAAAGCCCAAAATATCACATGTCAAACAAACCCTTACCTACATAGTGATAACAGGTTTTCATTTTACAAAATTCCGTCTGCTCTTGTTTGTTGATTTGTTAAAGTAGGAAAGTTGGATGGTATCCATTCTAAGGAACAACATTGTTTAATTATTTATAAGCCTGTCTGCTATCCCTGGCACAAATTCACAACCTCAGAAACATGCAGGTTTTGAGGCAGAGGTGGTCCTCCTGTGTGGTACTGATAAAAATGAACAACATTGTTGATTCTTACTGTGTTGATTCTTACTCTTCAAATGGGCAGAGAGAATTTTGTATCTTTAGGTAAACTAGGAGACATTAATAAGCTCTTCTGTTGTATTTGCTACAAAGCATTGCAACAGGTGACTTCTAGAATTAACTACAGCATTTACAGGAAGTAACTGAAAAACAATTTTTAGGTTGGCATGGAATACCCAAATTACAGAGTTGGTGAGGCAGAAGAAAGATTATCCGTGCTAGAAGACAGATTTTTGGAAATATCACAGGCCAAACAAAACAAAATAAAACAAAACAAAGCACCCAAATTAGAAAGACAGAAACCATGTTTAAAATTTATGGAATAGAATCAAAGGATATAACACATGGCTCATAGGAATTTCTAAAGGTGTGGACAGAGAGACTGGATTAGAATGGTGTCATAGGCTAGCATACTGCTCTGTAGTGAGTGAAAATAATGCAAGTTCTTTGGACTCTATCATAACTTATAGCTGGAATTGTGCTTTAGACAAGCTAGTGTAGAATGGTTGTTCTTTCAAAATACAGAAAAGCATCTGTTGACAAATGATTGAGAAAAATACATATGCCATTTCAAAACACACACTGAACTTCAGAGACTGTGCTGTTGCTTTGTCATAGCAGCTATAATGGCAGCATACTATGCAATGTTTATTCCATTATTTTGGATCATTATCTTCATTTAGCATCTACTTCCTACACCACAGTGATTGTATAATTGTTGATCCCACTTGGTTCACTCATTTGTGTGAGTAAGGCAGAATTTTTCTGGTGTTTAAGGCTGACATCAAATATGATTCTATGATCTATTCTTTTTTCTCTGACATTGAAAGAGTCTTATGAGCTCATTCCATAGTAAGAATAATTGGATGATTGATGGATTATATATGAATAACTTAGAGGATCTAGACTTTAAATAATGAAACCACTTTGTAGAAGCAGTGGTTCTGTAAGTGAATATTTTATCTATTAGACAAATTATAATTGAAAAATAAAATATGTTGTCATCCAAACAATAGTTCATGTTACAAATAATTGGTTTGGATGAGCTACAATATCTTTCTGGCACAGCAGTAAATTAAACACCTCAACAGATTTGTCAAATTGATGAAATCCTGATTTTATATATTTTAATATTGTAGGAATATGAACTATGAGATAGTTTATTTCTTTAATGCACATTGGAGTAAACAAAAGAATAGTTTCAAAGGCAATTTTTTAAGGGTTTTCCTGGAAAAGGAGAATGTGGCAATCAGAAATGTCTCAGTTTAAATCGATAGTTTATTAAGATTTTGTTTTCAGCATTGTTTTCCAGAGGTAGAGCTGATTTCCGCTGTAACCCTGCCTCCCCACTATGCCGTCGGGGTTGAGATACTCCTCCTACATTTGCATTCCGTGTTAGCTTTCCTTCTCCTGTTTGTTGTTTCAGGATTGCAAGATGACCGCAATCGTGACACCTGCAGTTCTTTATCAGGCTGCTATATATAATATATATATATATATATATATATATGTATATATATATATATATTTAGACTAAGTTTATGTTGCATGGTCATGTTTAGCTGTGAAGCAAGGAATAGAATTGCCACTGTTGGATCGACTAATTATGAGGAATCTGCAGAGGCTGGACAAATACTGCCCCAAATAAAATCAGGGTTCAGTTCAGAAAGGAGGTATTGCAAATTTGTTCTGCTTCCAAGGGTTATGTGTGTGTTGTAGAGCAATCTGTCATGGTTCTGATTAGTAGGGGAAGAGGAAGCACATTGAGTAAGAGACGTTCAAAAATGGTCTTCATTTGACCCCAAGGCTCACAGCATTCTAATACTTTCAGCTGCAGGTGGGTTTTTATTTCAGAGTCTTATAAACATGGCTGTGTTGCTAAGCCAAAACCAATGATTTCAAAGTGATCTTCAGTTTGCTATCAGCTTATGAGGAAAAAAACAGAAATATCATGAAAAATGCTTGGGGCTAATAGGCTACAGATGAGAACCAGGGGACTCATGTGTAATCTCACTTCTGTAAGTGACACTGGGTTGCCTAAGAAAAGGAGATATTTGGAAGAGGAAAAGGAAAACTAGTATTTCCTGTGAACAGAATATCTTCCTTCTTTTATTCTGTAATGCAATATTGCTATGATCTTAAGTTTTGTTGTTAAAATTCTAGGAATGAGTCTTTGGAAGCTCAGAATTGATGAACCCAAATGGTTAGTATTTTATTGTTGAGATAGCAGAGCACACTAAGGCTAATAAAAACTGATGGTGATTACCATAGTTACTGGCACAATTTCCATCTGCTGTTAAAAAGAGGCGAGAAGAAGCTGTGGAGTTACCCAGTTCAGACAAGGATGGACGTGAGCAATATTTCCACCCAGGACTGAATTCCCAGAGAATCCCTCCTTGCCAAATTGCTGTTTTCACAGGCAGGAATCAGCCGAGTTAGAGAAAGGCTTGGAAACCCTGTGGAGAGCAGATGATGAAGAATTGAGATAACTGCTGACTTTTCAACTTACTTAAGCAAATAAGATTCAATTAAACCCAGTTCAAACTTTTTTTTGAAAGTCTGTGGTTTCAGCACTCTTGCTGTTATGCTTTTTACTGAGCTACCAGAATTATTTTCTCCTTTTAATTGTGTGTGATAGAACATGAGAAAGATAGGATAAGTCACAAATGGTTATGATAGGAAAAGACTCCCTGTTTCACCTCCAGCATTTTCTCATGTGGTAGGTAAATTCAAGGTGCTTATAGAAGAAGAAGATACCGAGAGAATCAGTGTAATAATCTGAAACAGGCAACAACTATTTTCTGTCATAAAAAAGTGCTTCCTTGCAAGAGTTTTTATCATTAGGTACCAATTCTAAAGTCATTCAAGAGGAAAAAGAACATGCTGTTCAGATGTAGTTGAAAAACATGGCACTTATTTTTAGATGAGATTTTGGAGATTTTTTGTAAATGGGGTTTCCACCTGATTCGAACCCACCATTTTGTTCTTCAAAAGTGTGGGTTATTGTTTTCACATTTTGAAATGCAGCCAGGACATTGTCTTGTAGTTAGAGGGAGAATTTTAAATCCCTTCTGCTACCTGCAGGTAAGAAATAAATGAATACTGAATAGAAAGAGTAATTTGGAGCTGTAAATTGCTCCATCTTCAGGCTTGCCTTTTCTCTGTGATGGGGTAAGGTTAGACTAGATTATACAGTTTCCTGTCTCAGTCATTGCACCAAGTGACTTAAACAGCAACCATTCTGGAAGCTGGGAGTCCAATATCAAGTTTTTGCCCAGTTCCTTGTAATAACTCTTTTCTTAATTTATACATAATGGGTTTCTTGCTGATCTCTGTCTCTTTCTTGCACACACACACACACACACACGGAGGGTATCATGTCTGCTGTGTCTCTTCTCATTTTGGGGCTAATCTAATTTAGAGGGCTCTAGCCTCATGAACTCATTACCTCAAAACTATACATTATAGATTAGGGCTTCAATATGTAAGTTTGGGGATGGAGGGCACAACATACTCCAGTCTGAATAGTCTACGATTGTCATGTTTTTAACACATGCATGTATGTATGGTCCAGTTGGCTGATTTAATGGGAGAAGATGGACAGATGCCAGCTGAGGGGATTTCTGACCATGCCTATGAGCCTTGGACAATGCCTCCAGTAGCATACATGTTTCCACAGGGACCTGAGCTTCTGTGCAATGGAGCACCTTCTATGTGACTCTAATCCTTTCTTCATCTGCCTGCATTTCAGCTCATCATCTCCACCTCTTTTCTCTACAGTTTTGATGTAGTAGTAGATTTCTGCTGTTCCTGATCTTGTTTCACAGTAATCTCCTATTATCACTTTTCCCACATCCTGTATTATTATTTATCCTCATTAGAGACAGTGGTTTCATTTCTCTGCTTCTGTACTCTGCCTGATACAGACTAGAGATGTGTAATCTTTTCTCAAGTCATCAAAATTTCTGTTCTTATTATTTGAGTAAGAGAGATCTAGATCTTTAATCTGCTGGTTGACTCCCCAGATACCTGCAACAGCCAAGGCTAGACCAAACTAAAACCTGGATTCAGGAATCTCATCTGGGTCTTCCGTATAGGATGCAGGGATTCAAGCGTGTGGGCAATCATCTACCTCCTGCCACGTGTATCCTCATGATCTGGAGTGGAAGCAGGGTCCCATCCCAGTCACTAACACGATGTGAGATAGGGGTGCCACAAGAGGATGCTTCACCTATTGTATCATAGTGCCCAACAGTGGAGGAGGGCACCTTTTTCTCTACATCCACATCAGTGGATTAGCTAGTTGATTTCTATATGTAGGCTGTTTTCACTGGAGTGGGAATAGTAAAATGGAAGCTTTTTTTTATTTATTTAAAAGGCAGATTTACACACACACACATCTTCCATCTACTAGTTCATTCCTCAGATGTCCACAACAGCCAAGCTGTGCCCAGGATAATGCCAGACACCAGGAGCTTCTTCTGGGTCTCCTACATGGATGCAGGAACCCAAGCACTTGGGCCATCTTCCCCTGCCTTCCTGAGTACATAAGCAGGAAACTGGATCAGAAGTAGAGCAGTCATGAGGGTAGGAATTGGGGAGTTGGGGCTGGAAATCTCAGCCCCTACTTAATTGTACCATAAAATTAAAAAAGAAAAAGAAAAAGAAAAAGTAGAGCAGTCAGGACCTGAAATGTCACCCATATGGCAAGCTTCCATTGCAGGTGGCAACTTAACTTGCTGTGACACAGTGCCACCTCCAGGAGGCATTTCAATAGTGATAATTCATTATATTCTGTTCAATGAAAGGGCATTTGCTTGTTGCACAGTCATCATAGTAGCAGGCATTTAGATATACAATACATATTTGCTGAATAAATAAAAGAAATTAAATTCAATGAGATAGACATTTAATGATCACTTGCTAGAAGAAGGGAACTGTACTAGATGCTGTCAGAGACTCAAAAAGATATAAGGCATGCTTTTCCCTGGAGGCACTTGTAATTTAATAATGTATGTGAAGCTAAGTGATGAGAGATGCTTGCCTTTATTAAGGCTTAACAAGTAATGATAATATGAGAGTAATAGGAGAACAATGCGTATACCTAGTTCCTTTTATTTATTTTTATTTGTATGTGAATTCAGATCCAAACCTAACAGTTGCATGGGAACATTTTGGAGCCAATGGTTCTGTGTTCCAATCCTTTCCCATGATTTTCCATGCTCCCTCACCTCTTATCCCAGTGTGTAGTCCTCCAGGACTTGATTTTAAAAATAACCATATTACAGTTTTATTGAATGATGTCTTTGTGGTATTCCACCAATTCTTTATAGAGTAAAGTAGACTAGAGAAGTTCCTTGGAATTCTACGGAGATCAAAAGGAACTCAGCTTTCTGGCTAGGGAGGTGTTTTAATTCAGATGGGACTTGGGAGTTGTATTTAATTTAGACAAGAATAAATAAACATCAGAATATATTTTGGGAAAAAATGGACAGCAAGACCAAGAGTAGAAGAAGATAAATGACAGCCTTGGCACACAAAGGAGAGCTGGAAGCACACTCTGAGTTAGCGAGGAGTGGAAGGAGACAGCAAAGATCCAGCTGGACCACACCAGTTGACGGTGAAGCATAGAGTGATGAATTGGAGCTTTATTCAGTGGTTAACATTACTGAAGGAGTTTTAAGGTAGCAAATGGCCTGAAGTTGGGGGGTGACACTTAGGGAAAGGAAAATTAGATCTATTCAGGTGTGAAAGTAGTAGTTTAAGAGGTAATGCTGTGCTTTACACAGGAGGGGATGAGGGCTAACTTACATTGTGCAGTTGTCAAAGGAGCTGCATCTGAGAAGCACAGCAGAAGTGTTATGGACAAGTTCTTGAATCTGTCTATGGCATGGTGGAAGGGGTCCGTGCCGATTCTGAAGAGTTGAGTGTACACATTGGGAGATAAGAATACCATGAAAAATACAAGGAATAGAGATGGGAGAAGAGGAACTGACTTTTTGGAGGTATGTCTGGTTTTGTGGTACAATCCCATGCTTAGGTTGAGATTTCAGATTCCTGACATCTGCAAGACAGCCAATGATTACTTGAGAAATGTAGTCAGATTAAAGGAGAGGCCAGTGCCCTCTGGGAGGTGAAGAGGATACTGATTTTCATCTCTGCAGAAGAAGAATCTCCCACAAAGGTCTGAACCATGAGACATGTTAGTAGCACTCACATTCAGACTGTTGAGATGGGGGTCAAAAGGGCTGTAGCCTAACTTTAATCCCACTCTTCTCTATATGGCTTTTCAGTAAATCTCATTTTTCTTGTCTAGTAAATTAAACATCATGAAAATTTTCTTCTATGTTTGTGATGGGGATTATATGAGAAAAAATGTCTCAAGTTAGACAGCTATGAGATCCCCAACTTTGCTTCTTTGATTTTATCCTTAACACCAGAATCTGAAGTAGGAATTTCAGTTCCTATGTCTTATTGAAGGATTGCCCTCAGAAGGGAAGGGAAGGAGCCAGATCACGTGGAAGGCAATTAGCAAGAATATTCTTCTCAGCTCAGTCCATTTCCCCAGGAAAACTCTGGAGCACAAACTGGCACCCAATCCCACCTTGAGGCCAGGGATTGGCCCACATGCTTTTCTATGTGTCAGATCAGTCATTGGACAACCAAGCTTTAAATGATCCTTTTTTTTTTTTTTGTTTCAACCATGTTTAACCAGACATGCATGTTTTTAATCATATTACTTTGGATGAGATATGGTGAGGTCAGGGAAAAATTGCAAACAGTTTCATAGTTTCATACTTACATTTCTCTGGGGAACACAGCAAGCCAGGCAAGGCCTTATGGAGAGGCCCCAGGGTTAGAAAAGAGATCAAGAAGAGAGGGCAAATGTGGATGTGCACTTTTATTGTGGTTTCTATGGAAAAGAGTGAGCCAGATAGTTTTGGCTAATTTTAATCATTTCAGCAGCCCCTACTAGCATAGGGGTTCTCCCTGGTTGTCTGGTGTGAGGCCATTGGGTAATTAGAATGCACAGAAGGTAAGAATTCAGGCCTGGCATGGTGGTCTAGGGTCTAAAATCCTTGCCTTGAATGCCCCAGGATCCCATATAGGCACTGGTTCTAATCCCAGCAGCTCCACTTCCCATCCAGCTCCCTGCTTGTGGCCTGGGAAAGCAGTCGAGGATGGCCCAAAGCCTTGGGACCCTGCACCTGTGTGGGAAACCCAGAGGAAGTTCCTAGCTCCTGGCTTTGGATTGGCACAGCACCGGCCATTGTGGTCACTTGTGGAGTGAATCATCAGATGGAAGATCATCTTCTCTCTCTCTCCTCCTCTCTGTATATCTGACTTTGCAATAAAAATAAAATAAATCTTTTAAAAATAAAGAAGGTAAGAATTCTATATAGGAAGTGATTATGTAATGGGGCTTGGGAACCCCAGCTTAATATTATGGGAATCAGGAGTCCCAACCGGGTTTGAAGAAATCTTCAACTAGGCTTTCAATTTTTTGTTTGTAGAAATACACTGGGAAATATATAGAGAGGGAGCAGAAAAGCTGGGTTATTGGAAAGAAAGGGGGCTAGTACACACTCAGACTGGAGTGCAGCAAATATATGATCCAGTGCAGAGTCCTTTTTTGTAGGGTAAGGGTGGTACTTGGGTAGGACCCCAAGGACAGGTTCAAAGGAGGCAGGGTCTGGTGTAGGGCCACAGTGGTAATCTCAAGCATGGTTTCCTGGCATATGGCACAGGGCAGTAATTGAGTCCTACCTGCATGCTGAGAAGTGGGTGTACTGAATCTTCAATCATGTCGAATTGGCAGGGAAGGTCATGCGATTTGCACAGGGTACATAGCTTTAGTGTTGGCTGTTTCTACCAACTTGCCACCTGCAAGAAACTTAACTCCTGATTTTAGTTCTGAACGTAAACTTATGAAGTTGCTTAAGAGGGAAACTGACCTCTAGGCATGTTCTCAAAACTGGGTAAAAATAGTGTACATTCTTGCATGCACACATGTACACTTGCACACACACACACAATCACAGACACATAAACTAAATTACAGTGATCCACACAGACACTTCTCCAAGGGACCTTCCTTCCAGCATTGCAGGATGGTGTTGCCTTCAGTGAGTGGAGACTGCCTCATCCCCCACTTTTGCAAAATTACTGAGTGATGGTACTGATACTCCTAGCACACACATACACACACACAAAACCAAAAACGGAAGATCATGTTCAGCCCATGTTTGTGTTAGGACGAGTGCAGGATGACAGCATACCCTTGGCCCGCTTAAAGCAACTCCTGTTCTATTTCCCCGTGCTGTGGAGGTGAGTCTCTGGCATTTAGTGACAGTGTTTCCTAGCCTCAATATGACACAGAAGCACCCTTAGCTTAATTATCACTTTTGTAAGAGTTCCTTTAAAAAGGCCTTTTAATCTTTTTTTATTTCAACATTAATTGAAAACAGTTAGGTTTGAGGTTAAAAAAAATTGCAAATTTTCTCTCCTTCACCCAGATTTGTCCAAAAACACAGAAGCATCAAATCATAGATTGTGAACACTGAAAGAAAAAAAGACTTATCATCTTCCTTATTTGGAAACAGATTCAGAGAAAATGGATTTGCCAAGGTTGTGTAGCTAGTTTGGTGGCAGAGCCAGAACTAGAACCCAGATCTCCTCATTGCCTTATTTGTCACTGAAGCTCCGGTGAAGTAATATGCACATTTCACAGCAAAAAACTGAACTCCATAGCAGATATTGCAACTATGCAGCTTGTGAAAGGTTTTGTGAATGACCTCTCTGTCATGGTTTCTCAATGCAGTTAGAGAAAAATCCCAAATTTCAATCAAACAGCAGGTGTATGCAGGTTGCTCTGAGTTCTGCTTGTGTGTCTGTCAGCTCAAAGAGTGACTCTTGTTTGGCCCAGTCAGTTAACTGGGTGGGAAAACCTGATATAGCACGATGGCAGTTTTAGTTGACTGCTCTCTCTCTGTCCGCTAGATGTAGGTGCTGCTTTATGTAACCGTCATAGCATCCCTCAGAGCAGTCTGTGCTGCTGAAGGAGTTGCTGAAAGGTCACCTGCTCACAGGGCATTTGCCCTGGAAGAGAAGTCACACACTATTCCTGTGAACAAGGACACCACGGAGGCACATTGGTACAGGCTAGACCAGCTTCATACCCTGGGGGTAAATTTGTGATTTGGGGAAGATAGGGGAGCCCAGCGTAGAAAGACTGTATTTAGGGCCTGATGCCATGGCCTAGTGGCTAAAGTCCTTTCCTTGAACGCACTGGGATCCCATATGGGTGCTGGGATCCCGTATGGGCGCTGGTTCTAATCCCAGTGGCCCTGCTTCCCATCCAACTCCCTGCTTGTGGCCTGGGAAAGCAGTCGAGGACGGCCCAAAGCCTTGGGACCCTGCACCTGCGTGGGAGACCTGGAGGAGGCTCCTGGCTCCTGGCTTCGGATCAGTGCAGCTCTGGCCATTGTGGTCACTTGGAGAGTGAATCATCAGATGGAAGATCTTCCTCTCTCTCTCTCCTCCTTATATATATATCTGACTTTGCAATAAAAATAGAAATAAATCTTTTTTTTTTTTTTTAAAGAAAGACTGTATTTGACCCATCCAATGAAGTGACACAGGTTCTGGGATCCAGATCTTCCCTAACTACTTGTCATTGGCATTGAATGTGCATCTGTAGATAGTATTGTATTTTTTCAGGTTTTAACAACTAAGTTGTACTGAATGATTGCCAACAGCATCATTCACATTTTATAGAAGAAAAATTCTGGGTGGCTCCTGACTACTTACAGTATGACGTGCACACTTGTTGGTTTGACACATAAAGACACCCATATCATCTCGATTTATCTCATATTCCTTGAGCTTCATACATTTCAAATTCATTCATTTAGAAAAGATTTTCGTGTATAGTGTCCTATTCCCCCTCTCCTTCCACCCCCAACTGCCCAGCACTGCTGTCTCGTGAACCCGGCACTGTGTTGCACAGGATAGTAAGGTCAATCAGGCAGCTTCTTTACTTTCTTATGTTTCCCATTGCCAACACTTTTGTTTCAAACATCTATGTGTTTTCTCAGCCTTATGACTTTGTTCTTCCTGTTTCCAATCTGCTGTGTCCTTTCTTCATCCTCTCATCAGAAAATGACCACTTTCCCATGAAGGTCCTCTCCTCTAAAGTTGTGCTTGAGTTTGTTTTTCCCATATATTTCTACAGTACTTATTATATTGTATTCTAGCCAGCTTTCAAAATACAGGTTGTTATTTTTAACTCAATGATAAACTCACCATGAGCCTGGATTGTATCTCCTTTGCCTCTGCCCACCCCTGCTTTTTTTTTAATTATTAATATTTTTCAAATTATTTTTTGAAAGAGTTACAGAGATAGAGGGAGAGACACAGAAAGAAGACTCTTCCGTCTACTGGTTAATTCTCTGAATAACCACAATAGCCAGGGCTGAAGCCAGGAGACATGGATTGTAACTGGGTCTGCCACATATGTACAGGGGACCCGGCACTTAAACTATCTTGCGATGTTTGCTGAGGCCATTAGCAGGGATCTCTGTCAGTAGTGGAACAGCCTGCACTTTAACCAGAGCCCACTTGACTGCTGGCATCGCAGATGGTGGCTTTGCCTGCTACAATCTCTAACACCAGTCCCTCCCTCTCCTTTATCTTTTCATATTTGTTGTCTGAGCATTGTGGATGGATGTATAGAGATTTGCTGGAGATTTGGGGCAATGACAGGCAGTGTCCTCTTCTTACGGTTGCTTATCCTCCTAATTTATCCCAAGAGTTTTTATTCTTGTTTATAGTGATTAAAACATCTTTCATCCAAGAAAACATGTGGAACTCTTAGAATAACCTGAACAGAAAATCTGTGGGAGTTTTCCCTCTTTCAATGAGTCATTTACTGAGAAATATGGGGCTACTGTCCACTGAATTAGTGAGTGTTCATTGTTAGTGTTTATTAATACTTACTCTGATAAGGAATTTTGGTTATGTCTGTTTCTATTTATTTCTAAGTTTTCAGCAACTACTTTGAGGGGAATGAAAATAACTTTCTGTTAAGAGGGTAAAGTGAATATTGTGTAGAGAATAATCCTTGAACTGTACTGGTCCTATGGCTGATCAAAAGACCTTGTCATTAATGAAAAGCGATCCTTTTTGTTTAAGAAACTGGTGAATGTCCCGTATTGCTTTTTTGATAGCAGTGCTGGTAAAATAATGCCATAAATTTATTATTTATAAGATGAGGCATTTACTCCCATTTGAGTTAAAAAGTCATCTAATTTTTTGTTGAAAAATCATAGTTATATATTTACTATCATATGTTAATTCAGCTGTGAATTACCTGTACATCTTTTTAGAGTTTGAGGGTTGGCATTTACAATTAATGTAATGTACTATCATTTTATACCTGTCTGTATCTTCTTCTATGCCTTCCATGTTTATAATGGCTCCTGTGTGTGGTTGAATTGTCCTCCAATTAACTTGTTTTGGTTTGATACTCAAGGGTTTGATGGAACTCATAGATGAGTTTGCTTTCCTAATGATTCTAATCTTTGAGGACTTGTAGAAAATCAAAGAGATGCCAAAATATGGTAGCATTTTCTGGTAAAATTTGGTTTTCTCTCAAAAGAGAAAAGAGCATGGAATCTGCAAACTGAAGACTTCAAGATCCTCCTACATTCATGAATGATCATGCATTTTGCTACACAAAATAGGTTTTCCATTGCTTAATTAAACAGGGTCCCTCATCAGACTTTGTTATCTTTTTTTTAAAAAGATTTACTTACTTTTTATTACAAAGTCAGATACACAGAGAGGAGGAGAGACAAAGAGGAAGATCTTCCGTCCGATGATTCACTCCCCAAGTGAGCCGCAGCGGCCGGTGCTGTGCCGATCTGAAGCCACGAGCCAGGAACTTCTTCCGGGTCTCCCACATGGGTGCAGGGTCCCAAGGCTTTGGGCCGTCTTCGACTGCCTTCCCAGGCCACAAGCAGGGAGCTGGATGGGAAGTGGAGCTGCTGGGATTAGAACCAGTGCCCATATGGGATCCCGGGCCATTCAAGACTAGGACTTTAGCTGCTAGGCCACGCCGCTGGGCCCAAGAGACTTTGTTATCTTAACAATTTTATCCTGCTCTGCCTTTTCTTCTGCCATTTTTAGAACATGGAACACATTTTCTTTGCATACTTGACCATTGACCATCTTTTCATTCATCAAAATTAATGTTTCAGTGAAGACTTTTCAAATCCCCACTGGCATTCAGCACAGTTTCTTTTTGGCTCGTAAAAGAAGAGTTATATTTCTCTTTGCCCTTTCAGCCTGGTGATATTTCAGTGTTTACATATCTGTTCTTTGCTTATTGAGACAAAGCTTTCCCAATCTTACCCACAACTCTCCTCTACGACGATTGTGAGCTCACACAGGCAAGATTGCCTTTCTCCAGGATCCCGTTACAACATCATTTTTGTTCAGTTTCTCCTTACTGGATAAAATTAACTGTTGAGTTACTCTTGTTCTTCTATTCTCTTATCTTTAAAGGAATGCTATCCTGATAGTAGGCCAATTCAACATTGGTAGGAATCTCTCAACTCAGCAGAACATAACTTTTATCTTTCTATTTTATTCCTGTTCCAGAATTGTAATTGATACCAGGGGCACACATCTTCTGTTTCCTTTGTGTGGTTCAGGCGCTTGCTGCTGGCCACATTCTATTGTTACCCTATCTTGACAGTACTTGCTTAACTAGGAGAAAGGCATATTTTGGTTTATATATATCTTTTGTTCTTTGCTTTCCTTTAAGAAAAAAATGAAAATTAAGAGTACCATTTATTCACTCTTTTGCTCAATAAGCCTTTACTGAGTTCTAGGATGCGCTGAGTACAAGTATACAAAAATAAGGTAACATCTCCATTCCTGAGGAGCACTGAGACCTCTCAGCAAGATCAGTGCCCACAGGACCATTTTCAAAGTATTTTAAGGTCGTGCCACAGGAGGTGTAGGCCGCTTTGGGAGGAGGCCCAGTTCTGACTCTTCCTGGAGGGTGGGGTAAGATAAAAGAAGATTCCTGGGAATTGTTACCTTTTAACTGAGCTGCTGAAACACGCATAAGTTTTAACTCTGAATGGAACTTGGGGTTCAAGGCAAGAAGTATCAGGAGATGAGGCCACAGAGCCAGACTCAGGTGTGATCTTAGAGTGCTGTATAAAACCTTCTACACCCATCCCAGGAGCTGGGCAATATTCTTGTCCTGAGACACTCCCACCAACTCAGAAATCATTCTGTTGTCATAGTTCCTTTCTTGAGTTAAAATTTTCCACTTTCCTTTGTCTATTTTAAATCTAGGTCTGGCTTGTATTGACTATTGAATTTCTAGGAATTTTGCAGACTACTTGTTAAACACAGCCATTACTAAAAACCAACTTATATAAACACTATGAAAAGATAAAAGCACTCTATTCACTGATTGTCTTTTTACATTTTACTATGCTATGCTGCACAGTATTTATACTCTGAAAGTTATTTCTTTCTGTTGTTACTATATGGTGAAAATATATAAGTGTGTGTTACTGTAGTCTTCCAGCTAAATGTTCATTGCGTCAAACTGGTAGCTTGAAATTGACCATGGTTGCAAAATTTATGGCATGAAAATGAACAAATGTTATATGTCAGAGTTTGATAGAAACTCATCAACAAATGTTATATATCAGAGTTTTGTAGAATATATAGACTTAGGAAAATGATAAAGTGATTTGTAAATAATGCAGATAAGTATAAAAATGTCTTGTGTCTGTAGTTGTGACTCCATTAATAGCAAAAAAAAAAAAAAGAGAGAGAAAAATTACTGCTTAGTGTTTGAAAACTGTTTTCAGTTCAGCCAAGAAATCTGTCATATCACTGACAAATGAGTAAAGTTTCAACACATTTCTGTTGTTTTGTTCTTACTCTTACTTATTGATGTAAATGATTTTATCAACTAAAATTCATATGAAAAGTATGCTCACTTGTCAGCTGCAATCTAAGACTGATACAAAGAAAATTCAAGAATATCAACAGAAGCGTGGGAGTCAACATGGAATTTATATTCATAATATGCAAATTTTAACATTGTTTTATAATTTACGTGCTATAAACTTTGTTTACGGGTAACCATAATTCATTCATATGAATACAATACACACACATACACCTTTGTTCATCAGAGTGAACTATTGAATATGTAGCCACATGCAAAAGTCTAGACTTCTCCCTAACTTTCATCCAGCCTTTTCCTCTCATTAATTCTTCCCTTGTGCACACTAGGTAATTTATGAAGAAGCTACATATATTTGCTTAAAGGAGGCTGAGATCTTCCAAATCCAGGTGCCAAAGATTTGGGTGTAGTTAACACTGGGTCTCCATCTCCAAGATGTCATCTTGCCTGCTACATGCTCTGGAGGAAGGAATGCAGGAGTGCACTCACTGTCGAAACTCCCCAAGTAATAGGGCCAGCAATCACCTCTGAGGGTGGAGCCTTCATGGCCTCACATCTCCTTAGGCACCGCGCTCCAGTGTTCTTGTATTGAAGGTGAAGTTTCCAGTACATGAGTTTGGGGTACACAGACAATAATAACAATACTAGTAATTCTGTCACTATACTTATTCTCTTTTTTTCTTTTCCTTTGTAACATGAAAAACTACCCATCATATTTGGGTATTTTTCTTGCGTGTAGTTTTATTTTTAGATACTTTTAATCACATTACCTACTCTCCGGGCAAACACGTCTCATGTCTTCTCTCCTTGTGGGCTTACCTTAGAATTGAACATTCTATTACTAGGTCTGGAATGTAGGAAATTTATTTCAAAACGTTGATTGTGGCTAGTTGCTTACTTCTTGTATTTTTCTTTTAACTTACAACAATAATTATAAGTTGAAATGTTTAAATGCCATTTAAACCTGCATGGGCTCTAGCTTCTGTTCATGGACTTCACAGTCCCAAAGAGGTGCTTTCTGGGCCTCTTAGTCCTCTCCATGTGAGTATGTGGAAGCAGGGAGTTAGACACTGTCGTGGCCTCCACATTCTGCACTGGGAGGGGCTGCCCCAGGGCTATATTTTAGGGGAATATTAAGTTTGCAAGGAGCAAATCTCTGTCAGTGTGGAAGCTGTGATTGAAAACTGAAGACTTCCTACCATATGGCCAAGGAGTAAGTCTCCTGGACTTCTGCAATGAATCTTGTCACAGAAAGCATAAATTATTGAGCCTTCTCCAGCCTTCTCCAGATGCTGTTTTTCCTTCTGCGGAAACTTCAGGTCATCATAAAGCTTCTTTGAACTATTTCCCTCTCACTGTCTTCTTGGTCATATTCTTCCATTAAGCTTCCTCATCTGAAGATCCTAGCTCTTACTGGCTTGTTTGTATCTAGCGCGGAAGTCTCGTGTTGCAAGAGGTCCTTGTTGAGCAGTGCAATTCTAGGTAGCCCTGGTGTTTGGTTGTCCTGCAAGAAGTGCTCGCATTGCAATAACTCTATGACTTGCAGAACTAGCTGCCCCACTGCTCTCGGAGGACAGACCCTGCTTCTCTTTTCTCAATTGCTTTCTCTCTGCCTTCAGAAGAACAACCTGACAAAAATCTGCCCGTCCTGTGCAGATGAAGCACGGAGTGAGCATGTAAATGAATGTTTTCTTAGGTCCTCCTCATTTTGAAGGTCAAGATCCTTCCACTCTGAAGCAGGGAAGTCAGAGCTCATATTTGAAACACATTGCTGTAATTGCTTATGGTAACAAGTGAAGTGTAGCATAACTCCATCATTTTGGCATTTTGTTTAAAGGAGAACACAGATCTTGGAAAAAAAAAAGGGTGTTATATAAAAAGTCAGCATCAATTTTACGGGTGCCATGGGTAAAGTCATTTGATAGCCTTCTCTCTGCTCCTTTATACCCATGCAGCGGGACCTTCACTGTCTGGTTTGGAGACTTTTTGTTAGTGATTATTTGTGCGTTCTCTCATCCAAGTACTAACCAGACCCGACCCTGCTTAGCTTCCGAGATCAGACGAGATCGGGCGCGTTCAGGGTGGTATGGCCGTAGACTATTTGTGCCTTCTAAACAGCTCACCATACTTCGCCATTTGTTGCTAGATGGCAGTGCTAAGTGTGATAAATTAGGAAATATAAAAGACTCAGGCAAGAATTTAAAAAAAAATTACTCCTGTTTTTGCATCTTTGTTGTATTTTGATTACTTGACCATGTAACTGGAAGTTGAACATTAGGAAGCATTTACTATAGTCCCACAAACAGTAATTTCCCAAGTGTTGGGAAAACTGTTTTTTAATTTCTTAGGTTCCTCCTTAAAAACAGAGATTCTGGGCTCTGTGTTAGAAACCCTGACCCAGAATCATGGGGGAAAAACCTAGCAACCTGCATTTGAACTTAGCATGGGCAGCAGAAGTTGTGAGAGCTGCAGTCCGATCACTGTGTGTCCTCGTTGTTCTGTGTCCTGCTCCTTCTGTTCACTTGGTATAGCTCCTACTTCCTTGTTCTCTATAGATCATGCTTTGTCGTCTCAGAACTGCCTTTCTTTTCCCATAGACCAATTGGGTAGTTCAAAAAAAGGAACTGAAACTTGTCTTTTCAGTTCAATTTTAGGCTCATTTTATGCATAAAATCTGGGGATACTCATACTCCTTCCTAACTTAAATAGGGTAAATCTCTTTAAGCTCTGGCTAGTGGTGCTTCTTCCAACATGGGACTCTCTGTACATGCGAATTTTCTGTATTATTGATTTGAGTTCTTGACTATATGTCAAAGCCACACAATTATGTTTCATTTGTGATTTTCTTCTGCAAAGTTAATTATTACTCTTTTGGCCATAACTGTTGCTGTGGGACCACCCCCTCAGCTTTTTAGAAGTCATCTAGTACATCTGAGAAGATGCTTCATTTCTTCTGTCAGTCTTGCTAAGCAATGCACAACCCAGCTCTTTTTTTTAGAGATTTATTTATTTTTATTTCAAAGTGATATATATGTGTGTGTGTGTGTGTGTGTGTGTGTGTGTAAAGGAGGAGAGACAGGAAGATCTTCTGTCTGATGATTCATCAGCTGCTTTCCCAGGCCACAAGCAGGGAGCTGGATGGGAAGTGGAACTGACAGGATTAGAACCAGCGCCCATATGGGATCCCAGCTCTTTCAAGACGAAGACTTTAGCTGCTAGGCCAGGCCCACAACCCAGCTCTTAACTTGATCTGTAACCCAAGGCCATGTCTTGTTACAGTGTTCTTGCACTTTGATGCTATGACTTTCTTAATGTAGGGATCTTCTCCTGTTTGGAAAGTTTGAGCAGGAGGAACCATTTTTCTTTTTAAGTTAATAAGTCTTGGCATTTCATAACTATGCTCCCTCTCAGTTTTGCTTGAGGATTTGCTAGTTCTTGCTTGAGTTGACCTGCTTCTTGCCGTCCTTAGTTATAAACTTAAAGGCAAACAGCTGATGCTTTCACAGTTTTGGGTTTTTTTTTTAATTTCTTTTTTTTATTTATTGTTTTTAATTCATTAATTACATTGTATTATGTGACACAGTTTCATAGGTACTGGGATTCTCCCCACCCCTCCCCAAACCCTACCACCATGGTGGATTCCTCCACCTTGTTGCATAACCACAGCTCAAGTTCAGTTGAGATTCCCCCATTGCAAGCATATACCAAACATAGAGTCCAGCATCTTATTGTCCAGTCAAGTTCAACGGCTTCTTAGTTATACCCTCTCTGGTCTGAAGACAGAGCCAGCAGAGTATCATCCCAATCAGTTAAAAGCTCCAACATACCATTAGCAAAAATTTACATCATTATGGAATTAACTGACATAGTAATGAGTAACCAATATGTTAAAAGTAAATGCGAGTTCTTAACCACCTTCTGTGACCACCTCATTGACATTTCAATTTTAGGCTTTCACAGTTTTGTTTGGGAATCTACTTGGATAAGTTCAAGAGTACATTAGATATATTTTCTATATTCCAAATGACCGTAAATGATAGTTTAACCATGAGTTTTATATATACCTAATGCAAGCCACTATATTTCTAGACGTTTAAGTTTTCTAATCATCCTTGTGATTTCCTTTAACAATTTTCTCACTGTTTTTACAGATTCCATGTTTCATTTAGATTTAAAACCACTGCCCCAGATTTTAGATTTTCATTACATCAGAACCCATTCCTCAGCAGGAATTTCTGCATCACTTAGCTATTGCTCTAACAAACTATCTCTAAACTCTAAACTCAATAGTTCAAAAGGAACAATAATGTGTTTTAGTGATAGGTAGCTCCAATTTATATGAAAAGAGAACAGAGAGGAGATGTAGCATTGCCATTAATATAAAAGTCTACTTAAGAGGCTAAGGCTTCTTTACCTTAGAATTTTGGGGAAGTCCTTTTACTACACTTGATCTTAGCCAAAAGGCCGAGAAGCGATGGGGGAAGTCCTTTTAATTTGTCGGCTGGACTATAGTGTTACTTTCTTTTCACACATTGAAAAAGAAATGCTTTGATAAAAGTGTCCTTTTTTCTTAAAAAATTAAAGGCAAGATTTTAAGTCTGCAGAAACCAGCAGCGAAGGGAACTGTAAGTTAAAAGTTGTGAATCCAAGTTGGAAGCAACTAAGATTTATATTAAGTCTTAGTTCAAAGAGTAGAGAACCAAGTAGGGCAGCTTGATGCAGGAAAATCTTGTCTTCATTGGCAAAACCACTCCAGGAACCGATATATTTTCCTTATTCCAAGGCTCTTGGAAGGCACATGTAGAGCTTTGAAGTCAATTGAACTGAAACCTTTGGGGGAAACACTCAATAAGACAGAGACAGAATGTAAAAATAGGACATGGTATGAAAGGCTGCAGACCAGCATGGCCTTAAGACCTGGGGTCTCTGCTATTCTGTGAGTGAGAGAGTTCAAGTTGAAAGCTCTGGTCTTTCTTGGGTACTTTGTGACAAGAAAGGAAAATTGGTGTTCATAATGGGGAGAAGCTTAATAAGCATAAGTTAAAAGATGTTAGAGTAAAAACATCTTGGCATGTGCATTGACTATATGCCTATGAGGTGGTTTAGAAAAATCCTTGTAAAAATTACACAACCCTATAGTTCAGTTTTGCGACCACTGTTTTGAAACCTCCTCCCACAGTAAAGAGGTGGTTTACATATGAAATTATTTACCTAAATATTACTGAAAAACAGTTGTGAGTCCAGGAAGCCTAATTGCTGTGACAAAACCTCTTTGAAACCTTATCAGAATAAGACTTTTTAATCACGTCACAGTCTAGGGTGGGTAAAAGGGAAGCCTTCACGTGGGAAGTCATACCAGGATCTGAACTCATTCTACCTAGCAGCTCTACTCTACTCTATTCTAGCTCCTTGGAGTTTTGACAAACAATGTGGTGGCTTTAAAATGACCATAAGGTCTTTGCTATCTTCTGTTTTTGTTTTTAAAGATCTATTTTATTTCATTTTAACTTGGAAAGTCAAATATACAGAGAGGAGGAGAGAAAGAGAGGAAGATCTTCCATCTGATGATTCACTGCACAAGCGGCCGCAACGACCGGAGCTGGGCCCATCCGAAGCCAGGAGTCAGGAGCCAGGAAACTATTCTGGGTCTTCCATGCGGGTGCAGGGTCCCAAAGCTTTAGGCTGTCCTCGACTGCTTTCCCAGGCCACATGCAGGGAGCTGGGTGGGAAGTGGGGCAGCTGGGATTAGAACCGGTGTCCATATGGGATCTTGGCGGTGCATGCAAGGTGAGAATTTCAGCCGCTAGGCTACTGTGCCAGGCCCCTGTGTGATTTTCTTATGTGCACGTGACTTCGAGATGATGGTGGAGGCCGCAGGTCTGTATTACCCTTCCCTCGAGTGGAGATGTGCTTAGTGACTTGCCCTTAATTGGAAACTAGATCAAAAAGATCTCATACTTCTGTCTCTCTGTGTCTCTGTCTCTTTTTCCCATCAGGGAATAGCAGAAAGCCACTGGGTGTTCAGGCATAGGTGTTATCCCAACAGCAGTAGGAAAAAGTGGGAAGTGGGTAAGTAAAACTTCAATTATGCCAAATTCCAATTTCTGTCTTAACATATGCCAAGTAGGTTTCCTATTCTATATACCATGAATAAGAATACCTACCCTATTGTCTTCTTGTATGAATGACATAAAAATTCCCAGAAAATGTTACTTAAATTAAAACTGTACATGGTTACAAACATAGCTGCATTGAAATAACTTATTTCCTTTTTTTTTTTTTTTTTCTTTCAAACACGGAATCAATTTATTGCCTCTTGTCTATTTGAGTTTCCACTGCATTCAATCAGTGTTGGGATATACATTTCTTTTTTTTTTTTTTTATTGTTAATTATTTTGCATTATGTGACAGTTTCATAGGCTCTGGGAATCCCCCCACCCCTCCCCCTCCCCTCCCCCCAGTGGATTCCTCCACCTTGATGCAGTATTACAGTTCAAATTCAATCAAGATTCTTTCATTGCAAACATATACCAAGCATAGAGTCCAGCTACTTATTGTCCAGATGGGTTGAACAGTTTCTTGGGGAGACCTTTTCTGGTCTGAAGTTTGAGCTGGCAGAATATCATCACAGTCAATTAAGAGTCCCAATATAACATCAACAGCAATTTGCAATGTTATGGAATTGACATGGTTTTGAGTAACCAGTGTATTAAAAAGAAAAAAAAAAAAAAAAAGGAAAACAAGTCCTAGCCACAACCTATGATTTGCTCATTGACATTTCAATTTTAGTTCATATACAGGACCGGCTGCTCTATACCTTAAAATGGCCATAAGGCACCATTCAGCTGTTTCGTGTCCATTTCATCTTAGTATTTAGCCAGTTGTTGTGTTGAAGTAAAATTTTGCTGATCTTGGCAGATTTTAGGATAATCCAGACTGGCTTGTAACTCTAACAAGATATATGTCAACATTTTAGGTGCAGAACATTTTTTTTTTTGGGGGGGGGTGTGCAGGAAAATCCTCAACACCATGGTGAGGAGTAACTAATCTTTGTGACCCACCCAGCGAGGCATGAGCCAATCCATGCCAGCTCTTTCCTGTCAGATTTCAAGTTCTACTTTCTGTTGTTTATTTTTTTTCGGTTTTTTTTTTTTTTTTTTTTTTTTTTTTTTTTTTTTTTTTTAGTTTGTAGGATTGTTTGCTGTGAGGGGTTTTCGAAGTGATCCCGATGGTCATTGCGAGGGAGGGGGGGGGTCCAGAGGTGGAGCCAGGCTCGGACCAGAGAAAGCTCTCCTCTCTGGTCCCGAAGCACGTTTATTGTTCTTCTGTTTCTGCAGACCACTCAGGGCTTCTGGTTGTCTTTCCAATGACGTTGGTTTCTGCACGGTAGTGTTTGGACTTCTTCCATCCCCTTTGGAAGCTCCGGTTGGGGGTGGGTGACCTCAGAGTACTCGGCCTCCGAGGGCATCCAATTCCCTGTGGCCTCCTTGGCAGTTGGGATATAGTCCTTGTTGCTCGTATTAATAGTTTGTGGTGAAGGTCTGGGAGTCTTCATGGTTGGGATCCAAGCTTCCTCCTTACCACCTGTTCCACTCTGGAGTGCTCCCCTGCTCCACGCACATGACCTCCTGTTAAGAGGTTATCAGGATCGCACCCGATTCCCCCCTCATGCATTGGTATAGTAGTTTTATTGTTGTTTAGTGCCGCTTTGAGTCTGTTGTCTATGAATTACCAGATTTGACCTTGATAGGCTATATTGTACTTTTTTCTCACTCTTTTTATGGTCCTGAAAGATTTCCCTGCACTCCCCCCCATTACAGGTTAACATAGCGTTTTGAGGGTATAGTAGGTTTTACAGTTTTATGATGCAGATCTTAAATATTCTGACATTAATTGTTGGTTTATAGATTATATCGTGTTATCTTATTGCATTGGATACAGGTTATAAGAGATTGCACTAATATTACATTATACAGGTACTATTTTCCAAGTTGTTCTCTTTTCATCTCAGATTAAGGCAAACATGTGGTATTTAACCTTTTGGGATTGGTTCATTTCTCTTAGCATGATGGATTCCAGTCGGGCCCATTTGTCCACAAAGAACTGCATTTCGTTTTTTTTAATAGCTGAGTAGTATTCCATGGAGTAGATGAACCATAGCTTTCTTAGCCAGTCTTCCGCTGATGGGCATTTTGGCTGCTTCCAGGTTTTTGCGATCGTAGATTGTGCTGCTATGAACATAGGCATGCATGTTGGTTTCTTGAGTAGGAGATGTTTTGGATATATCCCAAGGAGTGCTATTGCTGGATCATATGGTATGTTGATTTTCAGTTGTTTGAGTATTCGCCAAACTGATTCCCATAGAGGCCGTACAAGTCTGCACTCCCACCAGCAGTGGAGAAGGGTTCCCTTTTCCCCACATCCTCGCCAGCAAGTGTTGGTGGTATTATGTATGTGTGCCATCCTTACTGGAGTTAGGTGGTACCTCATTGTTGTCTTCATTTGGATTTCCCTTATTGCCAGGGAACTTGGGCATTTTTTCATATGCTTGTTTGCCATTTGGGTTTGTTCTTTTGTGAAGTGTTTGCCCATTTCCCGTGCCCATTTCTTGAGCAGTTTGTTTGTTCTGTTGTTTTGGTTTCTCTGTAGCTCTTTGTATATTCTGGAGATTAGCCCTCTATCACCTATGTCGTGTGCGAAGATCTTCTCCCATTCTGTGGGTTGCCTTTTTACTTTATTGATTGTTTCTCTAGCTGTACAGAAGCTTCTTAGTTTGATGAGGTCCCAATTGTTTATTTTGGTCTCGATTTCTACTGCATCTGGAGTCTTTTTTAGGAAGTGAGGGCCTACCCCTAAGTGTTCCAGTGTGTTTCCAACATTTTCTTCCAAAAGTTTGAAGGTTTCTGGATGTAGGTTTAGGTCTTTTATCCATTTAGATTTGATCTTGGTGTATGGTGAGAGATGTGGATCTATCTTTTTGTTTCTGCAGGCTATCAACCAGTTGTCCCAACAGCATTTATTGAACAGACCTTTCCATTTGCTTGGGTTGTTGTCTGTCTTTTTGTCAAAGATTAATTGACTGTATCTGTGTGGGTTTCCATCTGTTGTTTCTATTCTGTTCCACTGATCTTCCTCTCTATCTTTGTGCCAGTACCAGGCTGTTTTGATGACCACTGCCCTATAGTATGTCCATAGATCCGGTACGGTGATTCCCCCTGTTAAGTGCCTGTTCTTCAGAGTGGTTCTGGCTATTCGTGGTTTTTTGTGTTTCCAGATGAATCTGTGTATCATTTTTTCCAGTTCGATGAAGAATGCTGTGGGTAATTTGATTGGGATTGCATTGAATGTATATATTGCTTTTGGTAGTATAGACATTTTGATGATATTAATTTTGCCTATCCAGGAGCATGGGATGTTGTTCCATCTTTCGAGGTCTTGTTCTATTTGTTTTTTGAGTGTTTTGTAATTTTCTTCATAAAGGTCATCTACGCTTTTGGTTAAATTTATTCCCAGATATTTCATGCTTTTCTCTGTTATTTTGAATGGTAGCTTGTTGGTTAGATCTTCTTCCATCTTGCGGCCATTTGCATACACCATGGCTATTGATTTTTGTTCATTAATTTTGTATCCTGCCACTCTGCCAAATTCTCGTATGAGTTCTAGGAGTCTTTGTATTGAGTTTTTTGGTTCTTCTATGTAGAGAATCATGTCGTCTGCGAATAGTGAAAGCTTGACTTCTTCATTTCCAATTTGGATTCCTTTGATTTCTTTGTCTTGTCTTATGGCTTCTGCAAGTACCTCTAGGACTATATTGAATAGCAGTGGTGATAGTGGGCAGCCTTGTCTTGTTCCAGATCTCAGTGGGAAGGGATCCAGTGTTTCTCCATTTAGTATGATGCTGGCATTGGGTTTTTCATATATTGCTTTGATTATGTTGTGGATTGTTCCTTCTATCCCCACCCTGGTTAGGGTTTTTAACATGAAGTGGTGTTGAATTTTGTCGAAGGCTTTTTCTGCATCTATTGATACTATTATATGGTTTTTGTTTTTCAGTTTTTGGATGTGATGTATCACATTTATGGATTTTCTTATGTTGAACCATCCCTGCATTCCCTGGATGAAACCTACTTGGTCTGGATGGATGATCTGTCTGATGTTTTTTTGTATTCTATTGGCTAGGATTTTATTGAGAATCTTGGCGTCAACGTTCATCAGGGAGATCGGTCTGTAGTTTTCCTTCTCTGTTAATTCTCTATTCGGTTTGGGGATTAAGGTGATATTGGCTTCATAGAATGAGTTTGGAAGAACTGCTTCCTTTTCTATTGTTTTGAAGAGCTTGTAAAGGATTGGGGTTAGCTCTGGTTGGAATGTTTTGTAGAATTCTGTGGTAAAACCATCTGGGCCTGGGCTTTTCTTTGTTGGGAGCTCTTTAATCACTGATTCTATTTCTGATTCGGTAATGGGTTTATTCAGGTCTTCTGTTGCTTCTGGAGTGAGTTTTGGTAAGTGGTGGGATTCTAAAAATCTTTCCATTTCCAAGTGGTTATCGGATTTGTTGTCGTATAGTTCTTTGTAACAATTTCTAATTATTTCCTTAATGGTAGTAGTGTCTGTTGTTATGTTGCCTTTTTCATCTTTGATGCTGCTAATTCTTGCTTTGTCTTGTTTTTTCTTTGTCAGTCGGGCCAGTGGGGTATCTATTTTGTTTATCCTCTCAAAGAACCAGCTTTTTGATTCATTTATTTTCTGAATGGTTTTTTTAATTTCTTTCTGATTTAGTTCTTGTCTTGTTTTGATAATTTCTTGTTTCCTCTTGTTTGTGGGGTCCTTCTGCTGTTGCTTTTCCAGTTCCTGGAGGTGTGTGCTTAATTCCTGCATTTGTTGCCTTTCTTGAGCTTTGACGTGCGCGCTAATTGCAATAAACTTACCACGTAACACTGCTTTGGCGGTGTCCCATAAATTTTGGACATTTGTATCTGGGTTTTCGTTGGTTTCCATAAATTTTTTGATCTCGTCTTTAATTTCTTCTCTAACCCATTGTTCGTTTAGTAGCATATTGTTCAGCCTCCAGGAGTTTACATGTTTCCTGGGACATTTTGAGTTGTTGATTTCCAGTTTCACTCCGTGATGGTCTGAGAAGGTACATGGTATGATTCTGATATTTCTGTAGTTAGTTAAACTTGCTTTGTGTCCTATTATGTGGTCTATCCTGGAGAAGGTACCATGCACTGCTGAGAAGAAGGTGTAGTCTGTGGCCTTAGGATGAAATATTCTATAGATGTCTACTAGGTCCAGTTGTTCTATTGTTTGTGTGAGTTCTGTGGCTTCTCTGTTGAGCTTTTGCTGCGTTGATCTATCTATTGGTGTTAGTGGGGTGTTCAGATCTCCCAGAATTATCGTATGTTCATCTATGTCTCCCTTTAAGTCCAAAAGTAGTTGTTTCACGTAGCTGGGTGCATCCGGGCTAGGAGCATATATGTTAAGAATTGCGATTGGTTCTTGTTGGATCCTCCCTTTCAAGAGGATGTAGCGCCCTTCCCTGTCCTTTTTGACGTTTGTTACTTTGAAGTCCGTATCATCTGAGAATAGGACTGCCACACCAGCCTTTTTTTCTCGTCCATTGGCATGGAATATTTGTTTCCACCCTTTCACTTTGAGTTTCCTGAAGTTTCTTCTGGTTAGATGCGTTTCTTGCAAGCAGCATATAGTTGGGTCCTGATTTTTAACCCAGTCTGCTAATCGGTGCCTTTTCAGTGATGAATTTAAGCCATTTGTGTTGAGGGTTAATATTGAGAAATTATAATTATGCCGTGACATATGCCTGTGTTTTTGAGGTTGTTAGTAATTGATTGTCGTTTCCGTGGATGGACTTTATTGAGATCTCCCTGATTGCCATCCTTGCTTATGGCTTGCTTCCTTTTTCTCTGGGAGTAGCGCATTTCTAAGGAGATTTTGTAGAGTTGGTTTTGTGTTGGCATATTCTTCTAATTTCTCTTTGCTGTGGAAGTATCTAGTTTCGTTCTCGTATACAAATGAAATCTTTGCTGGGTAGAGTATTCTTGGTTGACAGTTGTTCTCTTTCAGTACTTGAAAGATTTTGTTCCACTCCATTCTTGCCTGGAGCGTCTGTTCTGAGAAGTCGGCAGTGATTCTGATGGTCCTGCCCCTAAATGTAAGCTTCTCTTTGGATCGTGCTAACCTTAGGATTCTTTCTTTGTATTCATTGGAGGGTAGCTTGATTACCACGTGTCTTGGGGAGGATCGTTTTGGGTCCACCCTGTGGGGAGTCCTCTGGCCTTCCTGAATTTGGATTGGGCTCATGTTCCAGGTATTTTGGAAGTTCTCTTGCATAATTTCCTCAAGTACTGGTTGTATGCCTGTTTCTCTTTCCACTCCTTCTGGGAGCCCCATGATTCTGATATTTGACTTCTTGATGTTGTCATTCATCTCCTGGGTCGTCTTGGTCGCCTTGTGTAGTTGTGACTCTAGTTGGTTAATAATCTGCCTGCTTTCATTCTGGGAATCTTCTAAGTCGGATATCCTGTCTTCTGCTGCTGTAATTCTGTTGGCTAAGCTCTCAACTTTATTCTTCAAGTCCATGATCTCGTTTTTGAGTGATTTTGTTTCTGTGATTATGTGGTTTTTAAAATCTTTGAGTTCGTCCCATCGTTTTTCATTGTCTCTGAAGAGTTTTATAATTATTTTTCTGAACTCCTTATCAGAGACGTCTTCAATTTCTTCATCTGTAATCTCTGTGATTGACCAGGCTTTATGTTGGCTTTTGGGGTTGGAGGAAGCCGTGTCTAGGTCACTACCTTTCTTACTACGTTTCATTTTTGTAGCCTAAGGTGTTGCTGAATTCTCACCCTTGACCTCTGTTGCCACCTAGTGGGTGGCCTGAGGTCTTGCTAGCCTAGGTTTTTGTTTTCCTTCGGCCCAGGGAGTTGTTTTTGTTTCCCTTCTGGGTTTCAGGTTTCAGCGCCTTAGGTTTCAGCCTTAGGTTTCAGCGCCTAGGATTTTTTTTGTTGTTGTTTTACTTTGGTTTTTTGTCTGAGGCACGGCCGCTTTCCTTCGGCCTGGATTGGCCCAGAATTTAGTTTAGCTGTGGTCCCGGGGTAGCTGCCGGCTACCGCACTTCAGGATCCTAGCGCCCTTCCGGTACCGTAGCGTTCGTTATGTGGGAATGTGTGTTACTTAGCCGTCCCTGTCTTTGCCTGGGTCCCACCAAGGTCACTAATATCGCCACTAGTGCTAGAGGTTTCAGCACTCCTGCAGTTTCCAGCCGCCACTGGCGGGGCCTTGTGCAACGATCTCCCAAAATTGGCCGTTCAAAACCCCTCCCCCCCCCCCCCCCCCCCCGGCCTTTCCCCCCTGCTGGGTTCCCAACTCACCCGTTTTCGAGCTGCGGTGAGACTGAGCCGGCTGCTGAGCGCTGCTTTGGTTTATTGTTATTTTTGGTTGATTCTCCAAATTGCGTGGATCTTGTTGATTCCGCAGTGTCCTGTGGGATTCGCACACCTGTGTATACTATTTTTAACTAGACTTGCTCCTTCTTCTGGCACTTTGTGGCCCTCTCTCTCTGCCTTCCCCTTTACATCAACCCTCCGTGGTCGGCCATTTTTTCGCACCTCCCTTATTTCCTTTTATCCTCATGACCTTTCTAACATCCTCTTGTATATGTAAACACATATGAATTATTTCTGGACATACAACTAGAACTTTTTTTTGGTATACCAGTTCCATTATTTCCTAGGAAGTAGAGGCATGTCTTATCAGTATATTCCTCATGTCCAGTACTGTGTCTGGCACAATGCAATTTTTGAGGGCACGTAAGAATTATCACAGAATCAGTTCTCCTCCATTGTTTTTTTTTTTTTGAAAGAGGGAACTCAGAGTGACTTGTGCAGTCTCATCAGCATCTCTTTCCCCTGGGTGCTGCCCAAGAGTTCCCAAAGTGCTTTCTCACACATAGGATCTTGTGCCAGTGTCTGAGCCATCGGGACATTGCCTCTTCCTATGCTTAGAGCGGCAGGAGGCAATTCTTATTAAAGTACTTTGTCCAATTCAGGAATGAATAAAATCTGACAAACCCATGGAGTGCCCAGAGGAGAGTAATAAAAATTGACCAAACAGACCTTCCAAGGAAAGGTTAAAAGAATCAGTATTGCTTCAGCTCAAGCTTGCTGATGAGGGAAATAATAAATTTTCAAGGAAGAAAAGAATATCTTGCAGAAGTCTGTGATTAGCAGTGGGCTATTTTCACAAAGACGGAACAGGAGGCTTTTTGACGACTTTGCAGTTTGACATTACCAAGCAGTCTCCCTCACCCTTTCTGCCAATGGGATCACAGCAGCGCCTTGCTCCCTGCGAATGCTGAACCTTTAGGACATCCTCCCCAGAGCATCTTGGCATTCAGGTGTTGTGAGGTCACGAGACAAAGCAGAGAAGGGGACATTTTAGCCGAGTAAAAGGTTAGAGCGTATTCAGCCCTTGTTTTGGTACTTAGCAAGGAGAAGACCACGAACCCAATTAACCTGAGGTGCCAAGGATATTACTAAGTCTCTTCAGCTCTCTTCTTTGCTGACCTTTTGAGCTTTCCCCACTCTAACTTTTGTGAATCTGTTATATCCTATAATACACGCGTGAATCGCATACTCATTTTACTCTCGCTCCATTATCCTATAGCACTTCTGGTTGGATGAAGGTTTCCTGGAAGAATAACAGCTTGAAACGGTCATTAGTACTGGCACTGGGACAGTGATCTTCCTTGGCTGAGCGCTGGCTCACAGCTATATGGCAGGCATTGTGTGAAGCGCTGGGTACACAACAGTGAGTTGTCTGTGTGTGGATTTTACCACCCACACAGAGGTAGGGCGTTAGGGAAGGCTTTTTTGATAATGTAATGCCTCACTGACCCATGAAACATGACTAAGCATTAATTACTTTATTATTTCCATTTTTTTGGGTCACATTGCTAGTTCAGATCTTATTTTAGAAATAGGTGTTATTACCTAGCCCACTAAGGCACATTCCTCTACTGTCAAGTATTTTACCTTTAAAGTTGTGAGCTCCCTAATCTAACCATCCCCTGTGTGGTTTTGGGATGAGAAAAGTCATCAGGGCAGATAAGTTGGATTAGATTCATATTAGTAATCATGTGCCAAGAATTTACTGTCAGCCTTGATGCAGTTTCAGTAAGATACCCAGGTAGCTCACATGTGAACCTACTTTTGACCATATTGAAAGAATCTCTGTTGCTTCAGGTCCAGCTTTGCAATGCAGAAGTTAAGCTGCCACTGGCAGTGCCAGCATCACATATCACAGTGCTTGTTTGAGTCTGGGCTGTTCTGTTTTCAATCCAGATCGCTGCTCATGCACTGGGAAGGCAGCACAGACTGGCCTGAGTACCTGAGTTAATACCACCCATTTGGGAGCCCAGGATGATGTTCATGGGTCCTGGGTTCAACTTGGCACAGCCCTGACTGTTGTTGTCATCTTGGGATTGAACCAACGAATGGAGGATCTCTTGGTCTCCCTTTCCCTCTCTCTGCCTTTCAAATAACAATAATAAAAAAAATCTTCTTCTTTTTTCCTTTAATATTTATTTTTGGAAGATAAAGAGGGAGGAACAGATAGAGATCTTCCATCTGCTGATTCACTCCACAAATGATCAGGCCAATGCCAGGCATTTCATTCAGGTTTCTCATGTGGGTCCAGAGGTCCTAGGACTCAAACCACCCTCCCCTGCTATCCCAGGTTCATTAACAGGGAGCTGGATTGAACATGAAGCATCTGGGATTGAAACTGGCACAAATATGGCATGTCAGTGGCAGCTTAACCTGCTATCCCACAAGGCCGGCCCATCAAATTAATAAATCTTAAAAACCAGAAAAGGACCTTTACCTCTTGAATTAGTTGAAAGCCCACACAGGGAGCCCAAGGTACTGGCAATGGGAGATCATTTATAGGTTTTATGCTTTGTTATTTGCTGGGTAATAATGTGAATAATACCTCTGTGTAATGTTAACAGCTCTGTGCAATGTTAAGTTTATACTGATCAGTATTCAATGATTAACTACATTTAGATTTTTAGCAAAACTCAAAAGGGTGGCTGTCCTAGCTGAGGGTGACTTTCCCTTTTTGAGGCAGTATTCCCACTCAGGAAGAGCCCTCAGTGCTTGTGCATATACACTGGTTGCAGTCAGCTGATCTGAGGGCTCGTAGCTAGCCCAGATACCTGGCCGAGGCTGGGCCAGTCTGAATCCATGTCATGGGTTTTCAAGTTGTGACAGGAAAGAATATGGATCCTTCTCTCTTGGTGGTGGCCACTGCATGTAAGTCTTGTGCCCTGCTAGTGGCCATGTTCTTTGGTCTGGTCTGCAGTGGGATGATATAGGAGAGAATCAAGCAAAACCTGGATGAGATGAATGTGGGTTGGAGATGAAACTCCCGTCTGCTGGTTTACCAGGACTGACTTGGCTGTGACTAAGGTTGGAGCCAGAAGCTGAGAACTAAATTTGGTCTGCCTCATGGGATGGCAGGAATCTTACCACACCAGCAGCCACCTATTTTCTCCCTTGGTCAACAGTCACAGGAAGCTGAAATTTTAAGTCGGAACTGGGATTTCAATCCAGGTACTCACAAATGGGACATGCACATTTTAACTGTTATCTTAGCCACAAGCCCAAACGTGTGCCCCTAAATTCATTTTAGTGGCATTTAAAGCCCTAACTCCTATGGTTCTCAAGGTCCAGTTATTTCTCTGCCTTTGCTGCGGTTTGGTTATGTGAGAAAGATTGCTATGAATTTAATAAATTCCTTTTGTTCTGCATAAACTACATCAAGGTGAGATTTTTGTCTCTTGCTTCTGATCCTCTGATGAGGACTGTGTGAATGGAAACCTGCTACTTTGCCATCTGGTGGCATGTGGCTGTGGGGCAGAGTATTTTGTGTGCTGGCTTCTTTTTCCTGAGCATGACTATTATAACATGTTTAAGAGACACGGAAAGTCTTAGAAGGCCATACAATTAATTCTGCACCTGCGTTTACAACTTCAATACAAGGATGCAAATTCTCTCTTCCTCCCTTCACGCAATGCATCCTCATGGTTGTTTCCAGAGGCTTCCGCTAGGAGACAGCATTGTGTGACAATTATCTGCTCAGGTTCTGAGGATCCTGGCTTGGCTGGTGGCCTTCAGCTAATTATGTATGTCTCTTTCTCGTTCATAAAACAGAAGCCTCCCAGGGTGCGCTGAAGGTTAACTGAGACTTCAAGTAGGTGTTGGGCAGAGAACCTGGCATGCAGTGCTCAACAGCTATCATCAATTATTTTAATACCAACTCAGTCTACAGGGAGCAGAGAGAAATGTGGACTTGCTCAGGCCACTGGTCCAAGGCAGTGTTTGAAGTCAGCTTTGCAGATGTACAGTCATTCCTGCCCTGATGTAAAAGGAGTGCAGACAATGCTTTAGTTCCTTAGCACGGATCTGAACAAGATCCAGGATGGCTGTGGTGGACTTTCTGCTTATGACAGACCTGCCAGTGTTGCTTTTCTCTTCCCCTTTGGAAAAATTGCTCAGAAGTCTGCCACCATGCAGTGGCACAGCTATATTATGTCGAAGTTCATCCTGGAGTCCCACAGACCTCTCCAAACTACCCAAGGAAACTAATTATAGTTACCCCAAGTTGCCCTGAAGTTGCATTTATGCCCAACAACAACGACGAAAGGTTATAAAAGCTCTGCTTCTAGCTCCCATTTATTTTTTTTTCACAGTTTGAGGACAAGAAAGTGGCTTGTAAAAAAGAGTTTAAGGTCAACTAAATTGGTTTCTGACATTTCTTGTTTTACTTTATTTTGAAGTCCTTACTCCATGGAATTTAACCCCCAAATTTAATATTGGAACTGTATCAGTTTTTCAGAGTGGCTTTGTAGTCAGGCATATCTGAATCTCAATTCCAGGTCCGAAGTGATAATAGCACCTACCTTTCAAATGAGTATATAATTCCTTAATAAGTGAGAATTATTGATGTTCATTATTGGAAGTCAGATTCACAGAGAGGAGGAAAGGAAAGTCAGATTTACAGAGAGGAAGATTTTCCATGTGTTCATTCACTGCCCAAATGACTGCAACAGCCAGAGCTGAGCTGATCTGATCCAAAGCCAGGAGCTTCTTCCAGGCCTTCCACGCAGGTGCAGTGTCCCAAGGCTTTGGGCCTTCATTTACTGCTTTCACCATCCCAGGAACTGGATGGGAAGCAGGGCCACCGGGACACAAACTGGCACCCATATGGGATCCTGGCATATGCCAGACGAGGACTTTAGCCACTAGGCTACCACACTGGGCCCAATGATTCCTTTTTAAAAAGACTATTGTTTGTGTTTAAAAAACAGAGTTATAGAAAGAGGGAAAGGGAGGGAGAGGAAGAGAGAGATCTTCCTTCTTCTGGCTCACTCCTCAAATGGCTGCAACAGCTGGGACTGGGTGGGTCTGAAGCAAGGTTTCTCTTCTGGGTCTCTGACATGGGTTTGGGGGTCTGAGTAGTCAAGCCCCCCTCTGCTGACTTCCTAGGCTACTAGCGGGGACAGGGATTGGAAGTGGAGCTCCTGAGGTTTGAACTGGCACCCATAAGGAATGTACACATTGCAGGCAGAGGCTTAGCGTGTATGCTGTGGTGCTGGCCGCAAAAGATATGATTCTTAAGCTGTGGTCTGAGGATACCTTTCATCAAATCATCTGGAGTTCTTACTATGATTGTGAGTTTCTGTAACTGACTTCTGGGAGTCAGACCCACAAATCTAAAAATTTCAGGGGTTCCCCATCTGATTCCTATGCATACACCAAACTCCACGAGCCAGTTATATTTGAACATGGAAGGAGATATGGTCAACCTATGACCTTTGTCAGTGGTATTTGTATTTTGGCATGGCTCATGTCAGTGGGATGAAAGAACTTGGGACTTTGTCTCAGACATGGATAAACAAAAACAGAGATTTTTCTAGTCTCAAAAAGTGTCTAATCCCTGGCACATCTAAAGTCAGTGACAGGGTCAAATTTTCTTGTGGATTTTGAGCCCTGGGCTTCCTAGCACTGTGAGTTGGGGCAGATGGGGAGGGTCTTGCTCCATTTGGGGTGTGTGTAGTATGGCAGCTGTTTTTGGTTCCAGCAATGACTAAGTGTTCCAGAGATGTAAGTGTCCGGCCTTCTGTAAGGAAGTTCTATAGTGTCCTGCCTCAGACCTCACAGTGTCTCTGCTGACAGCTGTAGCAAGGGACAGGTAAGGGGGCAGTTTTTTCGTCAGTGCCCATCTGTGAAGGTAGTGGCTCATTACCCAGAAGGCTGGTGATTAATCGCCAAGGGCTTAGCTGTTGTGCTGTGAGAGGTCTGTTTGGCTTCTGCAATGAAACACAGCCAGATCATCCTCACCTGGAAACTTTTACCTGCACATAGTTCTTTCCTTCTGCACTGTAATGTGTGTGGCTATAGCTGAAAAGTTGCACAGTGACCCTAAAGCTAGAGCTTCAAGACTTCTCTTGTCCAGCCTGACTGCTGGGGAGTGCTGAGAGCAGCTAAAGGATGGGAAAGGAAGCCACCAGCTTCCACGGAAAGTTTCAATACCAACAATTCTGCACAAATGCTGTGGAGATCAGGAGAAATTCACCTAAATCTCCATGGAGCTCATGGCTTGTCTTGACTACTTTGGTAATTCTAAAGAAGTATTTCTTTGATTCTGTGTTTGTTAACTTTATGTTTGTTTTCTTAAAAGATCCTCTTATCCAAATTATATATACTTTAAACTGCATAAAACCTGACTCTTCCCTTATTTCTGATTGGAGCTACTTAGGTTTCTAAAAAATTATTTTTATGAAGGAGTTAGTGGATTTTGATCTCATCTGTTTGGCAGTGTTTAGGTTCTGTGCGTGAGGTGGGAACACTACAGAAATATTGCCCTTTTTAGGGCATCATATCTGGGGCAGAGGAGATGGCAACATTCTCTTGATTTATCCCACCACTAATGACGTGAACCTAATTACAGCGCATGTTGATGTCTGCTGAATTTCACTATCAGTATTTCTTCGGTAGTAGCTAATTAGAATATTAAGGGATTTTGAAGGAGGTCTTCCAGGATTATGTCATGTAGCTGCCAAATGGTGCTTCTCTATTTCCATTACTTTCCTCCACATTTATAGTTGTTACTGCATTGCAAAGCAGAGCATCATTAAAGCCATGGGATCTACATTTCTATTTAATGATTAGTTGCAATTTGTTACCTTCATTATTTAGTTGCTGCTCAAATTTTCCACAGTTTGAACAGAGGGAACCTCTGTATGAGATGTTCCCATCAATCATTGACTGTTTTCTTACTTTTTGGCACAAAGAGATGCTTCAGTCTCATGTTGCTCTTCCTGTGCCTCAACCAGCAATAAACCACCTCCCAAGGGAGACCCTAAGAATTCCCAGACTGTCACCAAACAGCTTTTATCTCTTGATCTTAGCCAGAAGGCCAAGAGGCAGTGAGTAGTGTTTATCAATGAGAATTCCATGCAAAGACTTCAGTTATATCTCTTAATTTAAATGCAGGATTATTTACTCCAAACATTTGTCTGGAGAGAAATAAATAAAAATGAGAAGCCCCGTGAAAGACAGTGTCTGCGGTCCTCATTTCTTCCTGGGCTGTGCCATCAGCTGGCAAGTATGCATGCCTCTAAGAATGTTGCTTGTGCTCTCAGGCTTCTTGGTGTCAACTGATACTGCTTCCTGGATTCCTTTCAGTCTCGGAGCTAGTGTGGTGGCCTAAAATAGAAGCAGTGGTTTGGGATTTTGTCATTTTAATAAATCAATAAATCTTGGTCAGAGAGGAGGAAGATTTCAGGCAAGTTCTCTTAACATAATGAAGATAATGGAAAAGTCTTGCTTAAAGTAGGTGTGTTGTAATGCCGTTCTTAATCAAACCCAGGATGGTGTACTGGGAAAGAACTCTGATAACATGTCATTCTGGGGTGTTCTTAGAAGTTCCAGTTGTTCCCTGCTGAGCTTCCATGCCAAAATCATTTACTTGTAGCCTAGGAATAACAGTAGGCAAGGGGAAGATGAAGGCCTAATTGCTTCCTGTGAATTTTTGCTTTCCTGAAAAGATTTCAAGTTTTGAAAAGTTCTCTGCTGGTTTTCAATGTCTCATTCTTATGAGCAGCAGCCCCAGCATCATGTAATGGTTGAGTTGGTATGGTAATTGCATTACAATAAATAGCTGAGGTGCTAGGCCCATAAAACTGACCTTCAGACCCACAGTTCTCTTGGAACAGTGGATTCTTTAATAGCAACAAATTTTAAAGGGCTAGTATCCCTTTGGACTATTATTTCCAAGTACAAATGAATGAAAAACCACCTTAAGGGCCTTGTGTTGGGTGTGAGTAATTTTATGTCTTTGGTAAGATGAAGAGTGTTATTAACCAGAGAAAATTATGCTGACACAATTTAGGTAGACATGATAGAAGACACGGTAAGAAAAAATCAAACCTTTTGTTTTTCCAAGCAAGAAATTTAGCTATGTTCATGTTACTGGGAAGAAAATGAATTGTAAATCACAGCTTTAAAAAATGTATTTCTCTCTAAAATAAGGCAGAATCTCTAGATTTATGAAATTACTATGTGAGCACATATTTCATATGTATAATTTTCTTCCCAATTTCTGTTATTAACTGAAATTGTAAAGTTAGAGAAGAAAAACTGTTCGTAGGACCAAGTTCACTGCATTCCAATACTTGTGTTCAAGGCATGGGGCTATATGGAATAAGAAAAGAGGATGATGCATGAAGCCTAGTTTTGGCACCAGCATTGTGGTGCAGAAGGTTGAAATATTGCCTACCATGGTGACATCTCCTATCAGAATGCCAATTTGAGTTCTGACTGTTTCACTTCAAAACCAGCTTCCTATTGATGGGTCTGGAAAGGGGGCAGGCAATGGCTCAAGAAGCTGAGCTGCTGTCACCTATTTGGGAGACCAAGATGTAGTTCTAGGTTCCCAATTTAGCTTGACCCAACTCTGGTTGTTGTGGCCATTTGGGGAGTGAAGCAGCAAATGGAAAAATCTCCTCGTCTCTCTCTCCTTCTCTGTAATTTTTCTTTCCAGAAATAGTTATAAATCTTTTAAAAAGCATAACTATGCCCTCAAGTAGTTCAGGATTACAAAAGGGGTGAAGTGGATTGTGTTAGTGTAGCTTGGAATATCACATGAAGTCCAATGAGAAATAAGCCCTAGGAGGGACAAAACTAAATGTAATCTGGGTTGAAGAAGAAATATGTATGTGAATAAAAGTCTGTCTCCCTCTCTCTTTTATACACACACATATACATATACAGGAAAAGGGAGAAAAAAAGAGCACAGTATTTTTGGAAAAGACACTGTTGTACTTGGGCAGCCCAGGACAAGATGGTTGGGTGACTGCCAGGTGGGTCCTCATATGGGACATTTACTTTGCCAGATTTACCAGAGTCCTTGAGATTAGCTCAAAAGTGGGCTTCTCCATGTCTCACATGGTTAAGTGACATTGACTCAGATTATCAAATTTATGAAGATTGATATAGAAATGAGGAATACTGGCTTCATCTATAGTCAGAGTTACAACCATTCTAAAACAGAACATTTTCAGGAGGCTGACCATAGGATCCACACCTTGTGAACTGCAAGAAGAACTTCAGTGAGTAATTGGAACGTGGGAGTTATTTGATTTCAGAATGAGAGGATAACAGGTCAAGTGACTTCTGTGTTCATTTCTGAATTGAGGGAATACTTCTTTAATAGGTGTTAGTAGGCACACTCTTGAACAGTGTCTTCGGAATCTTGGTTAGATCAGCATTACCTGTGTGAGCTCTAATTCTCTGTTATATCTTTCTACAGATGACTGAAGCTCTACCATGCCTCTGTTGGTTTCTATTCTGTCTCCTACACCCTTCCTAACTTTTTCTCCTAAGAGATTCAAAGTAGAGATGGTAGGCTAAACTGAAGAATTACTATATATATATATATATTTTAATAAAGCAAACATTTATTAAACTATAATAAAAACATTCCATCAAATTACAAAACCTGAGCAAGAAAAACAAATGGCACATGCTTAACTGTAGTTGACATTCAAATAAAATTTGCATTCCCAAAATATTATACAGTAATTAGAAAATACCAGCCAAAGTAATATTAGGATACTTTTACGTGCGATCTCAACAAATTTGAACAGAAGCAAATTTTAACAAAGGTAAATTTTACAGTGAAACATAGCAGTAGATTAAGGATCTTAACATGTTTATTTTACTGCTATTTGACACTATGATACAAAAATAAGAGGATTTACTTGACATTTTTAATAAATATCTCATGGGCTGTAGAGTGCCTTACTGGTGAAAAGATTTAACTGGCTAATCTCATCAGTCCATTTTGTACATTTAGTAAGCATCATCTCTACCCTACATAACTCTTAATGCAATTCACAGCACACAAATGGTTATCATATTAAATACATAATCAACTCAGACTTCTCAACAACAAGGAAATTAGTAAACCATCAAATGGACTGCTTACCATACACTTTCCTCATAACTAAATAACACAAAAAAATCAAAATAATATTTGTCATCACTCTAAACTATTGCCAGCAACTGACAGAAACTGCCAATTTGCCATATTCATGTTCACAACATGCTAAATATACTCTGCTGTTACTTCATCCATGAAATGCCAACATGCCTAGAACAGAGAATTTTCACCATCTCTTGCCGTGGGACCTGACTTGCAGCAATCTATATTTAGATCAGAACTCCATGGGCACTTGATGAACTCTACCTTTCCATGTTGGCTTTCTTATATGAGAGAGAATATATGGTATTTATTCTTTTGTGATTGACTCATTTCGCTGAGCATAATAGTTTCTAGTTGGAACCACCTGGTTTTGAATAGAATAATATCGTTCTTCTTGACAGCTGAATAATATTCCATTGAATAGATGTACCACAGTTTTTTAAACCATTCTTCCTTAGACGCACATCTGGTTTGTTTCCATGACATTGCTATTGTGGATTGTGCTGCTGTGAATATAGGATTACAGATCCCCTTCTCGTATGCAGATTTCACTTCTGTTGGGTGTATTCCTAAGAGCGGGATTGCTGGGTCATATGGCAGGTTTATTTGCAATTTTCCAAGCACTCTCCATATGGATTTCCACAATGATTGTACTAGCCTACACTCCCACCAGCAGTGAAGGAGGGTACCTTTTTCCCCACATCCACGCCAGCATGTGTTGTTTTTCGAATTCTGAATGTAGGACAGTCTCACAGGAGTTAGGTGGTACCTCAAGGTGGTTTTCATTTGTATCTCTCTGATGGCTAGAGAGCCTGAGCATCTTTTAATATATTTATTAGCTATTTGTATCTGTTCTTTTGAGAAACGTCTGTTCATTTCCTTTGCCCATTTTGCTACAGGGTTTATTTTTTCACTCTCTTTGGGTTTCTGAAGCTCTTTGTAGATCCTAGATATTAGTCCCCTGTCACTTGTGTAGAACGCAAAATTTTTTTCCCGTTCTGTAGGTTGTTTCTTCACTTTTTTAATGGTTTCTTTTGCTGTACAGAAACTTTTTAGTTTGATATAGTCCCATTTGTTCATTTTGGATTTGATCGCCGTTGCTTTAAGCGTCTTTTCTAAAAGTCTTTCCCTGTTCCTATATCTTGGAGTGTGCTTCCTATGTTTTCCTTTAGTAGTTTAATGGTTTCTGGGTGTAGATTTAAGTCCTTGAGCCAATTAGAGCTGATTTTTGTATAGTGCGACAGGTACGGGTCCTGCTTCTTTATTCTGCAAGCTGTTATCCAGTTGTCCCAACAGCTTTTATTGACTAGACCATGTTTTTTACCTGGATTGTTTTCTGTTTTCTTGTCAAAGATTAGTTGACTATACATGTGTGGATCCCCTTCTGGTGTTTCTGTTCTGTTCCACTGATCTTCTTCTCTGTTTCTGTACCAGTACCAGACTGTTTTGATAACCACTGCTCTATAGTATGTCTTGAGGTCTGGAATTGTGATTCCTCCGGTTTGATTTCTATTTTTCAAGACAGCTTTAGCTATTCGTGGTCTTTTGTGGTTCCAGATGAACTTCTGTATCATCTTTTCTATTTCTGAGAAGAATATTGCTGGGAGTTTGATTGGGATTGCGTTGAATCTATATATTGCTTTCGGTAATATGGCCATTTTGATGATGTTGGTCCTGCCAATCCAAGAACATGGTAAGGTTCTCCATTTTTCAAGATCTTCTTCTTTTTCTTTTTTAAATGATTTATAGTTTTCATCGTAGAGGTCTTTCACATCTTTAGTTAACTTAATTCCTAGGTATTTAAGATTCCTTTCCTCTATTTTAAAGGGAACTGTACTTACAATTTCTTCCTCAGTGGCGGAATTATTTGTATACACGAATGCCATTGATTTGTGTTCATTAATTTTGTATCCTGCTACTTTGCCAAAGTCTCTTATGAGTTCCAATAGTCTTTTGACTGAGTCTTTTGGTTCTCCTATATAGAGAATCATGTCATCTGCGAATAGCGATAATTTTAGTTCTTCATTTCCAATTTGTATTCCTTTAATTGCTTTTTCTTGTCTAATAGCTCTGGCAAGAACTTCCAAAACTATATTGAAGAGTAGCGGTGAGAGTGGACATCCCTGTCTAGTTCCAGATTTTAACGGGAAGGCTTCTAGTCTTTCCCCATTTAGTATGATATTGGCATTGGGTTTATCATAAATTGCTTTGATTATGTTGTAGAATGTTCCTTCTATGCCTATCTTATTTAGGGTTTTTAACATGAAGTGGTGTTGGATTTTATCAAATGCCTTCTCTGCATCTATTGAGAGGATCATATGGTTTTTATGAGTCAACTTGTTGATGTGATGTATCACATTTATTGTTTTGCGAATGTTGAACCATCCTTGCATACCTGGGATGAATCCCACCTGGTTCGGGTGAATAATCTGCCTAATGTATTGTTGGATCCTGTTGGCTAATATTTTATTGAAGATCTTTGCATCTATGTTCATCAAGGATATCGGTCTGTAGTTCTCTTTTTCTGTTGTTTCTGTCTCTGGCTTTGGTATTAAAGTGATATTAGCTTCATAGAACGAGTTTGGAAGAATTGCCTCTTTTTCTGTTGTTTGAAAAAGCTTGTGTAAGATTGGGGTTAGTTCTTCCTTAAACGTTTGGTAGAATTCAGCAGTGAAGCCATCTGGTCCCGGGCTTTTCTTGGTTGGGAGGGCTTTAATTGTTGATTCAATCTCAGTGCATGTTATTGGGCTATTTAGATTATTAATTGCTTCTTGATTCAATTTTGGTGGATTGTATAAGTTCAAAAATCTGTCCATTTCCTCTAGGTTTTCGAATTTGTTCGCATATAGTTGCTTATAATAGTTCCTGATGATTCTTTGTGTTTCTAAGGTATCTGTTGTTACATCTCCATTCTCATTTCTGATACTATTAATGTGTATTTTCTCTCTCCTTTTTTTAATTAGTCGAGCTAGTGGGGAGTCTATTTTGTTGATTTTCTCAAAGAACCAACTCTTTGATTGATTAATCTTGTGTATAGTCCTCTTGGTCTCTATTTGGTTTATTTCCTCCCTTATTTTGATGATTTCTTTTTTCCTACTAGTCTTACGGTTGCTTTGTTGTTGTTTTTCTAGTTCCTTCAACTGTAAGATTAGCTGATTTACTTGGTGCTTTTCTTGTTTCTTGAGATAAGCATTAATTGAAATAAACTTTCCTCTCAGCACCGCCTTGATTGTATCCCATAAGTTTTGATAAGTTGTGCTGATGCCTTCATTTGTTTCAAGCAATTTTTTAATTTCCCCTTTGATTTCCTCTCTAACCCATTGCTCATTTAGTAATATATTGTTCAGCCTCCATATGTTTGTAGGCCTTCCTTGCTTGGTCTCAAGCTTCACTCCTTGGTGGTCTGAGAACGTGCATGATATGATTTTACTATATTTTTAAAAATCAGTTAATCCAGGGTTGGCACCATGGGACAGAAGGATATATCTCAGTCTAAGGTCTCAGCATCCCATATAGGCAAGGGTTCATGTCTCGCTCTGCTTCCAATCCAGCTCTTTGTTTATGGCCTGGGAAAGCATCAGTGGATGGCTCAAGTCTCTAGGCCCCCACACCCACTTTGGAGATTTGGAAGGAGGCCCTGGCTCCTGGTTTTGGATTGATTGACTCTGGCCATTGCAGCCATTTGGGGAGTGAACCAGTGCATGAAGATTCTCTGTGTTTTTCTCTCTCTCTCCCTCTCTCTGTGTCCTTCTTGATGTAACTCTGCCTTTCAAATCAGATCAAATCAAATAAATCTTTAAAAAAGGTTAGTGTGAATTTAAATTCATCCACTGATCTTTGATACAGTTATACGATCACACTTTCTTTGATTTTTCATAAGTTCTATTTATTATGCAACTTTTGTATTTTGGGGGAATGTATGTGTTACACTTTTTTAAGGATACTAGTGAAACAGAGCAGAAATTTTCTAGAGTTTGACTTTCCTCACATGTCAGGATTTTCTTCTGTATGTCTAGTTTGATGGGCTTAGTTTTTTTTTTTTCTAACTTACTTTTTAAAAAGTTTTTTTTTCCCAAGGCCCTACATTTAGTAGAAACAATAATTCTAACATTTTTCATGTTCAGATTTCATCAGTTTACATAGTGTTTAACTGAACTACTTAGGTAAAATAGTCATGGGAAAGATACAAGTCACTTCTAGAGGCATAAAGGTAGCTTGTGTGGTAGTTTTGTCATCCAGAAGTGAGCACCAAGCATGCTAGGTGTCAGACATACCATAGCTGCACAAGGGGGACTTGGTTAATCCTGGGACCTCCTACTGTTTGGCAATTGCTCACATCACCTACAAGTCAGATCTTACTGGCCCGGGAGCCATTTCTTGTTTTACATTTCCATTTATTGGTCCATTGTGTGCTATTGGGCAGTCACAGGATAACCTTATTTCCCTTCATCAACAGCATAGGTCTCAAGAGATTAGCTGTTTTCCTTTGTTTTCTAGTGAGAGTGGTGCAGAAAACTACTTGAAAATGACTAAGAAGAGTCACGGTGTAATTAGCCTGTCTTTTTTTTTTAATTAAAGAATAAATTTATTTTTGTTAAAATTTTTGAAATCTTCAAATAGTTCTTTTTGCTTTCTTTCTTTTTTAATTTTATTAATTACATTGCCTTATGTGACACAGTTTCATAGGCTCTGGGATTCCCCCAACCCCTCCCCATACCCTCTCCCCCCATGGTGGATTCCTCCACCTTGTTGCAGTATTACATTTCAAATTCAGTTGAGATTTTTTCATTGCTAGCATATAGCAAGCAAAGAGTCCAGCATCTAATTGTCTAGATAAATTCAACTGTTTCTTGGGGAGACCATCTCTGGTCTGAAGGCAGAGTTGGCAGAATATCATCCTCATCAATTAAAAGCCCAGATATAACATCAACAACATTTTACAACATTATGGAATTAATTGACATGGTGTCGAGTAACCAATATGTTAAAAAATGCAAGTTCTTAACCACATCCTGTGACTACTTCATTGACATTTCAGTTTTATTTTATACACAACCAGCTGCTATACACCTTAAAATGGCTATAGGGTACTATTCAGCTGTCTCGTGTCTATCCTCATTTTAGTATTTAGCAGTCTATAGCATTGAAGCATAATTCTACCGAACTTGGTAGGTTTTAGGATAGTCTAAACTGGCTTATAACTCTAGCAAGGCATATGTCAACAGTTGAAGTGTAGAACTGATTTAGGAGGGGTGTGCAGAGAAATCTTCCATACTCCCTAGTAAAGTATATGTGAATCCACGCTGACCGTTTCCTGTCTGGTTCTAAGTTTTCCTTGTTGATCTCTGTCTATCTCTTCTAATTTTGTTTGTTTGTTTCTTTTGGGGGGTGCTCCAGAGCTATCCTGATGATCATTGCAAGAGAGGGTAGGGATCCAAAGTTGGAATTAAGTAAGGACCAGAGAAAGCTCCTCTCCCTAGTCCCGAAGGAAGTTTACTGTTCTTCTGTTTCTGTGGACCGCTCAGGGTTCCTGGCTGTTGTTCTGATGATCTTGGATCCTACAAGGAAGGATTTGGGCTTCTTCCATCCCTTGTGGTAGATCCAAATTGGGGTGGATGAACTCAGAGTTCTTGGCCTCCGAAGGCACTCCAATTCCCAGTGGTCTCCTTGGCTGTTGGGATGTAATCCTTGGTGCTTGTACTGATAGTCCTTGGTGAGGATCCGGGAGTCTCCAGGGTTGGGATACAAGCCTCCTCCTGTCTACCTGCTCCACTCTGAGGTCTCCCCCTGCTCTGTGCATATGACCTCCTGTTAAGAGGTTGTTAGGATCACTCTTGATTGCCCCTGTATGTTTTTGTAGTTTTACTATTGTCTAATGCTGATTTGAGTCTGTTGTTTATGAGTTGCCTGTTATGTTCCTGATAGGTTATACTTTATGTCATCCTCACATATTCTAAGGAGATGGAAGATTTCTCTGCCCTCCCGCCCCATTTCCGAGTAGCATAGGGTCTTAAAAGTATAATAGGTTTTAAAATTATTTGATGTAGATCTTAAGCAGTCTGACTCACATCGATTGTTGGTTCATTGGTTACATCACAATATCGTTGCATGTGATCGTTGAGGTTGAAATAATATTACAATTTAGCGGTACTATTCTTCAGATTGACATCTTTTCATCTTAAATTAAGGCAAACATGTGGTAGCCTGTCTCTTAAGAATGGAGCTTCCCTAGGGGTTAATGTAGGGCATATGGATCCATTATTCAGGCAAAAGAACTCATCTGATTCTTTGTGTTAGAAAGAAAAGTTTATTCACTTCTTGGGTTAATCCTTGGTGAATGTGAAAGACAGGTTTTAGGTTTTATTAACTGGGGTAATAAAATCAACCTTGACACATTTTCCTTGGGAGGGCTGACTCGGAGTGGCAATGAACATGTGAAGAGGAAACGATGACTGTAAAATGTTGAGATCCCTTGCGTGGAGTACTCTGGACTAAGTTTAGCTCGGAGTGATGAGGGTCTTCATCCCTGTGAACCAGTGTAAGCCAGGCAGGGCTTTGGGTCAGCAGAGAGCCTTTTCACAATTACGTGAAACATGGATATGCAACAAAGAGAGGGAAACATATTCTTTTTATGTCATACTGGATCACTGCTTAACAGGGTCACCCAAGATGACTTAATTATATAGGGAAATGGATGTTTGTTTTGATTTTTCTGTCTTCTATCAAGGTATGTGAAATTTCAGGTTACTTTGTATTATTGAATACAAATACAAGCCAATTTGTCTTGTAAGAAATGTAACCATGCAACTTGTGTTTTCATGCTCTGTATGATGCTACCAGTTTTTTTAAAATTCAACAACATTTTATTCTAATGTTATAAAATGTCAAATGTTGGGATTGGTGATCAATGTTATGGTACAATGGACTAAGCCGCTGCCTGCAACATCAGCATCCCGAATGAACATTGGTTTGATATATGGCTGTTCCACTTCCGACCCACATCTCTGATAATGCACCTGGGAAAGCAGCAGAAAAATGGCTCAAATGCTTGGGACCCTGCACCCACATTGGAGACCTGAAAGAAGTTTCTGTCTAGTAGCTTTAGCCTGGTTTCTGCTCCAGCTTTTGTGGCCATTTGGGGAGTGAACCAGCAGATGAAAATCTGTCTCTCTTTCTCCTTCACTGCTCCCCACTGACACTGGCCCTGGTAAACTCACTTTAAAGTTAATAAATTAAATTTTTAAAGTTGGGGCCAGTACCATTGCTCAGCAGGCTAATTCTCTACTTTAAGGTCCAACATCCCATGTGGACACCAGTTCAGTCCTGGCTGCTCCTCTTCCACTCAAGCTCCCTACGTATGGCCTGGGAAAGCAGCAAAGGATTGCCCAAGTCCTTAGAACTCCTTACCTATGTGGGAGACATGGGGGAGGCTCCTGGCTTCAGATCAGCTCAGGTCTGGCCGTTGTGGCCATGTGAGAAGCAAACCAGTGGATGAAACATCTTTCACTGTCTCTCCTGTCTATAAATCCTCCTTTCCAATAAAAATGAATGAATCTTTAAAAATACCTTAAAGTCTCAAACATTGAAAATTTTCAAATGATCTTTTAATGAGTCTTTGGCATTATTTGCTTGCATGAGAGTCAGTCATGTTTCTGTCATGCTTTGCGTGTCAGGTAGGATCTGTTGCTGTTGATCCATTTGAGTGAGATGCAAAAGCTACATGGCCTCATTAGAGTTTGCATCTTCTGTGGCTGGGGTGGATGGAGTGAACTTCCTGCCATTCAACTTACATTGGCCAATTGATGGATAGAAGGACTTCATGCAATATTTAACAAATGGTAGGGGTGGAGAATAAAGTGTAAACAGTAATAGTAAGGATGTGACCTCAGTTGTAAATTGGAGAAGCAAAGATAATATGTCTACAATTTCACTTTGAGTATGTGCATCAGTTTATGTCATTTAGAATAGTAAACTTACTCTCTTCTTGTTTTTTTTTTTTTTTTTTTTTTCCAGTGTCATGTCCTCTAAAACATGTCTTGGAATTGCAGTAATAAAAAAGACAGGGTGTAGCTTGTGTCTTTTGGTATCCAAGTAGAAATGTGCTTGCTGGAGTTCCAGTTCATGTGTTGTTCATGTTGGATCATTTTAATGGGGTCTTGTGGTCTTCAAATGTTTCCAGGAATGGTCATTTACCTAGCAGTTCAGATACCCATATCCCTTAATGTTGTTTGTAGTTCAAGTTCTGACTTCTATCCTGATTTAAGCCTCCTGTCAATTCAGACCCTGGGAGGCAATAGCTGATGATTGCTCAAGTTGGGTTCTAGCCAGTCACATTGGAGAATCACATCAGATTCCTAGCTTCAGTATCTTGGGGGAGTGAAGAAAATAGGCTAGAAAGAGGAAGACATCCACAGACCCTAGAAGGAACTCTGAGCTTTTGAATTCCTGCATTGATTACTATTTGAATGACAGCTGACCTTCTAGAAGTGCTGACCTTGGTCACAGTGACATCCCTCAACACAGAGCAATTGTGAATATCCTACATAGATTTTGCTTTAACTCAATTTATCTTTTTCTCTCTAGTGTCACTCTGAAATGGAAGTTTAGGCTGTCAGTTTTTTCTTTAGTGGATTTTTATTGGCCTTCTGACAATTCATTGCGCATGTCCTACTCCTTCCTTCTGCAGTTATTCTGGCATAACATTTATCGATGAAATGAGAATATGTTTGGGAGTGAAACAGGGGTGCTGTTAGACATTGTATCCTGAAAAGAAAAATTGACACAAGCTGTTCCAGGGAAACTGGGATGTAGGGACACCCCAGCACAGCTGTCAAGATTTGTTTTCTAAAACACTTACTTGACCCTGTCACCTGCTTTTCCATGTATTGTGTCTAAGGGGAAAACAGAAGTGTTCTAATGATTATAGCATCCTGCTCTGGTTGACTGGGATTCTTGTTATAAATCAATCAGTTAGCTAGTTGCATCTTCTACAGTTTAGATAAACTTACTAAACAGAAGTCTTCCCAGAATTGAGTTACTTGAGGGTTTCATTAAAAAGCAGACTTTGGAATTTGCCTGGCTGAGAATTCATTCCTGGAATGTGCTGATCTGCAGCAGGTATTATTGGAGACAATTGAGGCCCATTAACTAATGGCATTACTACAAGTATTAACACTGCCTCATCAGGAAGCTGGAGTCAGGAGCCAGAGCTGGGAATCAAACCCAGGTTCTCTGTCATAGAAAGTGGACATTTAACAACTGGGCTAAATGCCCAGTCCCTCTCATTGACTTTTTAGGAGCAATGCAGATAAATGGGGGTCTGATTATTGACTGGAACAGCCATAACTTCTACCATGAGTAATTCACTAATTCCAAGAATCAACACTTTGATGATCAGGGCATGCTGATGAATCCCAAGTTACTTCAACTTTCTCAGACCCCACGTATATGTGCTTGTTTTTCTGTGCTTAGTCTTATTCACCTGAATATATTAACGTCTAGTTCCAGCTATGTTGGGGCAAATGATAAAATTTCAAGCACTTAAATGGCTGAATAGTATTCAATTTTGTGAGTGTGTGTGTGTAACACCTTGTCTGTACCCATTTATCAGGGGATAAACACTTAATTTCTTCGCTATTGTTACTAGTACTGCACTAAACATGGAGTTTCAATGTCTGTCTGACAGACTAATTTCCTTCAGGTATATTCCTAGTAGTGACATGTTAAATCATGATAATTCTATTTTAAGTTTTTTGGGGGTACCTCTCTACTATTTTCTACAAACCCTGTGCTAGTATAAATTTCCAGAATGTTCAAGAGTTCCTTTTATCTATATTCTTATTAATGTTCATTCTCTTTTATCTTTTTAATACTAACCAGTCTAACTGAGATGAGAAAATGTGGTTTTGGTATGAATTTCCCCAATGATTAGTGATGTTGAGAATTTTTCAACGTGCCTTTTGGCAATTTGTCTTTTTTTTGAGAAATATCTTCTTATATCTACTGTCCATTTACAAAATTGATTTATGTTATGCCTGCCCTAATGTTGTATTTTTTTAAAATCTATTTTATTGTATTGTTGTTGACAATCTTTACATAGTTAATTACAGTTAAAGAAAGAAAAAGAAAAGGAAAAAAGAAAGGTTCAGGGGGATAGAGAAGTGGGTAATACTATTATGTCCACATTGTTTCCTTGACTCAAGTCCATCATGTATCTGAGGTAAAGGGGGATATTGAGGGAGAAGCCCCACCCGGTTTCCCGCCCACCCCGAGTCCCGGATGTGGGGCATGCTCTGAGATATGTGCTCGAGTGGTGTTAATAGTTCTCCGGTTATGAATCGCTGCCAGTTTCGCTCGATGAGGTCGTCCACTGATTGATATGGTCCATTATAAAGTCTCCTAATGTTGTATTTTGGAAGCACATATGTATTTGATTTCACAAGTTTTTAGCTGGAGAGGAATTTTTCAGTACAAATTGTATGCAGAGTCTCATACATGGCTAATTTATGATATTGAGAAGAAATA